>NC_140073.1:69967114-70343639 GCF_964194135.1 Talpa europaea
CAGCCTCTGCAGCATGAGTTTGATCCCTGACCCGCCAGGGAGCTACCCACATGGCGCAGCAGACCTCTCCTGACTTGCCCGCTGCTCCCCTTAGCAGTGTATTTTAGTCAGTCTGCCTGTTCTGTTCCCCACTCTGTCTGGTGAATCCTCTCACCATCCCCCCACCTCTGGCCTACACCCCAGTTCTTGTATGCATAAATAAATAAATCTTTAAAAAAATAATAGTAATAGGAACTAACATTCCTATTAATCCTTACTACTAGGATTATAGTAAGGAGGAGATTAGGCAACCCATATAATATATCTTGCACATAGTAAGAGCTCAGTAAATGCTCATGATTGCTACACTGAATATTTCTTCACTGGTCTGTTCATCTCCAATTGCAAACACACCATCAGACCTTTCCTTTCTGTGGACACCTTTCTAACATGTAGTCCTAATAAAGTTTTAATCCTATCTTTAATTATTTTCCCAGGGTTATAAACTGCAGTTCTAAACTACTTAATACATTAGAGATTCCCATGATTGGTGTTTCTCTGGCAAATTGAACGTCTACGCTAGCACCAGAATGCACTAAGCATTGACAAAGTTCCCTCTTTGTGCCCAGGCTCATCTGGCCTCCATTGCCACGCTATTCTTCCCAGTGAGAACTGGCAACTTCTCTTCTTTGGCTCTACCTACCTCTCTGATAGCACCTTGCCACTTACTAAAGCATGTACACATGTCTTTCTCTAGCAAAATATCAGCTTCCTGAAATCAGAGACCATGTCTTATCCATCTTCCACTGACAGTGCCTGAAATGGTACCTGAAATAGTAATAGCTCACTAATTTCTCGTAAAAATAATGAATGAATCAAGTGAGTAAAATCAGTTAAATCATCAAAATCAATTTTCTCAACTTATCTACTAGCCTCTTTTGGAAATTTAGCAAAAAAATCAGTCTGCATCATCATCAAGTCCAGTCCTATGTAAAGAAGAAGAATCTAAGAGGGTTCGAACACTAAGAGGGTTTAATTCACCCTGTTGCACATCTCACTCTTCCAGGGGCTCCCCTCCACTCCCCAAACCCTCATTGCTACACACAGGCTGATGGAAAAGATAACTGGGCTCATCTGAAATTTTGGCTGGACTGATCTTTCCACATTATATAAGTAAAAATAAATAAATCATTAAAAAACTGACCTAACAAGTTTTTTAATTTCTAGCCCTATCTGCTTATTTGATTAAATATTTGACAGACATTTGGGGGGCATAGTAGTTTCATTACTCCCTTTCATCTAACTTCAACACTCTCCACCACAACTTCTTATCAAAGTTTGACAAACCGATGCACTGACATATCAATTTTAGGGATATAGTCAAAGTCTGTGATTTATAATTCACTCGACTCTCCAAATATATCGTCATTATGTCTGGAAAGCATGTTATACTGCATTGAAATTTCCCATAAAATTGTAAATGATTGTAGCCATGACACCAGTTCTGGTCAGAGCCAGTATAAAGGCCTGTGCAGAGTCATGGAGTGCTTCAAACAAGTAACCCTCAACCAGGGAGAAAATACTGGGCTTAATTAGATTGTCATTAGTAATATTTTCATGCTGAGCTACTTTTAATGGAATGTGTGCAATGGAGTTTTTCATCCTCATTACAATATTATTATTATTTATTTTAGATAAGCCTGTCACTGATATGGTTGGTTTTTCAGTGTCCTTTAGGTGTCTTTGATAAAGTACTCACTGAGATGACCTTTCCAATAAACCTTTCACTAAAAGTAACTCTTAATGTAATCACATTCACATTGATTTTCTTCAGGAAATGAAAAACTTGAAAGAAATGCAAAAAGTCACAGGTCCGATTTCTGAATAAATTATTGATCAGGTGGATTGTCATCCAAATTTCCTATGCAACAAAATACCCCTGAGTACATAAAACATTACAGAAACTTTGATAGAGACTTACCGAGTTTAATGATTCTGATGACTTGATTGGGATTAGGGTAACACCAAGAAATCTATCTATTTCCCTCATTAAAAAATGTTGATGGCCTTTGGGGTTGATAAATATATCTAGAGAAAACTTTTATCACAAATGCTTCTTGGTTGGTTTGTTTAATTTGTTGCATACCCATAATAAAATTAAGATAATATAATGACTGAAAAAGCCCTATATACCACTGCAATATTTTGCCTTCAGTCTTGACCACTTGATTCATGCCTAAACTCTGATAAGGACTCTGCTTTTCTTCAGGAAGAATTTAATCTGTCTGAGCGCCCTAATTTAGGTCACTCAGAAACAAGGCAGCCCGGAAGTTACACTGCATACCATGGAATATATCTTGAGATTGCCTACCATTTTTTTCTAGCTTTATGGAGATATAACTGACATATACCAATGCGTAAATTTAAGAGATAAAACATGTTCAATTGATATCTAATGCTGTATAATCACTACCATAGTGTTAGCTGACACCTTCATCATGGCACATAAATACCATTACTTTTTTGTGATAAGATTTAAGATGTAGTGTCTTAGCAACGTCAAGTATATAGAACAGTATTAATAGCCATATTCACTACAAATGCATTAGAACCCCAGAATACATACAATTAAAATTGAAATTGTCTCTTCATTTCTCCAGCTCTTGGTAAGCACTACACTATTCTGTTTCTATGCATTTGGCCTGTTTTAGAGTCTATATAAAAGTTATATCAATACAATATTTATCTTCTCTTCTGACTTATTTCTAGTAACATATGGCAAGATTTCCATCTTTTTCCTGGTTGAATAATATTCTACTGTATGTGTTTATAATATTAATATATTGAATATATCACTTTTTTTAAAGATTTATTTATTTATTCATACAAGCACTGGGTACAGTCAGAAGCGCAGGAGGGTGAGAGAATTCACCAGCACCAGAGCGGGGAACAGAACAGGCAGACTGACGAAGTACACTGCTGAGGGGAGCAGAGGGCTGCAGGAGAGGTCTGCGCACCATGTGGGACCCTTGCCCGGGGCCGGGGATGGAACCGGCACTGCAGAGGCTGCTGGCAGCTTCGCAACCCAGTGCCACCGGGGAAGCCCCATATCACATTTTCTTTATCCATTTGTCCACTGATGGACACTTAGGTTGTTTACATGTCTTGACATTTGTGAATGAAGCTGCAATGAACATGGAAGTGATAACATCTCTTTGAAGTCCTGTTTTCATTTCTCTTGGATACATACTCAGAAGTGGGATCACGGAATCATATAGTAGTTCTCTTTATTTTTTTGAAAAATCTCATTTTTCATAGTATTTGCACCAGTTTATTGTCGCAACAATGGTACACAAGGGCTTCCTTTCCTTCACACCCTTACTTGTACTTATTAGTTCTTGACTTTTTGATAATAGTCATCCTAACAGATGTGAGTTGATATCTCCCTATGGTTTTCATTTCCATTTCCCTGGTGACTGGTGACATTGAACATATTTTCATGTATCTATTTGCTATCTATATGTCTTTCTTGAAAAAAAATATCTATCCAGGTATTTTGCCTACTTTTATATTTGATTATTTAAGTTTTTTCAATTTCATTTTATGAGTTCTTTATATATTTCAGATCTTAGCCCCTTAACAGATAATGATTTGCAAGTATTTTCTTTCATGAGGTAGGCTTCCTGTATATTTTGTTGATTGTTTCTTTTGCTATGCGGAAGCCTTTTAATTTGATGTAGTCCCACTTACTTACATTTGGTTTCGCTGTTTGCACCTTTGGTGTCATCTCAAAAAAAAAAAAAAATATTGCTTATTTCCTAACACTTTTCTATCAGTTTTATGATTTCAATTCTTGTGTCTTATTCAATTTATACCTAAGTTTTGTGAGAGCTATAAGAGTCTTAATTTCATTTTCTGCACGTTCTAAGTTTTCCCAACATCATTTACTGAGGAGACTGTCCTTTCTCCATTGAGTATTCTTGACTCCCTTGTTAAATATCAGTTGATCATTATTGCAAAGATTATTTCTGGCTCTTGATTTTATTCCAGGTGTCTATGCTTTTTATTTTTATGCCAGTACCATGTGGGTTTGATTGCTACAGATTTGCAGTATAGTTTTTAATTAGGAACTATCAAGACTCCAGCTTTGTTCTTCTTTCCCAAATTGATTTAGCTCTTTAGAGATTTTTGTGATTCTGTATAATTCTACACAAACTATGTTTTTTCTATTTCTATGAATAACATTGGAATTTTGAAATGAATTGCTCTGAAGATGTACACAGCTTTGGATACTATAGATTTTTATCAATACCAATTCTTATCTGTGCACACTATCACATTACCACATGTTTGTATGTTCTTCAATTTCCTTCATCTAAGTATTATAGTTTTCAGAGAACAGGACTTTTACTTGATTAAACTTATAAGTACTTTTGATGCTAAGCAATATTTACAGTAAACAATATTTATTGTACTTTTCATATTTTGTTTATTTTCAGGTGTTCCCTTGTTACAGAAACAACTGATTTCCATACATTAATTTTGTGTTTTACAACTTTTCTGCATTTGTTTATAGTTATAACAGTCTTTTTGTATAGTCTTTAAAGTTTTCCACATATAAGAAACAAGAAAATCATCTGCAAATCTTCCATTCTGATTTGGATGATTTTATTTCTTTTTCTTGCTCTTTTGCTCTAAGTAAGACTTCAGTAGCACATTGAATAAGAGTAGTATAAGTGGGCATCTTGTCTCATTACTGACCTTAGCAGAAAAGTGGTCAACCTTTCATCATTGAGTATTATAGACTTGTCATATAAAGCTTCTGTGGTGTTTAAATGAGTTCTTCTCACACTCAATTTGCAGAATGTTATATGAAAGGATGTTGTATTGTGTCAAAAGCTTTTCTTTGCCTCTATTGAGGTGATCATGTGAGTGTAACCTTTCATTCAGTTAATTTATCACATCTTATTTATTGATTTGTATTTGTTAAACCATCCTTGCATGCCAGGAATAAATCCCACTAATCATGATTTATAATTCATTTAATGTGCTATTGAATTTGGTTGTTAATATTTTGTTCAGTGAGGTGAAGGTGGTAGGGAAATACGAACAGTATTTATAGTTGTAGGAGAGTATCACAGGACAGAAGCTCTAGCCTTGTAGAGAACACAGCCACTGCCACCACCACAAAGCAGGGAAGGAATAAAGGGAATTAACACCCCAATATCTCACTACTTCCACATTCACATCTTCTGACAGTGGAAGTCACGAGGCAATGGAACTTGACTGGGGAAACCCATACAAGTCATTTTCTTGGGAAATAAGAGAGCAGGCAGTCTGCTCTGGTGGGGGAAAGGCAGTATCTCTCTCACCTCCATGTACTTACTTTTTCCTCCAGGATGTATTTAGTTTACATTCTAGGTTTCTCCTCTGACTGAGTCTGCTCCATGGTTTCCTAGAAAATTTTTCAGGTAGACTGACCATAGGTAGTAGATATTTTCTTTTCTTTTCTTTTTCTTTTTCTTTTTCTTTTTTCTTTTTTGGAAGTTTAGCCTCTTCTAGTAGCAGATGCTAAGTCCATTTTTATTTTTTATTTTTTTTTAAGATTTATTTTTATTTATTTATACAAGCACTGGGTACAGTCAGAAGCGCGGGAGGGTGAGAGAATTTACCAAAGCCAGAGCAGGGAGCAGAGCAGACAGAAGGACCGAAGTACACTGCTGAGGGGAGCAGCGGGCGGCAGGAGAGGTCTGCGCGCCATGTGGGACCCTCCTCCGTTGGCCGGGGAGCAGCCGGGGATTGAACTGGCACTGCAGAGGCTGCGGGCAGCTTCACAACCCAGCGCACAACCACTGCGCCACCGGGGAGGCCCTAAGTCCATTTTTATTTTATTTTATTTATTTTTTTTAAATAATAAATTTTATTTTTATATTCCCCCATACAATTGCAAACGCCCCATTCTGACCCCAATCCTTCCCCTCCCGCCCCCCCCACCCCCCAAAAAGTGTCTCTGGTTCATAGTTTTCTGTTGATTTTGATTTTCACTTTCTTATATTCATTTTCCTGGTCCCTTATTTAAGTTCTCTAGATTCCTGCTATGAGTGAGACCATCCGGTATTTTTCTTTTTGGCTTATTTCGCTGAGCATGATCCCTTCCAGCACCATCCATGTTGCTGCAAATTGCATGTGTTTATCTTTTTTGAATGCTGAGTAATATTCCATGGTATATATGTACCACATCTTCTTGATCCAGTCATCTATTTTTGGGCATTTGGGTTGTTTCCAAAGCTTAGCTATTGTAAACAGTGCTGCTATAAACATAGGGGTGCAGGTGCTCTTTGGAATTGATGTTTCTGTGTCCTTTGGGTAAATACCTAGGAGTGGAATTACTGGATCATATGGAAGCTCTATGTTTAGTAGGTCCAGAAATCCTAAGTCCATTTTTAAATATCAGGATCACACTAATCCCAAAATGTGGTCTATTCTGGCTAATGTCCCATGTGTGCTTGAGAAAAATGTGGTATTTTGCTTTGGGGGGGTTGAAGGGCCCTATAGATGTCTATGAGGTCCATTGGATCTAATTCTCTATTTAAGGCCATTGTATCCCTGTTTATTTTCTGTCTAGTTTATCTGTCCGCTGGTGAGCATGGGATGTGAAGTCTCCTGCCACAAATGTGTTTTTCCCAATGTTTGATTCCAAAGTTAGTAGTGGTTGCCTAATATATTTTGGTTCTCCTTCACTTGGTACATATACATTGATAATTGTTATGTCTTCTTGACTTACCATTTCCTTAATCATTATATGGTGTCCTTCCTTCTTTGTCTCTCTTTGCCTTTATCAACTGGAAATCTACTTTGTCTGATATAAGCATGGCTGTCCTTGCCTTCTTTAGGGCCCCATTTTCTTATAGGTTTATTTTCCAACCCCTAACTTTGTTCTTATGTTTGTCTTTGAAGCTTATGTGTGTCTCCTATAAATAGTAGAAAGTTGGATTCCATTTGCTGATCCAGCTAGACACTGTGTCTTTTAGTGAGTTCAATCTATGTACTTTTAAAGTGATTATTGATATGTGATAGTTTATTGTTGTCATTTTATTCTTAATTTTTTTGGGTAAATCTATTCCCTTACTTAGCTCTTTGTGTATATTCCACTTTTGGTTTCAATGTGTCAAGTACCTTTCAATACTTCTTGGAGAGGTAGTTTAGCATTTGCAAACTTGTTGAGCTTGTCTATGTCTGAAAAGGCCTTTATTAATGCCCTCAAGTCTGAAAAAGAGTCTTGTAGGATAAAGTATTCTTGGCTGGAAGTTTTTCTCATTACATTTAAGATTTCTTAATCAAATTCATATAAAATTATCTCACTGTGTTGCAGGATATTATAAGTTTGTTTCCCTTCCAAGACAGTTCTCTGAGGACAAAGAATAAACTATTATTATTTATGTCCCTAATCTAGTGCAATCTGACATTCAGTTACTGGTGGGATAAACAGATTAATTGAAGGAAGACATGAGAAGATAAATACCTGATAGGAGTCTATTCAGATTATGAGAAATCCTCATAGATTTTGTTACTACACTTCAGCCTATCTAAGTGTCTGGTGTTAAGAGTCAGAGGAAGAGTCGTGGAGAACAGAATAAAGGAGAGGTGATGACAAAAAGAGATAGTCTAAGAAATTAATTTGTGGCTTTGTATGGACATAGAAATTAATAAAAAAATTTTTCAGTAAAAATTAAAATTCACCAACACTTTAATCACTTCACAGAAACTACAAAATTGGCTGTAAGGTAGCCATAAGATTAAGCAAATGAAAACATTAAATGATTAAGTTGTATTTCTGATAAGAGAATAACAATATCCTCCAAAATCTGGACTAATTCTATTGCTTTCTAAAGTCCATCAAATTGTAGTTCTATAGCCCTTCTATTCTAACATTTCTTCTCAGAATTTTGACTGCTTCCCTGTTTTTATTTCATATTCCTCAAGCCAATTTTAGCAATTTATAATTCTGTTTTATTATTCCACTTCCCTGCCCAATATAGCATCCAGCAAACCCAGTGTTTGGCATGTATATATTTGATAATTTTGCACAATCAAAATATTGTATGAAAAACAATAACTTTGAATTATGAAATCTCCTTCAAATAATGGGAATGTATTTCAAACACTTAACATTTATAATGTATCACCAGTATTATTTTCTGCAGTCACATCAAAATTATAGCTAAGCAAAAATACTTACCTTGCCCACTCCTTTCCCTAAAATGACTTATATATGTTTTATAAATGTTTATAATAATTTTCATAATTCACAACATTCTTGAATATAAGATATAGGAAAAATGAAGCCAGTTTGACAGTGAAATGTGTAACTGAAAGTATATGGAAAAATGTGTAAGTGGTGGGTATCAGGGCAACGTAGGAATGATGCCAAAGTAAACAACCCCAAAAGTGTGTTGCATAACACACAAGTCCATAGCCAGATGAATTGGTAAGGAGGCACGGATACATAAATTCATTCAACAACCCTGCCTCAGGGAGGTTCCACTACCTTATAACATCATTTGTAAAATGAAGCCTCTTAGGTTGCTATAAAAGGGATAAAGAAAGACATGTAAATTGCACATGGACTTTTTATTGCTTCAGCCTGCAACAGAGATATGTCATTTCTCATTGACCATAAGTACTCACGGGGCTCTCAGTAACACAGGTGATTGAGAAATGTAGACGAGTAAATGAAGTATATGTTGAATATTACTGTCTCTGTCACTTAGTGTAAATTTCTTTTATTTAGAGTTTTTACATAATACTGTGTAATTTGATTTCAGGAACATGACAACTCTTAACCGATAGTAGATTTATTAGTAAAAGAGTAGCTAGGAAGATAAGAATTGCTAACCAGGAGTCTTTTTTTTAACTTGATATATAAATGATTTATTTTCAATCATCTTCCTTTCCTATTTTACATAGTATATCTCCTCTTTCTTTTTTTTTTTTAAGATTTATTTATTTATTTACACAAGCACTGGGTACAGTCAGAAGCATGGGAGGGTGAGAGAACTCACCAGAGCCAGAGCAGGGAACAGAACAGACAGACCGCTGAAGTACACTGCTGAGGGAAGTAGCGGGCAGCAGGAGAGGCCAGCGCTGCAGAGGCTGTGGGCAGTTTCGCATCCCAGCTCTCAACCGCTGCACCACCGGGGAGGCCCATATCTCCTGTTTCTTAAAGTGGAGCTTAACTTCTTCCTTATAATCAAGAAGGATTCAGTCCAACCTTAGAATGGGAATAAATTATTTAAATTCTTTAAATTCTTTAAAGTTACAGTGGATAGTATATGAACTAAGTATTTCTAAATCTCCTCTATAACGCGTCTATCTTTACAGAGAATCTCCTACACATTAGATAATATACTATTATAAATACTCTCAGTAGATGCACAAAATCAATTAAAATCTGGTCCCTGCCCAAAGCAGAGATGACAGAAAAGCACAGGAAGCTAAGCATCCAGGACATTATCACAAAATCTTCCAGAGTTAGTGAATAAAGAAAATAAAAAGGTAAACTCTGCAGGTGGACATGAACAGAAGTGTCTGGAAGGACTACATTGTGCAAGTGACACTGGAAATAATTCAAAAGGTCAAGCTTAGGTATAATTCTAAGCATTAGGGAAATATCCTATTATTTTTCAAGCTCTCCTTACCACAATTAAATTCCTTTTTAAATTCTTCTCCCCATTTACTTGCTTGACAGAAGTGACAGGAAACCACAGGGATGTCGTATTTTTCCTAGTTCCAACTTATTCAGTTTTGCCTTTTCCAGCTGTTCTGCTGAATTAAGTCTGCAAAACCAACCTGGAGGCAAAGGAAGCTGAGGCAGTTAAAGTCTATTCATTCGACTGCTCCTTCCTTTCCCACTTGACAGTTGAGTCAGCTTTTAAAATAATGCTTCCCTTATTTGTTATTCTCCTTCTTTAGCACCACTGCTGGCTGTACTTTACACTTCACATGAATTTTGGTCTTTTCCAATTTTCCACTTCTCTGACTCTAATCCCACGGTTACAAATGGAATCCCAGGCTACACTAATATCTCTTACTTGCTGGCACTGAAGAGATCAATATTTCAAAATGCCATATGTTTTATAGATCAGCTACTGCATGCATACAAATAAGTGATATTTGATCCATTATAGTATTTGTAGGTAATATAAACCAGTGACTATAAAAGGCAAGTTCTTCCTTGTGTTTAAATTTCCAAAGGTCATCTTGATGGTTGACTATGGAGCCAACTGTTCACATATATTTGCTATTTCAGAAAGCTTGAGACAGGGCAGAGATTGGAAAAGAAAGGGATAAGCAAAATTGTCAAGAGTGAATAGGATAATCAACATTTAACATACTCATGAGCGATTGACATTCCCAGGTCCAGCATAAGGCTTTACCCAAATGGCAGCATTCATTTCCTGACAGTCTTTCACCATGCTCATTCCTTCACTCATTCATTCAACAAATACTCATGGAACACCTATGTTTCATAGCTGGAAATATCCCCCAAGGAAAAAAAGACATATAATTCCATGGTTCCCCAGAAAAGAAAAACACATACATAGGCAATGAAGTATAATAAGGACAATGATATAAACACATACTGCCTTGGAAATGTATGGAAATGCTAGTCAATAGGAGCCCACGAGACTTCCAGAAGGAAGTGGTGCCCAGGCTAGGTGCCTAAGAATGAATAGGAGTCAGGTTAAAAATTTCAAAATATGAACTGCAGGAAAAAAATGTTGCATGTAGGAAATAGCAAGTAGACCAAAGTGATTCATGACAATCAGCATGTGGAAGAGATAAAGGTTATCTTATCTGTGCTGCAAAAGTGTCAGAGTACTTTAGGATAGTTGGGAAAAGGAAGTAGCACGTGGGAATGATCCATTGGTGCATATATAAATTTGGTACTCCAAATGTTATTTAATTTTATTCTTACAATAGTCCTCAAATTACATTTAATTAAGACACTCCCTGTTCTACAGATAAGAAAACTAGGAAAATAGAGTAATATATTTTGTCTTTAAGCTTCATGTAGTAAATATGAAATTCCATGGCAACTGTTTTTCAAAGTTTACAAAATAGACCAAAATTCTAACTGAATGCTGTATAGATTAAGAACAAGGGGCATAAATTCTGATATAAAAATTTGATGAAAAGAAAAAATAATCAGTGTTTGTAAAGTGAATACAGAAGGCTCATGTGGTAGATAAAATATGAACCTGAAATATAGGATAGAAATTCACCAAGAAGAGATAAAGAAATACATCTGTAAAGGCAGGAAATAAATAGGTGTGTAAGAGGTTAAATCATTAATTTGTGGTTTAAGTTAGTTCTTTTGGTGAACACTGCCCTTGTAGAAGGACATTGAAGTGTTGACCAAATATTCATTGATTGACTATGAGGTACTGAACTCTAGGTATTAGACTTTACATGTCTTCTTTTATTTAACCACAATAAAAATTAAAGGTCTCTATTTTTTCTGCCATGAAATGGGAGTGAATTTGTATTAAGATATAACACATGACAGGTGCATTCATAGCATACTTCTTGGCATGGAGTACACCATTGGCTCACATCACTTTAATTTTACAGGAAACAAAAGAGCTTAAAGATAGAATACCTTAGGCTTCCTAAGTGGCACAGTGGGATGAGCTTGGCGCTATGAAGCTGTCCGCAGTCTCTGCAGCATGGGTTCGATTCCAGGTTGGCCAGGGAGAAACCCATATGGCAAGGCAGACCTCTCCTGTCTCGTCAGCTGCTCACCTCAGCAATGTTTTTGGTCTTGTCTGCCTGTTCTGCTCCCAGTTCTGTCTCTGGTGAATTCTGTCACTCTCCCATGCCTCTGGCCTGTACCCCAGTTCTTGTATAAATAAATCATAAAAAAAAATAAAATACCTTACCTTTAATCACATAGCTAGAAGAGATGAAGGGACTATTTTAACCAGGAATGTCTGTCCCATACTTTCAGTCTTTCAAGCCATACAAACTCCTTTGACTATAGTTAAACTGAGGCAGAACTACAATATTTAATAGATAAGGCAGATACTCAAAGAGGCAATACTATTCAGTCCATCTCTAAAACTTTATCTCTAGATTACCTGCCCTCCCACTTCCCATAATACACCTTAATTTAAGGAACCTAGGGTTTCCTCAAAGCTCTCAATTCTGATTGCTTAGAATTAGAGTAAGGGAAAGAGAGAGGATAAATGATAGATATTTGTTAGAGGATGATGATGATGATGATGATGATGATGATGAAGATAGATGATAGAAATTAAATTCTACTTTAATGTGATTTTACTTCCATGCATGACCTCTTCTAAGTTTTTCATATTTTAAATCTTTTCTGTAATTTGTATAATTAACAAGTATACACTTTTAGGTAATTTCAGCCACCACTGAGCAAGTGAGATGTCGTAAGGCCCCTGAAGTTATAACAAGCAGACTTTATCCTTTGATTTAGCAAAAAGCAAACCATATGCAAGTATCAAAAGAATGTAAAATCACCACGCTCCTCAGAGGCTCCACAGTAATAAAATGAGCCAGTTTCAAGGCAAGAAGTATGACCCCCATTAAAAAGAGTTTTAAAAATTAGGTATGGTAATTCGGCTTCAGTTCGTAGGAGCAGTAGTCAAATGAAAATATATTTAAAGAGTGGTTCTGGCCCCTGTGGTCTGTGTACCCTGGGAGAGCCATCATCTCTTTAATAACTTTGCTGTATTTCTTCACCACATTATTGAAAATTGTTTAATGAGCAGTTTCCCTCAGAGAAGTTATCAGATTCTCAGAAGCAATTGCCATGAGCGATCTTTTTAAAGCCTGATGAAATTATGTTTATTCTTTTACATTTCTTCCTGGAGTGTTTGAAATAGTGGTGCTTTCATTATTTTTCCTTTTGGAGGTATATTTTCTGCTTATTAAAATCATACATGTTCATGAAAGAAAATCTGAAAATTAAAAAGTACAAAGAAGAATAAAGATCAATGTGATTGTCCAAACACAGAGGGAAGCTGAATATTTGAGTTTTATTACTTTATAAACTGAATTCCTGCATTATTTTTATGAGTAATATCAAATAAATGTATGCTAATTACATTTGTATACTATTTCAATAATGTACACCACTTTGTTTAATAACTTATCATAATCCCTTGTTAATCACAATCTACTTGTTACCCAGACTACAGCTGCCTGGATATTTTACATCTTTCAGTTTTCAATGATGTGCTTTCCTGTTAACAATTAACACTCACTTCCATTCATACCTCTTCAGTATTTAGGCACCCATCCTCATTTTTTTTTTAAGATTTATTATTTCATTTATACAAGAACTGGGGTACAGGCCAGAGGCACGGGAGGGGTGAGAGGATTCACCAGAGACAGAGCGGGGAACAGAACAGGCAAACTGACTGAAAGCACTGCTGAGGAGAGCAGCAGACAAGATAGGAGAGGTCTGCTGCACCATGTGGGTATCTCCCTGGCCAGCCAGGAATTGAACCCGTGCTGCAAAGGCTGCTGACAGCTCCACAGCGCCGCACTCAATCTGCTGCACCACCAGGGAGGCCCAGCTATCTTCTTTTTGCAATGCCATTCCCTTTAGCATAATGCTATGATTATCACATTGACACTAAAATCAAAGTCCAGGATAAACTTGCATCTTCAGTATTTACTAGCTGTGTGATTTGGGGTATGTCCTTAAGCTCCTTAGGCATCCATATTTTTTAATCCATGAAGTGAAAGTAGAATCAAATTAAAATATATAAATCGGAGTACAGGTGGCAGGACCTGCTCTGCGGAGGTGATGGCATAGAGGAAGCAGCAGTGCTGGGTCCCCATGGGCAGCAGCAACCAGAACAATATAGTAGAATCCAACTGTGGCGGTAGTAGCAGCAGCAGAATCTGGGTGAGGATGTGGGTCTCTCCAAGTGCAGGTGAGCTGGCCTCTTCCTAATGGCGCAGAGTAGAACATTGGTTTGCATTGGCTTCCCACATAGCAGATGTTGAGGAGAAGTACTACTAGACATTACAAGATAGCGGTAGTAATTATAAAGATTTCTGCTAATACTGCTTACACAAGATACTTGAGTATTATAGTTTAATGAAGATTTAAAGATAGAAAGGGATAATTATGGTATAATTCAATAAAAAGTTAAAATTCAGTCACATGTTTACTCTTCCTAGAATTTATTCTTAAATATCTGCAATGAAACCTATTACTTTATTTTCAAATAACAGTATAACTTACTTTCAATAATTTCAGAAGTTCTGAATTTTTTCTTCATTAAATTCCTCTATTTCATTATTACTGGCTATTTTATTTTATTTTATTATGGATCATTTCTTAATGTTTCTTTACACACTCATTTGCTGGGGTTTTTGTGTATTTTTTATTGGTTTACAGGTAATGATTTTAAGTAATATGTTATGTGTTCTGTTATATTCTTTTTTTTTTAAATAGAGGCATTTTTTTTATTTATTTTTATTTATTTGTTTGTTTGTTTGTTTATACATGCACTGGGTACAGTCAGAAGCACGGGAGGGTGAGAGGATTCACCAGAGCCAGAGCGGGGAGCAGAGCAGGCAGAAGGACCGAAGTACACTGCTGAGGGGAGCAGCGGGCGGCAGGAGAGGTCTGCGCGCCATGTGGGACCCGCCTCCAGTGGCCGGGGAGCAGCCGGGGATCGAACCGGCGCGGCAGAGGCCGCGGGCAGCTTTGCAACCCAGCACTCAACCGCTGCGCCACCGGGGAAGCCCCTGTTATATTCTTTTTGGTTAATCAAATATTTTTATCAATCCATTTTAATTTCTCTATTAGTATTTCAGCTATAATCTTTTTGCTGTAATTGTATTGGTTTCACTGGAAACTATAATGTGCATCTTACATGACAATCTACATAGATTTATTTTGTTACTTTATGTAAAAATGTAGAAACCTTCTAACATCCTAGTTTAATTCTCTACCACAATCATTTGTGCTATAATTATCATCTATATTATACCTATAAACATTCTAATCTCCATGCTACAGTGCTGGAACTATGGCTTTCCTTAATCATGTTTTTTTTTAAAGAATTCAGAAAAATATTCCTGATACCATTTGTATCACCAATCCCTGTCTGTTATATGACTTTTTTTTTTTTTAAAGATTCATTTATATATTTATACAAACACTGGGTACAGTCAGAAGCGCGGGAGGTTGAGAGAATTCACGAGAGCTAGAGCGGGGAGCAGAGCAGGCAGAAGGACCGAAGTACACTGCTGAGGGGAGCAGTGGGCGGCAGGAGAGGTCTGCGCGCCATGTGGGACCCTCCTCTGGTGGCCGGGGAGAAGCCGGGAATCGAACCGGCGCTGCAGAGACTGCGGTCAGCTTTGCAACCCAGCGCTCAACCTCTGTGCCACCGGGGAGGCCCTATATGATGACATTTTCTAACTGCTTTCAAGGTTATCATTTTTCTTTGGTCTTCATCAGTTTGACTAGGATATCCTAATGTGGTTTTTCTTTGTGTTTATCTTGCTTAGGGTTTATTAAACATAAGCTGATCTTTGTAAGTTGTTGTCTTTCATCTAATTTTAAATGTTTCAACCACTATTATTTTTTCCTTTCTCCTCTTCTTCAGGAACTTGTGACACATTAATCTTGAGGCTTTAAAGGGTCTACTCATATTTATTCAGTTTTTTTTCATATTTTACATTAGTTAATTTCCTTTGATCTGCCTTCAAGTGCACTCATTTCTTCTGCTATTAAATGTTTCTGGTAAAATCTTCTTTTTAGTTACTGCATTTCACTTCTTTAGAATTTCATTTTGGTAATTATCTTTCTTAGTTTTAATTTTTCTGTTAAGATTGCTTTTTTTTTTTTACTTAAGTATATATGTGCCATAAGTTGTTGAATGTGCTCATAACAGCAACTTTAACAATCATTTTCTGGTTATTGCAACATCTGGCTCATCTGAGAACCATTTTCTATTGACTGTTGTTCATTCTTAAATATCCAAAATTTGACTGTTAGTTTATAAAGCAATCTTTTATTGAATCTTATTATATCAATGTATATAATGTACAAAGTAACATTTTAAAGACTGGTTATATTCTTCTGAATAACGGTATTTGCTTAGAAGATAATTGATTGGGCTAGACTCAAAATTCAAATTTGGTGGTCTCCCTGGTGGCTCAGGGGCTAAAGTCTTAGTGCTATCAAGCTGTCACCAGCCACTGTGGCATGACTTCAATCCCCAGCCAGGGAGCTAACACACATAGCACAGCAGACCTCTCCTGTCTCTCCCACTGCTCCCCTCAGCAATGTATTTCAGTAGATCTGCCTTTTTTACTCCCCACTGTCTCTGGTGGATCCTTTCATCCCTTGCACCACTGTCTTACACCCCAGTTCTTGCATGCATAAATAAATAAAAATAAATCTTTAAAAAAATTCAAATTTGGATTCTTCTGTGATGGGAAACAACTAAAATGAACACTTAGTTTATTAAAAATCCAGATTTTCTATTTTTTTACAAGATCTTACCTTCCCCAGCCAGTTGTCCTTTTTTTGACATAGTTTGTAGTTAGTCAAAGATTTGGGGAGTATCTTATATGCAGATAAGGGTGTTCATGTACACTGTGACTTTGTCATTGTTCTATATGATTCTATCTTTTTACACTTTTTTGCTAATAAAACAGCAGTTTTCTAAAGATGGAGCTGCATGTGAATGGAATAGAAGGTAGAGGTGGGGGGCCTCCCTGGTGGCACAAAGGGTTAGTCGCAGCACTATGAAGCTATCTGCAACCACTGCAGCACTAGTTCTATCCCTGGCCAGGGAGCAACCCACATGGCACAGCAGACCTCTCCTGACTCACTTGCTGCTCCCCTCAGCAGTGTATTTCAGTCAATCCATCTATTCTGTTCCCCACTCTGTCTCTGGTGAATCCTCTCACTTCTCCTGCCCCCACACTTCTGGCCTATACCCCAGTTCCTGTATGCATAAATAATCTTGGGAAAAAATTGAGGGGAACACCCTCAAGGTAGAGGGGAACACCTTCAGGCCTAAAGCTGGCAACTTATAATTCTTTTGTTTCTCCATGTTTTCTTTCCAGGGTCTTCAAATATTTTCCAAATATTTTTCTATATTTTATAGTTGTTGTATATAGGAACATTAGCCTGATCAAGCTATTAAATAATTACCAGAAATCAAGTTTCTTTCATGATTTTGATTCTTTTTTTCTTTCGCCCCTTATGCTTGAGTTCCACTGAAAAGTCACTTTCCCATATATAAAACAAAGGTTCTTAAGAGAGGTGTTTTCACCCTGGAGATTCCCTAGAATCTTCAAAGAAAATGCTGAGATGTGGCTCTAAAAATAATACCTATAGTTTACTGACTCTTACCACTGTTACCCCACAAAATGGCAGAAAGTTACATGAACTTATTCTTCAGATCCATCACTCAGCAGGGAGGATGAGAAAACTGCAAAAGAAAGGAAGTCTCTCTTTTTTCCATCCCTGCTGCCCTCCTTATAGACAAATGTTGAAATGGTTCACGGATTTTCATTCTGCTTCCCCAAATTTGTACTTCTTCCCTGACAGAGATGATCCCACTGTCCAGGAAATATACTTTCTTTTAAATCCAATGGTTATTTCTGAAAATATAGTTGCCATGGTCTTCATCAATGCACAACTGCCACTTTCTATTTGAAAACAAGAATAATCACTCTTGGATTGAAAAATATTTGAGAAAATAAACAAATCACAATTTATATTCTCTTAAAGTCATCTCTTTTTAAGGCTTGATCAGTTCAACTTCAATACAAAGTTGAAACCTGTCCCATTTGCACCTTTGAGTTCACTTATTGTCTTTTTTTTTTTTAAACATTTATTTATTTATCCATACAAAATCTGGGGTACAGGCCAGAGGTATGAGGGGGGTGAGAGAATTCACCAGAGACAGAGTGGGGAGCAGAACAGGAAGATTTACTGAAATACACTGCTGAGGGTAGCAGCAGGCGAGACAGGAGAGGTTAGCTGCGCCATGTGGGGTACCTCCCTGGCCAGCCGGGGATTGAACTCATGCTACAGAGGTTGCTGACTGATTCATGGTTCTGTACTTAACCCCTTGCACCATCAGGGAGGCCCCACACTGATTTGGTCTTACATTTGGTCTATTCTACTTCTTTGGTGCTCTCCAGAATTTTCCATCTCTTCCATTTTTTTTTTTATATCCTGCAATTCATTTTTTTATTTAAAGTTTCAATTGTGGTATTTTATGTTCCTCATAGCCTCATTTGCTTTTATGAGTTTAGTTTTATGTGAGGACTTTTTTGTTGTTGTTTTTGGTTTTGTTTTTTAAGTTTTTGGTTTTTTTTAATATGTCAGACTGTGTTTTTTTTTTTTTTTAAAGATTTATTTATTTATACAAGCACTGGGTACAGTCAGAAGCACGGGAGGGTGAGAGAATTCACCAGAGCCAGAGTGGGGAGCAGAGCAGGCAGACTGACAAAGTACACTGCTGAGGGGATCAGCGGGTGGCAGGAGAAGTCTGCACGCCAGGTGGGATCCTTGCCCGGCAGCCAGGGATCAAAGTGGTGCTGCAGATGCTACGGGCAGCTTCGCAACCCTGCACTCAACCACTGTGCCACCACAGAGGCCATGTCAGACTGTGTTTTATGTCATATGTGCTTTTCTGTGTTTGCTTTGTTTAGTTACATTTCTTGAATTTCTTTATCATGGTAATAAACCAGTTCAGCAAAGTGGCATGTTGCAAAAGCAATGCAAAAAAATCAGTTGACTTCCTATTCCTATTTGCATACAATGAGCTAGAAGAGGGATAAATTAAGAAAACCATCTATTTACAATCACACCAAAAAATTAAACCAAACAAAGGAGTAAACCAAACAAAGGAGATGAAAAGAAACTACACAAGGAAAACTATAAGACATTGTTAAAAGACATAGAAGACACAAAGAAATGGAAAGATAGCACCTGTTAATGGATTGCAAGAGTTAACATTGTCAAAATGGCATTCTACCCAAAGCAATTTGTAGCTTCAATGCAATCCAATAAAAAATCTTAAGGGCATTCTTCAAAGTAATGGAACAATCATTACTGAAATTCATATGGAACAACAAAAGACCCTGAATAACCAATGTTGTCCTGACTAGAAAAAAAGATGGGGGGGAAGGGATTGTCATGTTACACTTCCAGGCATCTCACTATACTCACTATACTACAAAGACATAATAGTTAAAACAGCATGGTACTGTGACAATACAGAAATGCAGACCAATGGACAGAATTGAGACTCAGAAATAATACACACACATATACGGATACCTAATCTACAACAAAGGAGCAAAGAATATACACTGGAACAAGGAAAGCCTCTTCAATAAATTGTGTTTTGAAAATTGGGCTACCACATGGAAAGAGCGAAGTTAGAATACTCTCTCACAAGTTACACAGATATTAACTCAAAATTGACAAAAAAATAGTTGGATACAAGATCTGAAACCATAAAGTACATAGAAGAAAACATAGGAAAAACACTCCATGACATAAACTTCAGAGATGTTTTTGTCACTCCCAGCAGCAGTGAAAACAAAAAAGAATATTTAAAAAATTGGAACTACATCAAACTGAAAAGCGTCTACATACTGAAAGAGACCATAACTAAAACAAAGAGACACCCTATAGAAAAGAAGAAAATGTTTTCACACGTTACATCTGACAAGGGACTGATATCAAAGATCCACAAGGAGCTTATACAACCCAACAAAAGAAAACAAATAACCCAATTAAAAAATGAAAGAGGAGCTAAATAGGCACTTCTTCAAAGAATACAGATTGCCAATAGGAACAGGAAAGAAAGATTTGTCATCATTTATCATCAGGGAAATGCAAATCAAAGCCACAAAGAGCTACCACCTCATACCGGTGAGAATGGCCCATATTAAAATGACTAGAAACAACAAATACTGGCAAAGGTGCAGAGAAAATGATCCCTCTTACACTGTTGTTGTGAATACAGACTGATCCAACCCCTATGGAAGGCTGTGTGGAGGTTTCTCAAAAGATTAAAATGGATCTACCATATGACCCAGCAATCCACTCCTAGAAATCTACCCAAAAAGTACAAAAACACTAATTCAAAAGAATGTCTGGACTTCTCTGTTCTTAGAAGCACTGTTCACAACAACCAAAACATGGAAACAATGTAAGTGCCCAGAGTAGATGACTGGATGAAGAAAATGCAGTATATATACACAAAGGAATACTACTTAGCAATTAAAAAACATAAACTCATGCCAGTTACAGCAATATGGATGGAGCCGAAAGGAATTCTGCTAAGCAAAACAAACCATGAGAAAGATAAATACCAGATGGTTTCACTTGTATATGGAATATAGAGAAACCAAATGAAGAGTCATACAAACTTTAAAACCAACCTTGGAAAGCTTAACATGTTTCAGCAGCTTTCAGAGGAGTAAGGGAGGGCAGGGGAGAAATGTGGGAGTGGGTGACAACACAATGACCTAGGGTAGAGGGATAAAGGTCTCTCAGTGGCGGGAGTGTAACAGTGACTACACCTGAGGGGGTGATCCCATGTTGTGAAAAAAGTAGCAAAGATTAAAACAATGACACATCAATTGGGGTAGGGGGAGGGGAAAGGGGGTTTGGGGTAAACATAAGGGGGTTGTAATTGTATGGGGAATATAAAAATAAAATTTAATTTAAAAAAATAAAAATAATAAATAAATAAATGTACAACAGGGCCTCCCCTGGTGGTGCAGGCAGTTGAGCACCGCGCTGTGAAGCCGCTCAACCTGTAGCCTCTGTAGCACCAGTTTGATACCGGCCAGCAGGCGACAGTCACACATGTCGCAGCAGACCTCTCCTGTTGCTCCCACTCAGCAGTGTATTTCATCGGTCTGCCTGTTCTGTTCCCCGTTCTGTGTCTGGTGAATCCTCTCACCCTCCCGCACATCAGGCCTGTACCCCGGTTCTAGTATAAATAAATAAAATCTTTTAAAAAAAAGTACAACAATTTAAAAAAAGTTGAAACTTAAACCCGATTTTAGAAACAAATGAGGCAAACAAGAATTAACCACTAGAACTGATAAATATGGGAGAGTTTGAACATAAGACAGTAAAATATATAAATAGGCATGCAATAGATTAAACACAGGTAACAATATTTGAGTTTTTAAGAATTATCTGGCCCAGTGTTCAATAGTTATTTATTGAAATAATGACTATTTAAGCTGAAATGTGACAGCCTTTTTTAAAAACTATCTGCTTGTGATTTATTTCAAAGATAGTTTTATTTAACTTCCCTGGGTTAAGAAAATAAAAATTTGCATCATCTCAGAGATTGCCTCCAACTGTAAAAAATGATCTATGATTTTGTGTTTCTAGGTTGAAATGGACTTAATTGGGCCCTTCTGACGATAACGTAATAAGTCTTTTTACCTATCTATTATAATATTTCATACTGCTTTGTAATAATTTATAAATTTGTCATTTCCATCACATTGTGAGTTTCTGAAGGATAAGAGCAGTGTCATGTTCATTTCAGAAGACCCCAGCAATAATTACGCTTCCCTTACAGAATAGGAACCCAAAAAAATGATAAATGGATACATGTGGGACTTTTTGTTCATAAATGAATGGTTTGCTTAGTATGTAAATTACCAGTAAGAGCTTTTTTAAATGACATATTAATATGGCAAATTAGACTGCAATCGAGCTTATACACCTTCAGCATTAATTTATTGACTGCCTCCTAAGGGCAGTCACAGAGAAGAAGATGAGAGTACTTACAGAGAAATAATGGGCCTCTGGTTCCTATTTGCACATTAAGCAAAGCATAGCATAGAAAATAAGATTTACATAGACTGGAATCTAGTTAAGTACCTTTCAAGATTAGCATAATAGTGTCAAACTTAGATTAAAAATTTTTACTTTTTTTTTAAAGATTTATTTATTTATGCATACAAGAACTGGGGTACAAGCCAGAGGTATGGGAGGTAAGAAGATTCACCAGAGACAGAGTGGGGAACAGAACAGGCAGATCTACTGAAATGCACTGCTGAGGGGAGCAGTGGACAATACAGGAGAGGTCTGCCGCGCCATGTGGGTATCTCCCTGCCCAGCCAGGATTGACCCCACGCTGCCGAGGCCGCGGACAGCTTCACAGCGCTGTGCTCAACCACCTGCACCACCAAGGAGGCCCAAATTTTACCATTCCTATTTAAAGCAAACAATTATGGATTAGCTACATCACCAGACAATGCACTTGGGATTAAACTTTTTGGGAAAATATTTACTTTCAATCATATGTCAGGGATTGATGTATACCATATCCTGTGGTATTCAATTATGCCAAGGCAGTTTCCAAAATATAAGTTGTAACAACTCAACTTTACCATAAGGTGAGCCCAGTAGAACAAGGTACAAATAGTTACCACTTAGGAAAGAATGTGGTGTGTATTTTTATTTCTGGGACTGGTAAAAGCCATTGAAAAATTAATTTATGCAATGAACAAAGATTGCCTTAACAAATTTCCGATTACTGAATCATAAAAAGAAATAGCTACATATTGTAGTTGATAAACCCCTATCTAGAAAGAGGAAAAAGCACCAATTTAGTGAACTAAAAGGAAATTGACAACTCAATATTGGAACACCTGACCAAAACAGAGGAAGCAAATGTTAGCATTGAAACTATAGAGAAGGGAGCATTAGGCTAAACTCATATTTTCTACAATTAAAGACACAGTAAAATGCAAAATAATACAAAGATATCTCCTACACCATCGCCATCACTCCCACTGCCCCATCTCTTTATGCCAGGTCTACATGCATTATTTTCATCTGAATAATGTTAATATCCTCTTAGCTTCCTTCCGGGTCAGCAATTTCATTTTCCTTTTGTAAATATGCCAAAGGTCCGCCAGAGTAAGGAATCCCAGTTGCTTCCTGCTCAAATTGTTTCAACTCCTTCCAAAAACAAAGTCTAAAGTCAACCTGGTATTTAACTCTCCTTAAAAATGTCTGCTTTGTAAACTTGCTAAAAGTACATTAATAGCAATAGCAACAACTACATCCTGTGCGTGCTGTGAGGACATTTTAATGGCCCCATTTAAAAGTCTGTATCTCCTATTTTATTGTACTCTCAGCCCTGGCAGCTCAGATGTGTTTTTTCTATCAACTATATAAACAATATCACACAAAATGTCTAGCAGTGACTGGATTAATTAGGGGCCACCAAGTTTCAAAGCAATTTAATTCAGTCTTAGCACTGCCTTGAAATCCAAAGCACTCGTTCACATTTAACAAGCTGTGCAGTGAAGGAAATGTGATGGAATTTGGCACCACAAAAGATGAAACAAACTTTTTTTATCCAAATGATCACTAGTTGCAGTTAAACCAGGAAACTCACTTGTACTCTATGACAAGGTAATGGGAGATTTGTTATATTTCGGTCTGATGTTAATTTTCTGACCCAATGACCAAATCATTTTTCAGGGCTAGTGAAATTGTTTAGTGAATTTCATTAAGCTGGGAAATTAAATTAATGTGCAGCCCAAAAATAAATTTTACTCTCTGTAAACATAGGTATTAGTCAAATCTAAAGTATAGTTTTTTAAAATATTAGAGGATAGTAACTCAAGATATTTCTAAATGCAACAGCATAATATGATCATTTAAAAATCATTTTCTACATAAATTTGGGTCAAATATTCACAATTTTACTTTTCTATGTTTTTCTTTCATATACTTTTACATCTCAAATGGGAAGAATCTGTGTTTCTTCTTTCACTAATTCCATGAGCCAGACCCAAACATTCTAATACTGCACACCCAACTCCTATGAAGATCAACTAAAAACACCAATGTATAGGGCCTCCCCGGTGGTACAGGAGGTTGAGCGCCACATTGTGAAGCTGTCCACAGCCTCTGCAGCACGGGTTCAATCCCGGCCAGCCAGCAAGGGTCGCACATGGCACGGCAAACCTCTCCTGCCTCACCCGCGGCTCCCCTCAGCAGTGTATTTCGTGGGTCTGCCTGTTCTGTTCCCCTCTCTGGCACTGGTGAATTCTCTCACCCTCCAGCACATCTGGCCTGTGCCCCAGTTCTTGTATAAATAAATTAAATAAATCTTTTTTTAAAAAAAAAAAAAACAATTTATACTCAAAGCAGTTTCTCAAGAAATTTTCATTTTTCTTATAATCCTGTTTGAACTAGGGCTTTGCTTCCACCTACCAAACTCTGGGACATGTGGCTTCAACACTGACCTTGCCCCTGCAGACATACTGCTAATCCCTTCACTCACTCCTCAATGATACTTGTCACTTACTTGGGTTCCAGAATATCACCCTGTCCATATTCTCCTCATCTCCTCATCACAGTGGTCATTACTTCTGTTAGTGGATCCTGCTAACTTCTTTGACCCATTCTTGGAAATGTTCTATCTTCTAAATATACTCCCTTTAGGATACAGTCAGCCTTGTTACATTAAAATCCCTCTGCAGAGTGATTATCACCCAAACGATGACTCTCCTTTCTGGGCCTTATGTCTGAATTCCCATCTCCCACTGTCTGCTTAGCATCCCCTCTTGGATATCTAAAGTCTGACCCGATACCTAACATGTCCCCAACAGAGCTTCCCCTTCCAAGTCTCCCCCATCTGGTGTTGATAATGCCATCATTCCTGCCGCTCAGGTCCAGCTGTCTTTGGCGTCTCTCTTATTTTCACGCTCCGCATTAAGTCCACCAGCAGGCCCATGCTGCCATCAAAATCTCCACGAGGATGCCTCATTTCCTCCACTGCTACCGATCTGTAATGAGCCAACACCATCCGGACATGAATTATTGCAATGCCTCTAGCTTTTTTTTTTTTTTTTCTCTTGCTTCTGTCTTTGTTATTTATGTTTTGCCTGCCACCTAATCTTTTACTCTATTTTTGATACTGAGATTCAACTATTCCTGTTAAAATATGAGTTATGTCATTTCACTCCTCTTCTTACATTCCTTTTATAGCTTCTTATGTCATCTGAAGTAAAAGCCAAAGTCATCATAGTGGCTTTAATTATCCCACACTGTCTTTATAAACCCCCTTCACCCTTAGGCACATTTGCCTCAAGTAACTCACTCCTCTGGTGTTGTCCTCACTGGCTGGTTCTCTGCTCTTTGAGCCTGTGTGCCCCACACCTGCTCAGAGACCTGGCACTTGCTGTTTTCTCTCCTGGACCACTCCCGATTGCAGCTGCCCACCCAAGGGCTCATTTTTTTTTTTTAAGATTTATTTATGCATCCAAGAACTGGGGCACAGGCCAGAGGTATATGAGGTGAGAGGATTCACCAGAGACAGAGTAGGGAACAGAAAGGGCAGATCTACTGAAATACTCTGCTGAGGGAAGCAGTGGGCAAGGCAAGAGAGGTCTGCTGCCCCATGTGGGTAGCTCGCTGGCTGGCCTGGCATCTCAAACTCATGTTGCAGAGGTTGCAGATAGCTTCACAGTGCTGTCCTAACCCCTTGTGCCACCAGGGAGGCCCTCATGGGGCTCCCTTTCTCACCTGCATCACATCTTACTCAAGTTGCCTTCTCTATAGTCCTTTCTTTATCTCTCTTAAAATTGGAACCCCTTCAGCACTCCCTTTGCTCTTGCTCTGCTTATTTCTCTCCATAGCGCATCTGACATGTTGTCTATTTATAGTCTTGATTCACTGCCTCATTTCATCATGATGCAAACTCCACGAAGCAGAGCTTCTTGTTTATGATTTCACTGTTGGATCTCTGACAGACTAGAATATGCCTGGTACATAGTAGGAACTCAATAAATATACTTGATTGAATGTGAGAGCAGAACCATTCTATCCGTGCTCTCTAATGTACAGCTTGTTATCCCCTAATCTGCCAGGAACTGTTCAATTCAAGTGAACATTTATATATAGGAAAAACAAAAACCCTTGCATTAAAAAAGGAAGTGAATCAATAAGAGAACTGGTAATAAGAATAACAACAATTATAAGAGCTTCCATAACTGATAAGTTATCTAATATATGTTAAGTATGGTACTGGGCTATTTATATATATTTTATTTGCACTTAATAACTCACTTAGACTATTAAAAGTTACCCAAAGGAGGGAGGGAGAGCCTCAGACCTATGCAGTGTAAAAGCCTGTATATATATATATATATATATATATATATATATATATAGCATGATAAGGAGAGAATAAAAATGCCTATTGGCCGAAACATGAATTTAGGCTTTTGGAACAGCAAAGTAGTGTTTCTATGCAAAACAGGAAATCATCAACAAATGAAAAGGCAGACTACTGAATGGTAGAAAATATTGGCAGACCATATATTTGAGAATGGGTAATATTCAAAATGTATATTTTAAAAACTCATACAAATCAAGAGCAACCAATGGGGAAAAAAAAAAAACACAAACAATCCAACAAACCAATTTAAAAGTAGGCAGAGGATCTGAATAGACATTTACCAAATAAGACACAGGGTCAGAGGCTCCTGGGAAGGTGCTCAACACTACTAATCATCAGGAGAACACAAATCAAAGCCAAATGAGACATCTCTTTATACCTGTTAGAATGGCTATCATCAAAAAGACAAGAAATAACAAATGTTGGTAAGGGTGTGGAGAAAAACAGAACCCTTATGCACAGCTGATAGGGATATATTGGTGTGACCATTATGGAAAACAATATGGAGGTTCTTCAAATAATTAAAAGTAGAAATACCATATTATTTGGCAGTCCCACTTCTGGCTATTTATCCCAAAGAAATGAAGACACTAACTACATAATATATCTGCATCCCCATGTTAATTGCCAAAACATGGAAGCAACCTAACTGTCCATCAATGAATGAATGGATAAGAAAAATGTGACTATAAATAATGGAATATTATTCAGTCATAAAAAGGAGGCAATCTTGTCATTCTTAACAACATGGACTTTGATGGCACTATGCCAAGTGAAATAAGCTGGAGGGGAGAAAAATACCATATGTTCTCAATTATATGTGGAGTTGAAAAGAAACAGAAATAAAAAAAATACAAGTCAAACTGAAACACACACCGAACAGATTGGTGGCTTCCAGAGGTGGGATGGCAGTAGAACAAAATGAGTGAAGGGGATCAAAAGCGACAAATATCAGTTATAGAAGCTCTTATAATTGTTGTTATTCTTATTACCAGTTCTCTTATTGATTCACTTCCTTTTTTAATGCAAGGGTTTTTGTTTTTCCTATATATAAATGTTCACTTGGATTGAACAGTTCCTGGCAGATTAGGGGATAACAAGCTGTACATTAGAGAGTACAGATAGAATGGTTCTGTTCTCACATTCAATCAGAACAAAATGAGTGAAGGGGATCAAAAGCGACAAACATCTAGTCATAAAATAAACAGGTCATAGAATAGAATGTATAACACGGTGACCATAGTTAATAATACTATATTACATATTTGACATTTCTAGGAGAGTAGATCTTAAAAGTGCTCATAAGGAAAATAAATATGTAGTGATGGATATTAACCAGACTTATGATAATCATTTTATAATATATATAGATATGGAATCTTATGTTGTACACCTAAAATTAATGTTATATGTCAATTATATCTCAACTAAATATATATTTATTTAAAAATGGTGTCCAAAGCCATGCATGATAACACAGACAGGCAGCACAACAGAGCAAATAAGAGCACTGGCTCCAGGGTTAGGCTACCTGCATTCTGTCTGGCAGCTCTGCCACTAGTGGAGCGAACTGAGTGTTTTACCCTTTGACGGACTTTCTTTACTGGTTTGTTACAAGGAGATAGATAGTAACAGCATTCACTACTTGTTTGGGGAGGCATAATTTTAAAAATTAGTGTGTAAAAAATATGTCAATACCTCTTGACACTATTTCATCACTATCAACTATTATTCCTTAGAAGTTGCTCTTTTAAGTGTTATAAATTCTATTATTCAATTTCTACTGTATATCTTAACTTCGACTGTTCATTGACTGAACATACTGGAATAGTGGCCACTTACCATGCAAAAAAGTTCCTTCCTTCAAAGAGTTGAGAGTTTAGAGAGAAAAACAGACATAAAACAGATAATTGCAAAGTTTATGTGGGTCAGAAAAGGGGGCAGGGTATATAGAATGAAGTTATCAGCAGGAATTTTTGGAAGTGGGCCCTGGGGTGAGTCTTGAAGGAAGGGTAGGTTTTCTGTTAGAAGTTTTCCAGGCAGAAGGGACAAAGTAAACAAAGACAAATGGGGGACAAGTCTGAGTTTGACAATTTGATGTGGCTTAAGGAAATGTCTACAATAAAAAATTGAAATATAAAATACAGCTTTACAGCAGGTTCAGCTCAAATAGCTTTAATGCCATGGTTAATAAACCTGTGTGGGGGTGGGGGGAGAATGATTGTGGATCTATGGGTCAGGACTTTCTTTCTGAGGTTCCTGACAACCAAAATAAAAATGGTAACAGACCGCAGTCCCTTTGCCCACCTGTGACTATGCAGGTGCTTTTTTTTTTTTTCACAAACTCTTTCCTCCGCAGCAGCCTCCTGCCTGCCCGTGTCCTGTACCTGCTGGGACTTCTTTTCACTGACCTCCCTCAGCAGAGGCCGCTCTCCTCAAGGCCGCCTGCCTGCAGCTATGCAGGCCTCTCTTCAAATCTGTCCCTTTCTGGACAGCTCTTACTGCATGCTTGTGTCCATGCAAGTGTCTTTTATTTTTCTGTCCCTTTTCTAATAAACCAACTCCTAAAACAATAAATAAAAATGGTAAAAATCATTTGAGTGGCTTTTCAATGTTCATGAATATAAATCATGACAGTTCCTAAGAAGCACATTTTACCTAGCACTTAGTCCTGGATGAAATTTCTCACATGAAACATGAAACTTTTTAAAAAGAACCCAAGCAATGCTGGAGGAGCTGAAAATAATCATAGCTAAATAGGAGATGAAAATGTGAACTTCAGAAAGTAGATTTTTCTGGTGCCTCAATGAATGTTTAGGGTGTAACACCAAAGTACAATGGAGTGAAATGTATTTTATTGATGAGTGTTCTTTGCTGTCTCTTTCCCATCTCCTAAGACTCCCAACCACAAGCTTACTCAGGAGAACAACCAGCCTGGGGTGTTAGAACTCCCCTAAGCTGCTCCTTCCCACAGAACCTCTTCATTCCTGCCCTGTTCCCTCAGGCTCACTAGGTGACCCTCTAATTCATTCCATTAGTTGATCTCATAAACCAGTGGGCACTTACAAAATACTATGCCAATGTTTCTGAAAATTATTTGCAACTGGAAAATGTTTTGAAATTTGTTCTCACTTAATTAGGTTGTGAAAACAGAGACCTAATTAAAGTTGTCCAAGAGAGTGTGTGTAATATTGTAAGGATAATAGGCTGGCACTTGGATGAAACCTGGATATGAATGGAGGAAGGAAGTGAGGCCAGGCATCTCCTCTGTGTGTCTCTCTCTCCTCTTCCAAAGTACATATTTCTCTGCATATCTGCTCCTTCTCCTTCAGCTTCACTGATTTCCTCAGCTTATAGCCAATACTGTGTTTCCTCCAACCGCATATGGAATACACAGGCCATGGGTCTCAAAAGAGCTTCCTGACATCCTGCTAACGGCATCAACTCAGTATTTCTTCACTCAAAGAAACAAGAAAGTCTGAGAAAAAGTTTATTATAGGGCCTCCCCTGGTGGCGTAGCAGTTGAACGCTGGGCTGCAGCGCTGGTTTGTTCCCTGGCCTCCGGTGAGGGTACTACAAAAAAAAAAAGTTTACTATAGCTGGGTGTCTTTGGACAGATATTTCTGGCAACCTGCTTTTTCCCATCTATGGTCCAACTGTGACCACTGGGGATATAAAAGTAGACAAATGTGCTACAAAGCCTGTCTCTCAATCAACAAAGTGATTTTTTTTTATTCTTTAAGTAAATGTTGGAAGGAAGGCATTGACAAAAACTTCTCCCTTGAGAGGAGTTGTGAAAACATCTGATGTGGCAGCAGGGAAAGACAGGTCTAAGGATTTTTAAAGTCATTTAAATGTTACTGTGGGACCTCCCTGGTGGTGCAAGGGGTTAAGACGCAACCTGTGAAGCAATCCACAGCCTCTGCAGAAGTAGTTCGATCCCCGGCCAGGGAGCAACCCACATGGCACAGCAGACCTCTCCCGTCTGGCTACCGCTCCCCTCAGTAGTGTATTTCAGTCAATCTGCCTGTTCTGTTCCCCACTCTGTCTCTGGTGGATCCTCCCACGCCCCTCACCTCTGGCCTGCATCCCAATTCTTGTATGCATAAATAATCTTTAAAGAAAAAGAAAAAAAAAATGTTACTGTGAAGCAGGTTGCTGCCCATTTTGTTTTATTATTTTTTAATATTTATTTTATTTATTTATGCATACAAGAACTAGGGTATAGGCCAGAGGTGTGAGAGATGAGAGGATTCACCAGAGACAGAGGAGGGAGCAGAACAGGAGGATCTACCGAAATACACTGCTGAGGGGAGCAGTGCGTGAGACAGGAAAAGTCTGCTGTGCCATATGGGTTAGCTCGCATGCTGCAGTGGCTAAGGATAGCTTCATAGTGCTGAGACTTAAGCCCTTGTGCCACCAGGGAGGCCTGATGCCCATTTTATTTTTGCACAGGTCATATTCTTTAAGGGAAATAATTGAGCATATGCCATTAATGTCCATTAATTAATATTTTTGATAATAAAATATTTCTTAACCCACCCTGTCCTATCTCGGGACTATTGTGCTCATAGGGAGAAATAGAACATATTTGAATAACAGCATCTCTTTCATTTGGCTTTTTATTCAAAACTAATATTTTTGTTTTCAAATAAATATAAATCACAGCAGAAACATTTCACTAAAAATATAATATGAAAAGAAACTGGTTAATTTGTAAAAAAATATATATATATTAAACCTATTTATCTCAATTATATCTCTGATCAGTGGATGGTTGCCATTGCAAATCTCTCTCTATGCTCAACTGATTTTGGCAAAACAGAAAAAGAAATTGATGGCTTAGGAAAAAGAGCTCCCCAGCCCAGAACTAGAAAGAAAATTTCATTTTAGTTTTGATCACAAAACAGGTCAAAGAACTCATACCTCATCAGTTCAATCCAACTTATGCAACCGTTTCACTGTCTCTCAAAGTCATTCTTCCGGAGTTTTAACCAAAAGATATCCTATTAAATCCACTGCTGACTGCAGCTATCGCATTGTTACCATTCAAGTACAGGCTTCTGAGGCTGTCAAATAAGCCCATTATTCTGGAGGATGACGATGACCTCACTGCTTCACTACTGAATAAATACAATTGACTGCAAGGGTATTACTGACTCCAAACAACCACTTTAAACCAACAGCAAGACTAAAAACCCCAAAATACAGAGCCAGAGGATCATTCAGTAATAACACAACTTAATTCTTAAATTGTACTTAGGGAATTTCATTTTGATACAAAGTGCTATGTGCTAAGGAATAAAATCTGCAATCTCAGAAAAGTTGATGAGAAGGGACTACAATATTTAAACTGACTCAAACTACAGATTGTTCTAATTTGCAGGGTCAGTCTCTTCTGTAAAGTGTTTGCTCTCTATTCTCTCAACATGTCCACTACCAAATAGCCTCTCATTTCTGCCACTTATTCAATCCCCCATTTCTCTCTCATCAGAGATTTGGTTTCAGGTAAAATCTATGTCAATCATCTATCTACATCTTGATCAGGGTTAACTTTAGGCAATGATTTCTGCGAACACTCTTAACTTCATTCTAAATTTTATGCTAAATCACACAAAGAAAGATATCACTAGCTCTACAATAAATTTCAAATGTTAGAATTGCATGTGAAAGGAAAAAAATATGATGGGAATCTAAAAATTACACAATGTGATAATGCGGGTGCTGTGTATAGCATACCACACAAAGGACCTCCTAAATCACACATCGACCCTGCAAGTTAGATCCTCTTACCTTCCTCCAACCAATGGGAGGATATGAACTCAGAAAAGATTGAAGTAACTTTCCAAGAATCAACACAAGAGCAGTAGATCCAGGACTTGAATGTTAAACATCTGCCTCCATCACCTGCTCTCTTCCACCATCTAATAATTACAAATAGGCTCTCCCTGTGGCTTTGATTCCTTAATCCATCTTCCACACTGTCATGTGAAAATACTAAGTTTCATATCTGAATTTCCATTCCTTAAATTTTGCCAATGATTCTCAACCATGTTTGTGCTCCTAAAAATCACATACAAGGCCATGCAGAATTAGCTCTTTTATTGCACTGTATCATTTTCTGCCAAGTAAAACAAACAGACCCTTATTCTCTTCTGGTTTGCACTCCTTAGGTATTAAGATCACTAAATTAAAATAGATGCCTACTGCTTAGCAGAATTTTAAGAGATATTATCTCCATGTGCCATAACAGCAAAGTAATAATATGAACTAAGCCTGATTATATGCTTCACTACTAATATCTCTTCTCAAGAACCATTTTATTGAATGCAAAACATTTCCTGATCTAGGGATATAAACACCTCCTTTAGTAAGCCATGGAAGGAAGTGTGCAGCATCAGAGGAAAGACTCCAATCCCTCATGCTGAGATACTACAGACTCCTTATTTCCCAAGGTCATCATCACACCCTTTAATTTTACAAAAAGGAAAAAATTGTGCTCAAGCATCCATGCCCAACCTTAAAAAATCTGAAAGTATAATATTCTGTAGGTAAGGGAGCATGTATTCTGCATCTTCCTCATAAATAGGCATGCTTAAGCCTAGGGTTGGGTTTGTTAAGAGCTTGATTTTATTAATCAAGCAGAAAACAAGCAAAGAAAACCTATGATTTAGATGTCTGACCATACAAGTCACTCTCTAGCTTAATCATTTCCCTTCAGGAAATAGCAGAAGGAGCACATTTTCCCGCACCCTCAAATTACATCATAACAGTAGAATTCCTTATGTTATTTTTTTTAAAACTTCCTCCAAGTTGTTTACACTTGTTCAACTTAAACTCTATGGAACTTCTTTACAAGCTGCATCACTTCAATCATATATTGCTGTCATATATCTTTAGCTTCACTGGTGTCTCTTCTCTCAGGAATGCCCTTACCATTTTCAACCTTCAAGACTCTATATATTCAAGCATCATCTCCATAAAGAAGATTTTCTGAACCTCAAAATGGGCCACTGGTTATTTCTCCACTGTCTGAGTAATTTACGCTTGTGTAAATCTTAATACTATGTTATTTTGTTGAAAGGCATGGATGTGTCCATCTCCTGCCTAGATGACAAATCCCACAGATGAAGAGGTGAGGGATTGAGTTGTGGCATAAGATGACCTGGGATAGAATCCTAGCTTTACTGCATATTAGACTGTGACATTTAACCTCTGTATCCATTGGACTTGTCTGTAAATGAGAATAATCATTTAATCTACTGAAAATCATTTTACTTAGTATTCTCTAAAGAGAGTGCTGTGGAACTCTGGTAAATTAATATAAATAATATCCCTAAAATAGCATCAAAACATGGTAACATATGCTGAAAAACTGTTAGGTATGTACCAGGAAAAACTAAATATCCAATGTGATCTTCTGTTCTACCCAGTTTGGTGATAGTGCTCTGCAATCTGCCATCACCAGCTCATGTGCTTGACATTTGTTCATAAAATATGAGGGCGCATAGAACACTAAAGAAATGTTAGTGCAACCTTGCATATAAATAGAGGGAAAAGTTTGGAGTGTCTACCGGCACGCCAACTAGTTGGCTGACAACAGATGCATCAAAATGATCTCTATCAATCTTAGAAATTTTGGTGCACATACTAATGTCAACAAAGATGACATTTTTCACTGAATCAAGCAGGAAAGCCAAGGTAAATTAAGTGTATTTCTCAGAAAAGTAAATTTATTCAGAGTCATTATTTATTCCAAGACTATTTCTTTATTACATTTTGATGTTGAAATGTCCTTTCTTTTATAACATAATGGTGACAGTTGAGTCTGTTTATTCTATTTGTGGCTTGGTTTTTGTATGATTTAATTTTAGCAATCTTATTTGACAACCTAAGTTAGTAATCTTTTTTTTGTCTATTTCTCCTCCCTTCACTTTCTGAAATTATTTTGTTACATGAAATTCCATAGAATTCAGACAAAACAGTTTACAAACCCCTTGAAGGATTTTCCTGTAGTCCCAGGTCTTTTGCTCCATCATATAAACTCAGGAAACTGATTTGTCATCTCAGAGTCATATTTGCCATATCCCAGGGACCAAAGTATAATCAAAATAACAATAGTCAAACTGTACTGGGTGCTTAATATGTATAAGTCACAGTGCTGTGTACTGTGCATAGGAAATACATTTTGTTTTATGAGACAGTTGGCCCATAGTACCACGGCTAGCTAGAGATGGAACCACAATTCAAACTCAGTCTATCCTCTCCATAAATCCATGCTATAACCAACATAGTTCACGACCTAAATGTACATATATAAAATTGTAATTTTTTGTGACTCCAACAAGATATAATTATCCTATGGGCCTACTTATTTAGGCATTTTTTATACTATGCCACCTTTCTACCTTTCCAGATTTTTACTGTGTCACCTTTCCACCTTTCCAGATTTTTCTATCTGGATCTCATCTAAATGGAAGATGTTAAGTTCATAAATTCTTGGTGAGCATGGAATTTGATATTTGGTATCTAATATTTGGGTACATATTACCCAGAGTGCCCAAAAGTTAAAGTGAAGTACTCTTGTCTTATTATAAGATTAACAAGGCAGGGGGCCTCCCCGGTGGCGCAGCGGTTGAGCGCTGGGTTGTGAAGCTGCCAGCGGCCTCTGCAGCGCCGGTTCAATCCCCGGCTGCTCCCCGGCCACCGGAGGAGGGTCCCACATGGCGCGCAGACCTCTCCTGCCACCCGCTGCTCCCCTCAGCAGTGTACTTCGGTCCTTCTGCCTGCTATGCTCCCCGCTCTGGCTCTGGTGAATTCTCTCACCCTCCCGCGCTTCTGACTGTACCCAGTGCATGTATAAACAAAACAAACAAGCAAACCAGCAAACAAATAAATAAAGCATGCCTCTATTAAAAAAAAAAAAAAAGATTAACAAGGCAGAAGATTTAAAAATTATTCAGAATTATAAGCCAAATTGTCTTCTGTACAGGAGAACTTTTAGGAGGAACTGTGATATCTGCTTCCTGTTGATATTTTTTCCTTCTCATATGTTAACACTATCAAATATTCCTTTGGTCTAAGATTTAGCCCTTTTAAGGTGACTGTGACTGTGTCTGTATCCCCCTAATGCAGGATCAGATGAGGGAATGCCCCGCTGCACTAGCCTCACCAGGGCCTGGAAGCAGCCTGTCCATCCCTGCGCTGCAACCATGGCAGGTTTCTTGGTCTTTCAAACCATAATACACACATTTACAAATGGTTTGAGAGTACCTGCTTTATAGACTTGATAGACAAATCAAATGAAACACATATAGAATGGTCTGGAACAGGGAGGGCACTCAGTACATGACACCGCTCGATGTCGCTGCTGTTGCTATTGCTTCTGTACCTACTGGGTTGAAACTCTAAAAGGAAAATCTTCTACTCTTTGAGGCCAATGCTTGAGAGCCATTGCTGTCTCTCTGAGCCCAAGACTCTACCTCCTTGAGATATTTTTTTCTCTTTCATGGAGGGCAGCAGTTAAGTTGTTGATCAGTCTGTTTCCTGCCTATAGAATTTTGAAACTCTGAAAGCATCTTCTCATTTCATTGCTTTCTTCCTTTGTCTCTAAGAGACAGTGTCGCTGCTGCCATAACATTCTCAAGAGCCCTGTCTGCCTCCTGCGTATGCCTGGAGATTCACTCCCATAAAGCTAGCGGCAAGCCCACGGAGCATGGCTTCGGCTGAGAGGGCTGATCTCACACCAAATCTCTCCAGAGTCCTCTCTGATTACATACTCTGACCTCTTGATATTTCCTAGGTACTAGCAAAGGTTGTCCTGTCATACCCTTGTTAAATCACCAAATTTCATTATTTTTTACCATCTAGATAGGCTGGGGATTTCCCAATCACCAAGATCCGGTTCTTTTTTTGTTTAACAGTTCTCTCAGTTTCTCTCTCTCCTCTCACATTTAACTGTGAGCAACAAGAAAATGCATGCCATACCTTCAGCACTTTGCTTGGAAATCTCAACTAAATATTCAGCTCATCACTTATAAGTAGCTTTTCAAATAACTATAAAGTAAAATTCTACAAAGTTTTCTGCTACTAGATGGCAAGGATGTTCTTTCTTCCATTTGTTCCTCATTTCCTTCTGAAATCTCACCTACAATGTTTTCTTTTTTAAGTTTTACTTTATTTATTTATACATACAAGAACTGGGGTGTAAACCAGAGATGTGGGAGGTAAGAGGATTCACCAGAGACAGAGTGGGGAACAGAACAGGCAGACTGACTGAAATACACTGCTGAGGGGAGCAGCAAGTGAGACAGGAGAGGTCTACCCACGGATCGAACTCATGCCTCAGTGGCTGGCTTGATAGTACTGAGATGTAACCCCATGCCACCAGGGAGGGCAAGCAAAGTCTTTAATGTCTGTATTCCTTTACAATCCGTTGAAGTCAATCTAGGTTTTTTTCTGTCATGGAGCTCAAATCTTTCCAGCCTTTGTCCCCCGCCCAATTCCAAAACTACATCCACATTTTTAAGTATGTTCTACAGCAGGACTTCATGTCCTGGTGCCAAAATCCATACCAGGTCTTTTTTGCTTCTGTAGCAAATTACCAGAAACATAGTGCCGGGGGTCTGCCTGCACCCCAACTCTTGTATGCATAAATATTGAAAAAAAAAAAAACCTTAGTTCCCCAAAACTATACTGATTTAATATTTTACAAGATCAGAAGTTTGAAATTGATCTTACTATGCTCAATTCAAGACGTTAACAGAGCCACAGTCCTTCTGCAGACTTGAAGGAAGACCCAATTGCTAGTATTTTCTCAGCTTCTCAAAGCTGCAGTCCAGGACTGCCTTGCTCTGACCACTGCTCCCATTGTCACATCTTCCCTGGCTCTGATATTTCCTCTTCCCTCTTATAAGGATTTGAGTGATTATATAGTCCACCTGGTAATGCAGAACATTCTTCTCATACCAAAGTCCTTAGCTTTATCACATCACAATTTACCACTTGCCAGAACATATCCACAAATTCCAGGAGTTAAGACATGGACATCTTTTGGTGATCATTATTCTACCTACCACTAGTTATAGGAGTTCTTTGTATTCTGGATACTATGTAACCAGATGTATGACTTACAAATATTTTCTCCCATTGTTGGTTGTCTTTTGACTTTAAATAATGCACATTTTTTTTAATTTTAATGAACTGTTTATTTTTCCCTTTTGTTGTTGTGATTTTGGTGGCTTATCATAAGAATTTTAGTGCTGTCTCTTAAATTTAGGCCTTTCCATCTCTTTGTGTCGTCTATCTTTAAACAATGCCTTGTAGTTTTTGGTGTATGGGTCTTTTACCTTTTTGGATTAACTTACCCCAAGGTATTTAATTCTTTTTGATGTTATTGTAAATGTGTTTATCTTCCTGACTTCCCATTCCAATAGTTTGTATGTAGAAACACAACAGATCAAAAGAATGAAACTAGACCACTATCTAACACCATACACAAAAATTAGTACAAAATGGATTAAAGACTTGGATGTAAGACCTGAAGCCATAAAATACAAGCAAGGAAACTTCGGTAGTAGACTCCCTGACTTCATCCTCAAGAGACGTTTGGAGACTCGGCTCCAATGGCAAGGGTAACAAAAGCAGACATACAATACATCAAACTAAAAAGCTTCTGCACATTGAAAGAAACTTGCATAAAAATGAAAAGACATCCTACCCAATGGGAGAAGATATTTACACATTGTATATCCAACAAGGGATTAATATCCAAAGAACTCATAACATAGCAATAAAAAAACAAATGACGCCATTAGGAACAGGTATCTGAATAGACACTTCCTCCAAAGAAAACATACAAATGGTGACTAGATACATAAAAAGTTATTTATCATCTCTTATTACTAGAGAAATGCAAATCAAAACAATAACACGTTCACACCTGTGAGAATGACTATTATCCAAAAGACAAGAAATAAGTGTTGGAGTGGATATGGAGAGAACACTTAGGCACCGTGAGTGAGAATGTTATGAAAAGCAGTATGGAGATTTTCAAAAAATTAAAATTCCATACAATCCAGTTATTTCACCTCTGGATATTTATCTGAAAAACACAAAAACATTAATTCAAAGAGATATATGCACCCCATGTTTATTGCAGCATTATTTACCATAGCCAAAAACTGAAAATAACCCAAATGCCTGTAGACTGAGGCGTGGATAAAGATGATTCCACTCACAGTGGAATACTGAGGTATACAGAAGGTAAAATCCTTCCATTTGGGAAAATGTGAATAAACCTAGAGGATATTATACTTAGTGAAGTAAGCCAGATAGAAGAAAAACAAACTTAGTATTTCGTTCACATGTGGCTTGTAGAGAAAACAAATTAACTAAATAAAAGACAAAAACTTACAGACTATTAAGATTATTTAGTATTCACTAGAAGGGAATGGGGGAGCAGGGCCAGTAAATTGAGAAAGAGGACTGTTGTATGGTGACGGATAGAACTGGTCTTCTGTGGTGAACTTAATATAGTATATACAGATGTTGATTTATAATCATGCACACCTGAAACTTCTATAATGTTAGGATGTAATGTTACTCAAATAAAAAAATCAATTGACTATGTAAAGAGGTTTATTTTTGTACTCTTAATTCTATGGCACTGGTATATATGACTTCATGCCAGTACAACAGTCTTGATTACTGTATCTTTGCAGCAAGTTTTAAAATCAGGTAATATGTTCCCTCCAACAAGTTCTTTACAAAATTATTCTTGCTAGTCCAGATTTCTTATTTACCAAGGAATTTTAGATGAGTTTGTTCATTTCTGCCAAAAAAATAAAAAATAAATGGCATAACATCAAACTAAAAAGCTTCTGTACACTAAACTATCAATACAAAAATGTCCTATTGAATGGAAAAAAATATTCACACACCAAACAGCTGACAAGGGGCTGAGATGGCTGTATTTCTGAAATGTCTGCTGTAACTTCTCTTTTGTTTCTATCTATTAGCATTTTCTCCCCATTTTTTTTTCTTAGTATTCTTGGATAGATGTTTGTTTATTTTGTTTATACTTTTAAAGAACCAGCTTTTGGTTTCACGGATCTATTTTCTATAACATAAGAGATTGTTTTATGTTCTAACATATGGTCCATTCTATAGAATGTTCCATGCCTACTTAAGAAATATACTTTCTTCTGTTGTTAGATGGTGTATGGTGTGTTCTCCAGATAGGAGTTTTATCCAGTTGGTTTATAGTGTTGTTTTTTTATTCCCTTGTTGATGTTCTTTCGATGTCTTCTATTCGTTATTGAAAGTGGTGTATTGAAGTCTCCAACTATAAGTGTCTATTTCTCTTTTCAATTCTTAGTTTTGTTTCATGTATTTTCAGATGCATTTTAACAATTTAAATGTTCATGATTATTCTATGTCGTTGATGGATTGACTGACTTATCTACATCAAAACATTTTAAATGATTTAGACTCTTTACTATCTTCTTTTATCTACATATATCTCTGGATGAATATATCCGGTTTCATGATTTTAAATAACATGTATATGCTGATGACTTCCAGATTTTTATCAGTATCTCCAATATCTCACAAAATTCTGGACTCATATTAAGCTATATATTCTCCATCTTATAAATCTCTCATACATCAAAGTCTCAAAATAGAACTTGTGATTCACTCACTACCCAACTTCTTCTCCCTCTGTTCTTTCCTATCTCAGAAAATGTCAACCTTATCCAATTATATATGCAAATTTTAATTAGATTGATCCTTCTCTTTTTATATCACACTTTAGCCAATTCATACACAAGTTATAATTCTAAATCATCCTGAATCCATATACTCCAACTCCGTCGCCACTGTTCTAGGCAATCATCATCTCTATTACCATCTCTACTACTGCACAACTTCCATTACCTTCCACTTGATCTCATTGCTTTATATCTCCGCTCCCAAATTTTCACATAGAAATCATTTTTTGTCACAAAGAAATAACTATTTGTTCATAATTTTCTAATTGTTTCTTATTGCTTTGCACTTAGAATAAAATCTAACCTCAACAGGATTTAAAAATCTTCTCATGAGTTAAACCTCATTTTCTTCCCGAAGTTAATTTTTTACTACTCTCTACTTTCCACACATCCTTTTCTTAAATATGCCCATTTCTTTCTCATCTTTGCTGTTTTGCAATTGTTGCTTTTCTTGTTTGTTCTTGTCTGCCTCTGTCTCATTTAATCTCAGCTTTAATGCTTCTTCCTATAAAATGTCTTCCCTGATTACCTAGTTTAAATTAACCACTCCCCATGCACACAAACCATATATTCTCTACCACAATTCCCAGTTCTATATTCTTCTTAGCACATGAAATTTTTATTGCATTCATTGTACTTAAACTCCATCTGAAATAATGCCTACTTATTAGTTTAGTTTGTCTACTCCCTCTCTACTACCAATTATTGCAAGTTTCATGAAAGCATAGGTTTTCTATTTTGTTGAACTCTTTCAACTTGCATACCAAAGGCCAAAACCATATACTTATTGTACAAATAGGTGACAAAATCTAGGTAGTGGCAATAAATGAATTATCAATTTGGCAGCCAATACAATGATAAATGTGGAACAACTATGTTCAGTCTATTTCTTTGCTCGAAACACCAGAAAGTATCTATCATATACCCACTCCTAGAACTGAGGAGTCTCCCCAACAGAGCTATGAGGACTGAGAGTGAGAGAGAAGTGGATGACAGAACAGATCCAGTATGTTCTACAGATGAGGGGTAGACTGTAGAAATTCACTACAAACACAGCCATTGATTTGAGTCACACTGTAAGTAGAGTTTAAAAAATCTGATATGTAAGAATCAGAGTTTATAAAATTAAAATCATGAGATTTAAGCAAAATGGAATAAAAATCAATGAATGTACTTTGAGAAAATTAATATGATAAGCTTGGCTTAAATTAAAATAAAAAAGGAACTAATAATCAAGGAGTTAACAAAGGACGCTGATAAAATGGTAGGTCTTAACACACTGGAAAATTTGCAGGAATTTTATAGTCATCTCTGATCATGTTCAACTTCTCTGAGAAGTTGCAAGTATTAAAAGACACAGGGTTATGAATTATTATTACAGTCAGTTTGTATTGTAAACCCAGAGACTCAGAAAGTAAAGAAAAGGGCTAACGGAATTTAAAGAAAAATTATAGTGTATTGCTAAATACAATGTTCTTGACTTCATGCATGTCATTCAGTAAGCACACACTCAAGAGTCTATGACGTTAGGCACAAATGAAAGACATGATCCCTACACTGAAATGACTCAGATAAATGAACAATGAAGTTAGCATGAGTACAATGATAAATGTTAATACCTAGGGGCTTGGGGATATAGACCAAAAGCTCCTTGCTTATTAAGGTTGTTGACATATTCAGAAATTTTCTTGAAAATATTGTTAAATATTGAATGATGAGTAGAAATGGTCAAAACAATAAACTCTTTAGGGGTTAGAGAACAGCAGTATGTCCATGCATTGAGTAGGAAGGCTTCCCAAAAGAGACAAAAATTGAATTTGACTTGACAAATCAGTAACATATGCAGAGACAGACATATTCTTTTCCTAGGGTTGATCTGAACAATTACCACAACTGGGTGACTTAAAACAGAATTACATTCTCACAGTTCTAGAGGCTACGTTCAAAATCAAATTGTCAGCAGGGCCATTCTCCCCCCAGAGGCTCTAATGAAGATTCCTGCCTTGTCTCTTCTGCTTCTGGTAGTTGCTCTTGATCATTGGTATTTTTTTGGTTTGTGACAGCATAACTACACTTCCTGCCTCTATGTTCACATGGCTTCTCCTCTCTATGTGCCTGTGTGTCTGTATCTCATAAAGACATGTCATCCACTATGACATCAACTTAACTAATTACTACAACTAATCTACAACAATCCCATTTTTTTTTTCATATCCTGAGGTACTAGATAGACATGAACATTGGGACAGCACCAGTCAATACAACAGATCATATAGAACTACAATTCTATTTTAATTTTTTTAAAACACCCTTGTTTATTTTTCATAATGTAGGATTTCTCCCCCGAGGAATGGTCATAATGGTTTTCCCGCCACCAAAGTCCCCAGAGTCTCCACTGCTCTCTCCCCCACCACCATTTTCAACTCTTCCTCCCCCTCCTCCTTCCCTCCTGAATTTCTCAGATTTGTTATCTTCTTCCTTCATCTAGAATAAAAATCCCCAAAGTATCCAAAACTCTCCTGACTAGAAAGGGAATAAAAATGGAGGTATCACACAGCCAGACTTCAAACTGTATTATAAGTTCATAATAATTAAAACAGCAAGGCACTGGAACAAAAACAAGCGCACAGACCAATGGAATAGAATTGAGAGCCCCAAAATAAAAACACATATTTCTGGAAAACTAATATACAACAAAGGAGCAAAGTAAATATACTGGAACAAGGAAAGCCTCTTCAAAAAATGGTGCTGGGAAAATTGGACTGTCACATACAAAAGAATAACACTAGACCATTATCTCATATCAAACACAAAAATTCAACTCAAAAGTGGACAAGACGGGCCTCCCCTGGTGGCGCAGCGGTTGAGCACTGGGCTGTGAGGCTGCCCGCAGCCTCTGCAGCGCTGGTTCGTTCCCCAGCTGCCGGCGAGTGTCCCACAAAAAAAAAAAAAAAAAAAAAAAAAAGGGAGGGGGTGGGGCAAGACTTGGATGTAAGACCTGAAACCATAAAATTCATAGAAGAAAATAGGCAAAACACTCCATGACATAAACTCCAGAAACATCTTTGCAGAGTCATCTCCAACAGCAAGGAAAGCGAAGGAGATAATAAACAGCCGGGACTATATAGAACTACAATGTGTTCTATAACGTGTGAACCTAAAAGTGTACAAAGTTAGGGGAATCTAGACACCGTTTGTGGGTTCTTCACCCATGTGCTCATAATTGCAACACACGTCAAACTTAGGGTTCAGCAACAACAGGATGTATTTACGAAGGAGAAACTGGGGAAAAGGAAAATGTTCCTAAGGCCACACATGGCTGGCTCTCCTACCCCAGATAGTGTCCAGTGTCTAGTAGCTCAAACAAAAGCTGTTCATGCAAGATAATGCTGTCCCTCAGATGAGAACCTAGAACTGGCGGTACACCAGACAGTAATGGACCAGGATCCAGCTAACCTGTGTCAGCTGGAGTAGTCATAGGTGTGCTGCTGAGACCACATTCTGGCAGTATCTCTCCTGAAGTCAGTCTGTCTCCTCCAGAAGTCAATCAAGTCTCCTTCTTATGCCTCCTCAAGCTGCTACCTCCAGTCATCCAAAGCACCTCCTCTCCAAAAATCCCCAAGCTGACTCAGCCTTTGCTTATATTTGCTTTCAGGTACCTGCCTTTCAAATCTGATTGGCCCATTTTCCAAGCCAGCTGTTCCCAAGACTTAATTGGTGCTGGAGCCAGCTTGAAACTAATTGGTCTCAGTGGGAGCTCAGACCTGGTCCATTTTCATAGCCAGCTTGGGGTTCAAAACCAAAGCCCCAGGAATATGTCCTACCTGCCCTGCATTGTCTTGTGCCAGAACTAGTTAAGTAAGCTCTGCTGTATCTGAATGGTGCTGGCCAGGTTCAAACATGGCCAAAACTGCCATGATTTTTTTTTTCTTTTTTCCTAAAACCAAAACATGAGTCATCAAATCCAGCTGCCTTGGCATAGTCCAGGCTGATGCTGATCAGCTGGGAACTGCTGTTACAGACCATCCAGAACTACTTTTGTGAAGTTAGTATTCACTGTTAAATATTCAAAAATATTTAACAGGGGGCCTCCCTGGTGGCGCAAGGGATTAAGTATCGCACTATGAAGCGATCTGCAGCCTCTGCAGCATGAGTTCTATGCCCAGCCGGCCAGAGAGCAACCCACATGGCTCAGCAGACCTCTCCTGCCTCGCCCGCTGCTCCCCTCAGCAGTGTATTTCAGTCAGTCTGCCTGTTCTGCTCCCCACTCTGTCTCTGAAGAATCCTCTCACCACCCCCACTGTAAGGTCAGGAGCGGACACAGAGCAGGTTTTCTGATCCCATGCAGACCAGGTAAAGGAGGAGTCACAGTCCTCAGTGGTTTTGCAGGTTTTTTATTGGGGTTCACCAGGCATATGGTAGGCAGGGGTGCTGGCCTCCCAGCCCCCAGCAAGTCTTCACTCTATCTGGGCTCTCTGGAGTTTGTTCTGCTGCTTCTCGGCTTCTCTTTCGGCTTTGGCTTCGGCTTCTACTGCTGCTCCTGGCGTCCCCGTGACGCCGCCCTTAAAAAGCACAGTCTTAGCTCAGCTGAATCCCATCTACCTGTGCCCATACCCTATTCCAGGTGCCCGCCATCAGGCATGCATTCAGGACAAGGATCCATCATCTATCCTGATGGCGGAAGGGCAGAAAAGCCTGTTATTTTCTTTACCCTACACCCATCCCCCCGGCGCATCTTTGACCTGTACCCCAGCTCTTGTATGCATAAATAAATAAATCTTTAAAAAAAATATTTAACAAATGGAACAGTGATAACATTAATATGGAAAATATATGTATATTTATTTTTATTTTCTAGGTAAGTCTGAACTATAAAACTGGCTTTATACAAGTTGTAGCATGTAGGGTAAGTGAAGTATCAGGCTTTTCTGCCCTCCCGCCATCAGGATGGATGATGGATCCTGGCGGTCCTGAATGCATGCCTGATGGCGGGCACCTGGAGTGGGGTGTGGGCATAGGTAGGTGGGTTTCACCTGGGCTGATACTGGGTTTATAAGGGTTGAGTCATGGCGAAGACAGCAAAATAGCAGAACGAAAGAGTGAGAGACCAGAACAAGAGAGAGAGCGAGAGAACACCATGAGAGAACGCCAAGAGAGCTCAGATAGAGTCAAGATTCGCTGGGGGCTGGGTGGCCTGCCAGTCCCTGCTCCCCCACCCCAGCACTCCTGCCTGCCGTGTACCTGGTAAATCTAATAAAAGCCTGCAAAAGCCACTGAGGGCTCCAGCACTCCTTCTTCACCCATCTGCTGGGGTCATAGAGAACCTGCCCTGTCTTCATGCCGCTACATAGCATAAATCATTTATGAAATCACTCCAAAATTATTGATGATATGACTTTCTGTTTGATGCTAATTGTGTAAGTAATAATTTAACACATGTAAGCTGTGATGTGTGATATCTACATCACACATATGCATCACACTCTCAAAGTCAAACCCTTTGTCTTGTTACTAAGGTTTTGTACCAAAAAAAAAAAAAAAAAAGGCACATGGAAAGAAAATAGAGCTGGTCTCTGCCCCCAGTTCCTAAATGAAATCTCCCCAAACCCTGTAAAGTCCTAAGTGATAAGAGCACTGGGAGCATCTTTCCTCCTAACATTTAGTATTTTTCCGTTTCCTGACCAAGGTTTCCTGAAGCCCTTGTGTAGGGTAAGGAAAAAGTATCAGGCTTTCCTGCCCTCTGGCCATTAGGATAGATGAGGGAACCCTGTGGTCCTGAATGCAGGCCTGATGGCAGCACCTGGAGCAGGTGCACCTGGGCTGAGAGACTGAGTTTATTTATAAGGGCGGCGTCACGGGGACTCCAGCAGAAGCCGAGAGAAGCTGAGAGAAGAAGAAGAGAAGCAGAGAGAACGCCAGAGAGCCCAGATAGAGTGAGGATTTGCTGGGGGCTGGGAGGACTGCCAGCCTCCCGCCCCCCAGCACCCCTGCCTGCCATGTGCCTGGTAAATCTAAATAAAAGACCTGCAAAAGCCACTGAGGACTCTGACTCCTCCTTACCTGGTCTGCTGGATCAGAAAACCTGCTCAGTGCCCCTTCCTGCCCCTATACCTTGTAATTTCCTGAGTTAAAGTGGTACCTCTAATCCTCACGCGGTAATGCTGGGTTGGCTCCTAGATGAGAACTGATCAACAGAAAGACCAAGACATGAGTAGAAGCTTAGAATTTTCATCCTACCCTCAGAGGAACACTGAAAGTAAATAACTCATCTGCCTACATGAGGAAATAGCCATGAAAAGCCCAAATGTATGGGGTTCAAAGAGCTTCCAGAGTGATGAACACACCGTGCCAGGCAGGTGACATACCCACACCCAAACAGTCAAAAGCTCATGTCCGGGGCCCTCCCAGACCTTGCCCTATGTGTCTCTTCCTCTGGCTGTTCCTCTGTAGCCTTTGTCATGTCCTGTGATCAGCTGGTAAATTCAGGTGTCTCCCTGAGTTTTGTGAGCTACTCGAGCAAATGAGCTGAAGCTCAGAAGGGGTCCTGGGAAGCACTGATCTGTAGTCAAGACTGACAGCAGTGTTGGGGAACCCAGGACCTGCTCTTCCCATCGGCGTCTGAAGTGTGCTGAGAACAAGCATCATAGGCCTGAAACCCTCACCTGTAGGATCTGACCTTATCTCCAGGTAAATCATGTCAGAACTAAGCAGTAGGACACCCAGCTGATATCCTGGAGAATTGCATGGTGTAAGGGACAACCCCCACACATCTGGTGTCAGAAGTCAGAAGTGAAGCTCTCTATGAGTAGGAAAGGAGGCTCAGAAGATCAAAGGGCTGCTGGACTTAGTTCTAAAATCAAAACCACCATCAAACTACCATGACTTTTCAATTAATCATTAACAATTAGGTCACTTGTAGATCTAATAAGTCAATATTTCCTCTTGACAATATTCATTCTCTGCTGAATCCTGTTTCTGATGAAATAGTAATAATTGTGCAATAGCAATAGCCCAATTTAGCAAATGTGCTAAATTTTAAAGTGTTGTGTGTATGTGTGTGTGTGTGTGTTAATCCTTGCTGTTGACAATAACAAAATCCACTTATTGTAATGCAACAGATAACCAGATCAAACCTTATCTTCCTGGCTGGAAAGTGGTGAGTTATTTGACTAATATGGGCACAGAGTTTCCAGCAGCTGCTCGACTGTTCTGTCTCTAAGATTACAAACCTTTCTCTACCTCAGTTTCTTCACCTATAAAAGTATAATGATTATAATTATAATACTCTACTGAGTTGATTATACATTTAGAAAGTATATGCCTGGCATAGAGTAAGTGCTATGTTAAGTGTTAACTCTCATTTTATTAATAAACCTAATGCTTTTAATATCTATGACAAGTTAGCATTTGATGATCTTTAATGAGTTCCTCCTTAAATGGAGATGAATTTCAAAAGGATTGCTTAAAAGAGGGACTCAAATCTTGGCATCCCCACAGGCACAGTCATACAATGTCCTATCCCCAGTGCCCCCTCCCCATGAGGCAGAGCATATGATACCTTGCTTGTGTCTGCATTAGCCTCCATGACTATTGACTCACTTGCTCTTTTGTCCATCCTTGGCTCTCTCAGAGTCAAAATCTTGGTCTTGTATTCTATGAAATTACCATGCAGCGGAAATTTTGGCAAATTCACCCTGGGGAGTGGGCACAGATGCAGTTAGTCAGATGAACCATAAGCATTTACCATTGGATACCAGTGATTCCACCAAGGGTGAGTTTCTCTCTCACCAGGGACAAGACACTCTGGTGAGGGGACCTACCCGCAAGGCTGCGAGTCCAGCAGTTGTCAGGATTAATTAATCCCAGATGGTGCCCACCTGTTGCTCCATTAATCTGGACAGGAACGTGGGAATGATAAAGAGCAGCCCATTGGGATTCATAGGCAGCCAGGAATGATGTCCAAGAAACGGGGATGTCCCGAAGCTAAATGACATCAGCAATGAACAACCAGAACAGTCATAAGTCTGATGTCTGGAGTAGAGTCATGGTAGTCATTGATAATAAGGTCAGCAACACATTAGTTCTCACATATGGGGTTCAAAGGAAATGCTGGGGTGAATCTGTGCAGGGCTAAGAGTTCTCATATCCTTTATAAATCAAAGTCCATTTTGACTATCCAAGAGCAGGCTAAGGAATATAATAATATTTTAAATGCATTTGACCACAGACCATTTCTATTTTTTTAAGACATGCCTTTGAAAATCACAGTATAGTAGAAAGATCACAGGATTTGGAAACATTTAGGCCTTGGTTTCATTCCCAGCTCCTTCACATACCAGATACATGACCTCGGACACAACCCTCTCCCCAACCCACCTTTTGCATTCCATTTGTAAAAGAAGCATAAGACCCACCTTTCAAGCTATTATAATGGCAAGAAAGGAAATTCTCAGGGACTTGGGGAGAAGACTTCCTGTTCCCCAATTTACTCACCTTCCATCCTGGCGCTATACTTTCCAGGCTCCTCTGCACTTGTGAGCACTCCTGTCACTAGTCTGGATAGCAGAAGGTGGTGGCCAGCAACAAGTTCTATTTCCAAGTCAGGATCATAAAACCCTCCAATGAGCAACCTTCTTCCTCTTTTTCTTTCTCTCTACCCACTGACAAAAAAAATTAAATGAACTTTTAGAGGGAAAGGCAGAAACTTAAGGAAAAAGGGTCTTACTGGGTCCTCGATTCACTTGTTGAATCTCCAAGGCGAGTCTCCCAGCCATCAATGTCCACTCTAGGCAGTGCATGAGTAAGAAATGGACATGTATTGTGTTGAAGCGCTGATATTTAGAGAGGCTTTTTGATGCCACTATGGTATGAATGGAAAGCTCATTGCCCGGTGCCTGGTAAATGTGGAGTAACTGGTAGATACTAGAGTCAAATGATTACGATAATTGCATAAATATACTGGAAAGAAACAATTCTTGTGATTCAGCTAAAATATCAAGGAAGTAAAATTCCTGGGTACACTGACGTTTCCCAATGGGTTTGTCAACCTCTGTTCTGTGGCTATAAATTACTGATTCATTGTATCAGTTGCTAAGGCTACCATAAGAAAGTACCACAACCTGCATGGTTTAAAGAGCAGGAATTTATTTTCTCATAGTCCCGGAGGCTGGAAGTCCAGGATGAAGATGCTGGTGGAGTTGCTCCTTCTCAGGTCTCTCTGGGGAAAGGTCATCTTCTTGTCTTCACATGTTCTGCCCTCTGTGTGCATGCATGTGTGTATATGTGTGTGTGTGTGTCCAAATCCCCTCTTCTTATAAGGACACCAGTCACACTTGACTACTATCACCCATCTAATGATTCCATTTCAATGTAATTACTTTGTTCATGTTGGTAAAGTGTGAGGGTCTAGGCCCTCAACATATGAAATGTGAGAGAGACACAATTCAGTCTAGGCCAACCATCAACCTGTGACTCTGCCTTCCAAATAATTCAAGTAAAGAAAGCTTGTCCAGATAATAGCCACATATTCTTGCTGGAGTGTTGGTCACAAAAAAGCACCATTTATACTTGAACTTACTCTATAAATGTCAACTTTGCTTTCTCTCTCTATGGAGAAAACACTTTGTTGGGAGGCAAGGACAAAAACAGCTGTAGCAAATATAATTGGTTTTCCTATTGGTTAGTCAACAAAATGCACATGGTATATGGATTTAAACATGAAAGGGAGTGAATTTCAGGTAGCGAATTTCCTACAGAGCAGAAAATAAAGCTAACTCCCAATTATGAATAAAGTATATCCTTTAATTATTGTGTTACATCACACATAGATATATGACAGGTACTTGTTCAAAGGAGCAAAGGAGCAACAGTATGTCTGGGATTCACAGTCTTTTAGAATCCTGCCTGGGAAGGGTTTTTGTTTTTTTTTTAATGTGTTTTTCAGATTTCAAAAATATTCAAAGTCAGAAAACAGAAATGAAAGAATGAAATTTTGTACTGCTTTTAGAAATAGTGGCAGTCTAGAAAAGTCCCTCATTGAGTAGATTTTACAATTAGTAGAATTTATTTTGAAGGTATCAGCCTCCTGAGTATAAACCAGCTGTACATATTGTTACAAAGTATGTACTTAACTGTTTAGACTCCCAACACTGTTCAGAGATATCTTATCCAACCATAGAGCAGAGCCAACTCACCATCAAGTAAAACCTTGAACTCATTGTTTGCCTGATCACTCAAAAAATTTCAGTTAGGAGAAAAACACATTTAGGGAAGATTGCCTGAGGACCTTGTGGTCTTTTTATTCTTCTCCTCTGGATACTCTGAAAATTATCCTTTGATTAATCTATCCAAACAAACCCTTCTCCCTTGGAACATACTCTTTTGTTCCCACCCTGCACATCCAAGAGAAGTCATAGTCTCATACTTGAAGCATCAAAAAGAAATTAGGCAGGGTGGGACCATGCCAGGGGTGAAGACCTACCATACCAAAAATGCATCGCTGTTCCATGGATTGAGACTATATTATTTACTTGGCACAGTCCTGACTTCATGGGATAGAGGATTATAAATTTTAAGAGGGCAGGAGCTATGTCTTGTTCATCATTTCTCCAGCAGACATCAATCAATATCTCACTCACTCTTTAAAACAACCCTTTCACATTTTGATCCTCACTTAGTGAAAAGGAAAATAAGGCTCAGGGAGGTTGAGGCTTGGCTGGGTTTCGCATGTAGTAAGCTGCAGGCTTTGCACCATGCCCAGGCCCATGGCCACAAGCAAGACATCAGGGGCCTGCCCCAGACCTGAAGAAAGTGCAAGGGCACTTTCTTCAAGAATTGCTATGCCCCCAACAGAGCCTGGGGATGACTGGTATGGATAGTGCCATCAGGGGGACCTCTAGTCTGGACTGGGACCTGCATGAGTCCCATCTCTTCTTTGTAGGGTGGTCCTGATGTGCTCCCTATGAGGGGTCACCAGATATCTCTTGAAATTCCAAAACTCATGCTGATGGGGCCACCCCAGGCCCCACAGCTGAGCCCCTGTTCAAATGAATCACAATTCCCAGTGTGGCAAATTTGTGCTTTCCCAAACCAGTCATAAACCCTGCAAGATATGGAATAAAGTTTTGTGGAACTGGGACTGGTCTTCTCACTTTTCCCAAAGATCCCTCGCCTATGGTCCCTGTGACAGATGGCTTGTGCAGTCACTAGAAAGACATCACATGCTAGCAATGCAGCATTACAGTCTGAAGAGGTCAAGAGGAGATGTAGCTGGAAGATATTTATGATGTAAAACTCTGGACAGCAAATTTCACATGATCAGAGACAAATCATCATTCACATTTTCCTACATATTCTGGGCAAGACTTGACTTTATATTCATTATTACAAAGCATAGCTAGCAACCTTAGAAAGTGTCTTAAGACCTGGCATTCCCAGATGGTCCTGTGGCTGATCCAATGTCAAGAGCAATGATGTCACCAGCATTAAATAGATTGGATGAAAGTCAAAAGAGGCAAAATCTATATCAAAAGGTTACAAAACAGTGCCCCCAAAACCACAGAATTATGAGCATAAGGGAAATTTTCACCTCCTGTGGTTCCTTGGGCTGGTCCAATAATAAAAGGACACAGAATATAGATTAGCGCAAAAAAAAAAAAAGGAAAGGGCCTCCCTAGTGGCGCAGCAATTGAGCGCCGGGCTGCCAAGCTGCCCTCAGCCTCTGCAGCACCGGTTAGATCCCCAGCTGCCAGCAAGGGTTCCTCCTGCCGCGCCCGCTGCTCCCCTCAGCAGTGTTCTTCATTAGTCTGCCTATTCTGCTCTCCGTTCTGACTCTGGTGAATTCTCTCACCCTCCCGCACTTCTGACTGTACCCAGTTCTTGTATAAATAAATAAATAAATCTTTAAAAAAAAAAAGAAAACTTTCTTAAAAAAAAAAAGGACAAACTTAATTTGTACACACAGAAGTCCATCAACTATGGAAACTAGCAAATAACCAAAACAGCCAGTTTATATAGCTTTTAGCAGAAGAAACAATAAATTTTTGTGGAATAGAAAGAATAAAGAAATTCTTGAAAGTTTTGTTCTGGACAACAAATTTAGTGAACTGAACAGAGTTTGTTTCACAGTCCCCTTCCCTGTCTTTGATGATGGGGGTGGTCTCTCCATCTCTGTGCAGAGAGGGCACCTTCACCCAGAGATTTAGTACCTGCTTTCAGGGCGACAGAGGGGAAGAGGATCAGAGAAAATACCACTTTCAATAGAAAGGGAGGTTTAGGGTTTCACTCATTCATTGACTGTTTATTTTTAATTAAAACTAGTCAGCGCAAGTCTGGGTACGTCATGTGGTTACTTGACATGAACAATGATGGAAGCAATGGAATTAAGCACAGTCTGCTTGACCGTGAAGAGCACAGTGATAATTCCTTGGCCTGCAAGGATGAGCTAGTTCTCTAAAAGGAATCACACATACACCAATCAGGCAATAAAAAAAAACTTAAGTAGTTCCTTTTTACATAGTATTCAAAATCTTCATTAATGAATCACTATACCTCACATGACCCACAAACTGTGTAATACATATTTGATAGTCACACTCCTATTGAATTGGGGGAGGGGAGGGGGAGTTTGAAAGCTAAAGTTCATGTAGAATGAAGTAAAGTGAAGATTTCCAGGTGAGAAATGTATCATACAACAAAACTTTCATACAAATCTACTGCTACTATGTATGTGAGAGTACAATGTGTTTTTTCAGATTAATACACCTGGAGTCTATTATTTTCATTGAAGTCACAAAGGCTGACAACATTGTTTATAATTCGGGGGTTAGCTTCACTGCTCATCAGATGTAGAGAAATTCGCTGCAAGAGACATTTGCTACCTTAGGAGCAGCTTTAGATTCAGAGCAAAATTGGACAGAAACAATAGTGTTACCAACAACCTCCTTCTCACAAACATGTGTCTCCAACAACATTCCAAGTGTGGTAAGCTTGTTCCACTTGATGAGCTGACACTGACACAGCCTTACCAACCAACTTGCTTGAATTCTCTGTTTACCACAAATGAGTGAAAGCAGAAAATACTGCTTTCTCTATTGGACTTATTTCACTCAGTGTAATACCCTCAAGATCCTTCCATGTTGGCACAAATATAAGGAATCCATCCTTCTTTCATAGTTCAGTGGTATCCATTGTGATAAGTTTTTACTGAAATTATGTATATAGACCAGAGTCCACAAAAATACATGCCTCCTTTCTCTCTACAAACTAGGCATGGCTCCACAGAGGTTTATTGCCTCCCAAAACTTATGATCTTAACCAAACAATCCAGTAGCTTCTAACTTCATTTACCCTCTTTTCCAAGTAGACCAACTATTCATTACTGTTCATCATGATGACACAGCCTCTTCCACAATCTAGTTCTTACACAATGCTTTTCCCTCCTGCAATGTCCATTTTCCTCCTCTCTAATGAGAGCACAAGTTAGTGCCTCTCCCTTCATGAAGCTTCCCTGAAGCTACCCCACCCCAGTCCACCTTTGGTTTATATGTGGCTTGCAACAGAGCCTTTACTGGGAAAGTTCTTTTAGTTTAGGAGTCACTGGTGCTTTCGCATATTGTTACTTTTACCAGAGTTCCCAGTCAGATTATAAACAATTTGTGCACAGGAATGCAGTGTATTTAATATTGATTCTCTAGCTTAGCTCAATACTGTCTATGCAACAAGTCTTCAGTAAATAGTTGGAAAATGGAGGAAGAAATGAGAGGTCTTTTTTTTTTTGGAGAGGTCTTTTTTTATCTTTAAGAAAATTGCAGTTAAGTCATCTAAGATATTTTTTAAAAGAGACTAATCCTGAATAAATTTTTATTAAACTATATTGACTTCCCCTAGGGATTTTTTTTTTTTTTTGCAGAAGTATCAAGATAAAATGATTTTTAAGTTTCACCCCCCCAAAGAAAAATGCTTTTCATTTATTCATCAATTTGTTCATTCAGTAAGTGTGGATTGTGTCCTTACCATGAATCAAATGTGGTGATGACCACAAGTAGGATATAAATAAGACAAGCCTTATTTTCAAAATGTTCATAATCTACTTGGAAGAGGAGGAATCAGAAAAATAAACAGATAACACAGGGAAACCAAATGAGAGAGAGATGGAGAAGGGATGAAGAAAAGAAATGACTGGTATTCATTAGTAGATTTTTATTGTTTGCATTTAGAAGACAATTTAGCCAATTTTGTTTTTCCACCGCCAACAGTGACCACATACTCTGGAACCCTTGGATGTACATGACTTATCTTTAAAAAAAACAAAACAATCAGTTCACACATAGAATAAGAAAATTGGATGGAACTCAAACAGAAGTCAATTGTACCTGAAATATGTATACATATCTATTTCTTTTTAGTCTGGAACGCTTTATTATGTCATCTCTTTCACAAAGGAAAATTTACAAAATTAGACAAACAATTCATCAAAATTAGATGATTTATTACAATATGCTTAGATTATAATTACTCTGTGTGTCAAATATGGGGACATGAGACCTGGGATTACCAGGCACACAGTGGTGACAAGAGTAGGGTCAGGCCCCACTGGCTTTCCAGTCACAGGTACAAGCTCACTAGGCCTGTTGCTTTGTTTTTTTATTTAACCAGCATCTCAGGCTATCACCAGTAATATCTCACCAAAAGTTATTATAGAAATGCAGTGGCAATTCAAGAATCAAGGCATTTTCTCCTATTAATATATAAAAATCCTGATAATGAGACGTAGGATATTCAATCTGCCACTAGCATCTCTGGGAACACATGTTTATAGATGTTCTCTAATGTGAAAAATAGACATTGAATAGAGATGAAAGAGAAAAGAAGATTTTAAAAAGAAGAAAATCCCTGAAAGATGAGGGATTCCAAAGACTAACTTCTTCTGCTTTATCATTTGCCTTCAAAACCTGACTCTAGATCAGAAGATAAAAAGAATTTGGGTCCAAAATAAGAAACTTTTCACACACTTGTTCTTCTCACCCCCATACTCAAATTTAAAGTGATGTGATTGATGTATTTTATTTATGTCTTTGGGTAAGCCCATCAAGACAACATAATTGCAGTTTCTTTTTCAGGGATACAAAGAATACATCTGAGTGAAGTGATTAACTCTTTGCTAAATTTTGATCAACAGTCCTCCAAAGCAAAAAGAAGGTCAAGTAAAAAGCTATTTTTAATTAAAATGAATGCATAAAATTGATTTTATAAAATTATAATGTTTTTTAATGATTGTGGAAGATTGTGTTCAGGGCAGAAAACTGACATTTTGCCTTAATCAATGCACATTTTATTAAAATCAATGTGGTCTATTATGTAAGGTCTATTGAAAGAAACTTTAATAAAGCTCAATCTATAAAGTAACCAACTCTAATTCAATGGAAATTTAAACTGAGGTAGCCAGTGTTCATTCAACACTTACTTATTGAGTGCTAACTATATACAAGGCACTCAGGAAGCAGGAAGTATCATCAAAAATCACTTTTCTTTCCCTTAAAGTATGGAGTATGCACTAGCTTATTTAACAACTTAACTAACTTGAAATTGTGCTATGTAAATAGCCTAAATTATGTATCAGATTCAAGGACATTTAAATGTATTAAAGAACTATTTTAAAGAACTATTTCTGTTACTTTTTTTTTAAAGATTTATTTTTATTTATTTATACAAGCACTGGGTACAGCCAGAAGCGCGGGAGGGTGAGAGAATTCACCATAGCCAGAGCGGGGAGCAGAGCAGGCAGAAGGACCGAAGTACACTGCTGAGGGGAGCAGCGGGCGGCAGGAGAGGTCTGCGCGCCATGCGGGACCCTCCTCCGGTGGCCGGGGAGCAGCCGGGGATCGAACCGGCGCCACAGAGGCTGTGGGCAGCTTCGCAACCCAGCGCTCAACCGCTGCACCACCTGGGAGGCCCTCTGTTACATTTTAAAAGAAAATTTCAACTTGAAAAAAATTTTGAAGCTAATTGCCTTCTCAATTCTAATAAATGACTTCAGTTGTTAATGGAAGTGGAATGGGCTCAGTCTCAAGTTCCAAGGGAATTTTCGGTACTGAAAAAAGTGCTACTTATACTTCACACTGTGCATTGTTTCTTCAGTTTTTTTCTCTTATAATAAAATTTATGTTTCTATCCATGTCTGTTTCCACTTGGGCTTCCAAAATACTCAATTCCAGGAACCAGAGCTGATGTTATATCTGACTGTTAGTCTCATGTCTTCTTCTTGACCTTTTTTTTTTTTAAAGATTTATTTATTTATGCATACAACATCTGGGGTAGGGGCCAGAGATGCAAGGGGTGAGAGGATTCACCAGAGACAGAGCCGGAAACCGAACAGGCAGACTGATGAAATGCACTGCTGAGGGGAGCAGCAGGTGAGACAGGAGAGGTCTGCTGTGCCATGTGGGTTCCTCCCTGGCCCGCCAGGGATCAAGCTCATGCTGCAGAGGCTGCAGATTGCTTCATTGTGGTGCTTAACCCCTTGTGCCACCAGGGAGGCCCCCTCTTCTTCTTGATCTTAAATGCCCATTAAAACTTCTATTTCCGGGCCTCCCCAGTAACACAGCGGTTGAGCGCTGGGTTGCGAAGCTGCCCGCGGCCTCTGCAGCACTGGTTCGATCCCCGGCCACCAGGTGAGGGTCCCACATGGCGCGCAGACCTCTCCTGCTGCGCCCACTGCCCGCCTCAGCAGTGTATTTCGTCAGTCTGCCTGTTCTGTTCCCCGCTCTGGCTCTGGTGAATTCGCTCACGCTCCCACGCTTCTGACTGTACCCAGTGCTTGTATAAATAAATAAATACATCTAAAAAAAAAATAAACACTTCTATTTCCCTGATACTTACTCTTGATTCTTATCAATATTCAGCTTCATTTTATTACATGTGTCTTTAATGTAAGATGCTTCAAAACCATTAAATAACAAAGTGATTGAAAGAAGTAAAATATAGCTTAAAAAAAAGATTTTAGCTATTTGAGGGCTAAAGCAATATCCCAGTTATTATTTAATCTATGGTATTTTTCTCAATTCTTGTTACATAGCAAATAACCATTAAATTCTTATCTTAAATTAAGTAGATAATTTTATTCATTAATTCAGCAAGCATGTACTGAGCACCTACTGCGTTCCATGAACACTGCCATATGCTGAGGCTCTAAATAGATATAGATAAGAACTGTCAATTAAAGTAGACTAACTGTTATAATAAACAAACCTAAATCAACCAAGCAATCAAAGCTCATTGCTCACAGTTCTAAGCCTAGGCAGGGAAGAATACTTTGTCTCATCATAGAAGCTTTACTCTATTTCTATATAGTAAAGCTTTTCTATATTTCATCTCCAAAAGTGGCCCTGGGTATCAGCATCTAGATGGAGGTGGGGATGTAAAAAACTGTAGACTTCTGTGAGGAGTTGTTGAGTCAAACCTGAATGGTCAACCACTTCCATCCCAACGCCAGGGGCCAGAATTCAATCCCAAAGTGCCATCTAACATGCATAACAAGTCTGTATTTGCTGAAAGGAGCTGGGAAATGTCTTTCTCCTGGTCATTCATGACCAGGAGAAGCAAAACCAAGCTTGATGAACATCAAACTTTGTGTCCTTCTTAGTCTATTCTCTTGTTGTCATGGGGCCCACCCACTTCATCCCCAGGAGACAACACAATGACCCATGAGCTCATGGTCCACTGAGAGTCACCCAGACACACTCAGTAAGAAATGGTGGGATGGGGTCAGGAACACAATGGTGATAATTCCCAGTCTGGACATGAAAGAACAGAGGACACACAGAAGTCAACTTGCCCAGTTATGAAATCCCACTCAATTGGGCCATAAGCATAACCCTCTTACTGCTCTTCCATTCTGTTGACCAAAAGGAATGCTTCTGTGCATGGCTACCATTTTCCTTGACATATTTGTTTTTTGTATTTTTCAGGATGGTAGTTTTGTTGGCAATAAATCTTCAAAAATGCATCTAGATTCTTTTTATATTCATTGAAATGTTATTATATCCTGCTATTGCAGAAACTTACTTTCCAATTTCCTCAGTTCCTCCAGACATTTCCAAAACACAATATGAGTCAAAGTCACTAGGCAGTCATATCCCAGACAGTGACCCCAGACAACTTGCAAGTTCATCTTGCATTCACAAGCAGAGAGGGGAAAGAGGTTGCATTCCACTGGGGTTCAAAGAGATTTTTTATTGTTTTTTCATTATTTTAATTATGGAATTGCATTTTTACTCCTCCATATGTGTTCCACTCTCCCTCCCCATGCCAACACCCTATCTACTCTCCACCCCCAACCCCCTATTTTCTCCCATTTGTACTCTCTGGTAACCAGTAAATTTTTTCACTATGTCCAAGATTTGTTTTTGCTGTATTTTGTTGGTGGTTGTTTTTTGTTGTTGTTGTTATTTATATTGCAAATGAGTGAAACAATACCATATCTGCTTGCCACTTTCTGACTTATCTCGCTCAACATCTTCACCTCAAGATCCGTTCATTTTGTTTCAAAAGGCATTATTCTATCTTTTCTCATAGCTGAGTTGACGATATGTTCCACAATTTCTTTATCCATTCGTCTTTTGATGAGCATGTAGATTAGTCGTGTGATCTTGCAATTTTGGAAATAGGCATACATAAGGCTTTTTATATTAGACTTCTCAAATTTGGAGGGTAAATACTTAACAGAAGTATTGCTGGCTCATGTGGGATTCCCATTTTTATTTTCTTAAGAAATCTTCATACCGGGCCTCCCCTCGTGGCGCAGGTGGTTGAGCACAGCCCTGTGAAGCTGTCCACAGCCTCTGCAGGGTTTGGTACCAGCCGCCTGGTGAGAATCCCACATGGCATGGCAGACCTCTCCTGTCTGGCCTACTGCTCCCCTCAGCAGTGTATTTCAGTCAATCTGCCTGTTCTGTTCCCAGCTCTGTCTCCAGTGAATCCTCTCACCCTCCTGCACATCTGGCCTGTATCCTGGTTCTTGTATGCATGAATAAAGAAAGAAATAAAGAAATCTTCATACCATTTTCCATAGAGGCTGCACCAAATTGCATGCCCACCAGTAGTGGATGAGACAGTTCATTCTCCATGTCCTCACCAACATTTGTTGGCCCCATTCTTTTTGAAATGGGCCATTCTCATGGGAGTGAGGTGATATCTCATTGTAGTTCTGACTTGTGTTCCCCTTAGAAGCAGTGATGAGCAAAGTATCTATTGGATTGTCTGTTTTTTTATTGTTGGATTTTATAAGTTCTTTATATATTTTGGAAATTAGTCCCTTGGCAGATGTGTGGTCAGCAGATATCGTCTCCTTTTTGTTTTTTTTTTAAAGATTTATTTATTTATGCATACAAGAACTGGGGTACAGGCCGGGTGTGTGGGAGGGTGAGAGGATTCGCCAGAGACAGAGCAGGGAACAGAACAGGCAGACTGATGAAATACACTGCTGAGGGGAGCAGCGGGTGAGACAGGAGAGGTCTGCTGCACCATGTGGGTATTTCCATGGCGGGCCTGGAACGAACCAGCATTTCAGAGGCTATGGACAGCTTCACAGTGCTGCACTCAACACCTGCGCCACCAGGGAGGCCCTCCTTTTTGTTTTTGTGATGGTTTATTTTGAGGTACAAGATCTTTTCAGTTTGATGTGTCCTGTTTGTTTATTTTTTTTCTTTTGTTTCCCTTGCCATTGGAGTTGTGTTATGGCATCTTCATGGTAGATGTCCTATAGTGTATGACTCATTTTAAGTATTTTATGGTTTTCATTGTTATATTCAGATATTTGATTCATTTTAATGGATTAATGGAATTAATTTTTGTGTAGAAAGTTAAGTGTGAACTTAGTTTATTTTGGTTTTTTGCACATGGCTATCCACATTTCCCAGGACATTTGTCAAAAGGGTTTTCTTTTCTCCATTGTGCAGTCGTGGCTCCTTTGTCAAAGATGATTCAGATCTCTGATTCCAATTGGCCTGGAACTCTAACTATACCTAAAGATCTTCCCGAGATAGTCTCAACCCTATCTTAGTCAGCTCAGGATGTTTATCTTACTCAGCTCAGGATGCTGTAACAAATACCTCAGACTGGGGGCCTTAACAAACATTTCTTTCTCACAGTCTTGGTGTCTGGAAGATCTAAGATCGAGTTGTCTGCCAATTACATTCTTATTGCTCCCTTCCTGTTTTCCAGAGGGATAACTTCTTGATGTGGCCTCCATGATAGAAAGATCCTCTCTATTGTGTCTCTAAAAACTCTAATCCCATCATAAGATCTCCACCCTCATTATCTCCCTGTGGAGAATTCAGCTACACTGCTCCATGGCATTGCTGTCCATGCATTGATAATATTTCCTAACCAAGAGGCCTACAGTGACCATAAAACTGGTACTAACTTTTCCTGCAAGCACATGTCCTAGATAATAGTAACCTACAGAGTCACAAGCAAATGTAAGTTTCTGACATTACTTCCCCAACATTCTCTTCTGCCTTTCACTTGTGCAACCCTTAGTTAAGGCCATTGTGAGCTATACCCAAATCTTGTTTTTTTGGCTTGAATTAACCACTCCAGTCTTAGTCTGGAAACCAAAAAACATTCCACCCACTGACCCCAATAAATGCATGTGGTACATACATTTACCACACACACCTTTCCCTTGACTCTACCCTTAAATACATTAATGTGTCCCAGTTACTTCGTCCAAGATCTGTGAATAATAACCTTCTCCATTTCAATTTCTCTTGTTGTCTGTTGTTGAACTGCTGCTCCATTTAACAAGTGTCAGTTTGACAAATCCATAACATTCCCAAAGGCTCCACATTTTGTACCATCGCATCGGATCTTAGAAGCGCAACATATAAAGTTAGTGGGGACACATACATCCAGGCAATACTTTGTACTTTATGACCCCAAAGCCCATCCGATTGGATGGTATAGGAGGAGCCAATAACAGCAGTAGTCAGTTACCCTGATGGGATCAGGGAAAACTTGGAAGAGGTAAGGTTTGAAATTAATCTTGAAAGATTCCTGATGTTCACAAAGTATGTGAAAAGGGAAGAATAAAAACAACAGATGGCTATGTAGCACACCCAGCATGGTAAGGGAATTGCAAGTGTTTTGGCAAGTCCAAAGCAAGGTGTCAAGAGAACATTCCAAGGTGTAAGAGTAGAAAGGCTACTACATTACAGATCATAAATTAGGGTCTTTATTAGTTTTGCTTGGAAGTTTGGCTTGGAAGTAGGGTGTCTCCAAAAGACTTTAGGTAGTAGACTGAAAGGAATAAGTTTGTACTTTGGGGAAACCCCTATCTTCTGCAAGGAAGATATAATAAAGAGAGAAAGGCAAGGTTGAAAGACCAACTCAGTGGCAGTTACCATAGTCCAGGCAAAAGGTTATAAGAATTTGGACAAAGTCAGGGACAGTGGAATACAGAAGAGAGTTTGGACACTGGAACTGTTAAGATAGAGATATGGGCACTGTAGACAAGCGGGAATAGTGGTCCTCATTATGTTCAACAATTTGTTAGATTCCATATTTCTGCCCATCCTGCAAGCAAATGATTATCTCTACCATGCCTGTTGGCATGAAGAAGGGGATCAACTTTCAATTGGCTGACTCTTTCACAGAGATTTTGTCACTGTCTTTTAAGTGAAAGTCCAAGATTCCAATGCAGTAGGCATCCAAATTCCTTACTCAGTAGAGAAAGGACCCATAGAAAAGAGCAAACCAAAATAAAATTGCAGACTCCAGAAGCGCAACTAGTATAGAAAACTGAACCCTATACACCCTTTAGGCGGAAATCTGTTTACCTTTCATTGAGAGTTAGAGTGAGAGATAGCAAGATCATGGGAGAAAATGTGTATGATTTTATGTGCAAACAAAAGATGGCAATTATTTTCTACCTTAAACTACTAGAGTCTACTTATTAACTCATTGAAAGGTAAACTTTTCCATGAAATGTTATTTAATTATCATCAGCATCTTTGTTTGCCCTAATACAAAATCAAACACAAGTGTTTTTCCCATTGTTATTGTTTCTGTGCCTTATAGTATTTGTAATTAAAGCGTTGAAATATACATACTAAGTGAATTGAGTCTTTGCCAGATTTGTCTCACTAGTTTGCTTCCGCTCCACAGGTGAAAATATTCTTTTTTTGAATAAGTGGTCCATTAGTAACTGCTCCATGGTTTTGTTACTAAATACAAATGAGATTGTTAGTTATTGTGGCCATACTGGATAATAGCATCAGGGTAAGTAGAGACAAAACCAGACAGTGAACATTGTTGGCAGAAAGAGCACAAGATTCCCTGGCTAGAGAGTTTCCAATTGTATGCCCCTGAACACTTTGATTAACCTCTCCAATTTTCCATATATAAAACACTGCCGTGAAGATTAGGACAAAAAAGGAAAGATATAAGACTGTCTGTCTGGGACCTCATGAAGCAGCATCTTAGCAAAGGACAATGGTTCTGGTGAGCCTCAAGGTCTGAGACAAAATGTCTATTGAGGAAGGTCCCATGAGAGGATAAGACCACTTGAAAGCTGGACCTGGGCAACTGGACTGTCCTCACCCAGCCCTGCCTGTCCTTGCAATGTACATTCTGCTTGACGTTTCCACTCTCAGAATCCTGCCTAAGGACGTAGGCTTGAGATAGCACTGTGGTGTTAAGACTGTCTGCATGGTATCCATAACTGAACTTTGTGAAGGCCCCTGTCTACACTAAATATTTGGCAGGCAAGTGCAGAGAACAATTTCCCTTGCAGCCTCCCAAGACAAGTTTCCTAAGTTCCCTTGCTACCAATCTGAAGTGCTCTGCCCCTCTGTAAGGTCTCTCCTCTATAACGTCTCCCTGGGGTGTTCCTGGGATTACCATCCATCAATATAGACACCAATCTGCTACAACTGATAAAGATAAGCCAGGGGTGCTGATGCAAAATGAACTCTGTCATCTGAGTGACTCAGTAAATGTTCAACCTGCCCCACTGACTAAACTTTCTGTCTCAAATTCTACTTGACATGGGTAATACAGGAGCTCAAACTGCTGCACATCCTCTATTCTAAGACATACATTTCTATTCATATTTTAATGTATCTGACATCTGTATACACCTTACAACTGAACTGCAGTCAACTAAAATTTCTTTGTTCTTCTTCCTATCCCCTCCCTGGAATGCTGTAAAACTAATAGAGCAATTTCCAATCAGAGGCACTTGCGAAAGCAATAAATAAGATATTTACTACACAAGGCAAGCCAAGCCACTCCCCACCTGTTTTCAGTGCACTTTAAAATTCAGGCATCTCATGGACCTCCCCGGTGGCGCAGCGGTTGAGTGCTGGGTTGCGAAGCTGCGCGCGGCCTCTGCGGCGCCGGTTCGATCCCCGGCTGCTCCCCGGCCACCGGAGGAGGGTCCCACATGGCGCGCAGACCTCTCCTGCCGCCCGCTGCTCCCCTCAGCAGTGTACTTCGGTCCTTCTGCCTGCTCTGCTCCCCGCTCTGGCTCTGGTGAATTCTCTCACCCTCCCTCCCGCACTTCTGACTGTACCCAGTGCATGTATAAACAAAACAAACCAGCAAACAAATAAATAAAGCATGCCTCTATAAAAAAAAAAAAAATTCAGGCATCTCAAGTTCACAGTTTCCATGTGGACATCATCATTGCCCAAATGAAGTCAAATGTGGATTTTAATATTTGGCTAATGGCTGTCCTATCCTTGTTCTTTTGTCAAATGGTGCCTTTTCCAGAATACATTTTCCCATCTTTTTTCTGACAAGCACCTGCAAATATTTCAAGTTTCACTAAGCCTTGTGTCTTCTCTGAAGCCTTTTCTGATATGGACCACCCTTTACCCACAAGTGGAAATGGCAGTGTCCAACTCTTTGTCCACAAGCTATTACCTCTGGAATCCTGATATTTCATTGTGTTTGCTTGTTTGTAGGAGAACTTACCCTGCCTCCAGTCCCTCCCTGTTACAGCAAATATGTATCTGATTCCTCTACCAGCCATTAGCATTTACTTAGATGATAGAGATTTAAGTCCTGTTGAACAAACTAATAAACACATTCATCACTGGTCTTTGTCTGTAAGGAAACATATGAAGAAGCAGCTCTCACTGCAATGTGAAAGTAATTTGCAACCTAAAAATCCAAGTTGGAAAAAGGATTATATAATCCTTTGGTTATATAACTTTTAAAGCTGGAGACACCCCTGAAATGCATGACTCTACCAGGTAGCTGAAGGCTAAAGTCTCATTTCCACTTTCTCTTGTAAGTTTGCTGGCTCCGAAGTTTATTTGGATTCCCTTATTAACCTGTATTCCCCTCATATACCAGTCCTAAGTCCAATCTCAGCAGAGTTCTCTCTGTTCCTCCTGTATGAATCAAACTGGGGATGCTCATCTTGTTGTCAAATTCACCTGACAGATAGATTTGCTACAACAAATGAAAACACTAAATAAGCAGTTCCCATCTATTTTTATAGCTGATGTTCCTAGCAAACAGCAAATGTTATCCCAGGATGAAAGCAACTATAATTCCTGAAGTTTTCATTTTGCTATAAATCATAGTGAATATCTCCATTGTGAGATTTTTTTTAATATAAAGCAAAAGTAAAAATACATGTATTTTAAAAATTTCTTAGAAAAATGTCACAACAAAGATTTATTCCAGACACAACTGCAGTGATGATGGCCTTAGGGAACATCAGAAAAGGGTTAAAAAAAAAATCACCTGAAACATTCAACCTAATTATACTTTATAAATTAATATATATGCATAGATCATATATAGATAGATGCAATCAAGAGTTCAAAGACTGGGTGCTTAATTATGGATGCCTTCGCTCCCGTTAATATCCAACCCGCATGTTTTACCAGTATCCAAGGTCACACTACAACTGGCAGCAATCCTGAACCAAGGAAATTACAGCAACCACTGTTAGGCTCACAAACTCAATGGAAAACAGAAAATAATTCTGGGAAACTAATAATAATAGCGAGAGATAATGCTTGTTAAGTACGTCATATGCCTTATATCCTTTAATCTTCATGAGTACATTATTTGACAGGTACTATGCTTAGGACTATTTTATAGATGAAGAAATTGGGGCTTCGGTTAAGTAATTTACCTGAAATTATACAGTTTGTGACAGAGAACTTGAAAATAGTTGACTTTAATTTAGATTTAAAGAGCAATAAAAACAAAGATGCTAAAATTCTTTACATTATTTTCCTCTTCATCTTTGAACTTGAATTAAAAAGAAGGAAGAGAAATCATCTCACATGTAAGCAAATGCTTTTCCTACTAGTCATTACATCAGCATTTTGATAGTTCCAACTAGGTCCTACCTGCTTATGAGGTGCCTAAGAAAAAAAAAAAAAAAAGGAACAGACAAAACTAAACCAGACAAACCCTAGAAATATGAATGCAGAACTGAGGCTACTGGAGGGAGAGGGGCTTACTGGAAAAGGTACCCAATGAACTGTGGTGGAAATTATGGGGGCCTTGATGGTGGGTGTGGTGTGGTCATACATATCAGAAGAGGCTTGTGAACCTAGTCCCCTAAATCATATACAGTGTTGCAAACAAATTCTACCTCAATAACAAAAAGTTACCAAAATAATTAAATAAATAAACAATAAATTCAGCCACATTTTAAAATCTTAAATCTGGTTATTACACTTTTAATATTTCTGGATAATCTCGCTTCAAAAATATAGTATCTAGGGGGGCCTCCCTGGTGGTGCAGGGGTTAAAGATAGTGCTATCAAACTATAGCCAGCCACTGCAGCACGAGTTCCATTCCTGGCCGGCCAGGGAGCTACCCACATGGTGCAGCAGACCTCTCCTGTCTCACCCGCTGCTCCCCTCAGCAGTGTATTTCAGTCAATCTGCCTATTCTGCTCCCTACTCTGTCTCTGGTGAATCTTCTCACCCCCTGCACCTCTGGCCTGTACCCCAGTTCTTGTATGCATAAATGAATAAATCTTTAAAAAAAATATATATATATATATATAAAAATCTATGTTCACCTGAGCTGGACATGACCAGAAATTTCTCAAATAGCCAATTTCTTTCAACCTCTCCCATATCCGAGGATTCCTTGAAAAGACATGAGGATTTAAGTTTTAAAATGTCATATTTGCAACTATCATACAAATTTTTAAGAGTTTATTTTTTTAAAGATTTATTTATGTACAAGAACTGGGTACAGGCCAGAGGTATGGGGGGTGAGAGAACCCACCAGAGACAGAGTAGGAAACAGAACAGGCAGATTGACCAAAGTACACTGCTGAGGGGAGCAGCTGGCAAGCCAGGAAAGGTCTGCTGCACCATGTGGGTATCTCCCTGGCCAGGGATCGAACTCATGCTCTAGTGGCTGCGGATTGCTTCATAGGTTGCGTCTTAACCCCTTGAGCCACCAGGGAGGCCCAATATCATATAAATTGTACATTGCCTTCACCAGACAAGTTATTAGTACAATTTCTTAAGCACTGACTTATGTTCCAGTAACCTATATAAAAAAGTCAGTGTGCATTATCTCATTTCATCCTTACAAAATCACTACATGCAAAAGTTTTAAAGCTATGACTAGTTTTCAAGGTCATAAAGACACGAAGAGATGGTCCCAACATTTCAACAGAGGACTTCTTATAGGGCAGCCCCAATATTGAACGGGTTGCCTGGCTGTGGGTCCTCACCCTCCCGCTTAAAAGGGACTTATTAATACTCCACTATAGGCACACGCAAAAGGTTAATAAAAGGTTTATATACAAGGGAAAAGGAAATAAGGAAAATGTACAACTCAGGGAGAAAATAGGGAAATAAAGTCTTTAATGTGTCCTGCCCGATCCGCCAACCTGAAACCCAAAGGCACTCTCAGAGCTGGCAGGATGCTGCGAGCTGGCGGGGAGCCAAAATGGGGGACCCTCCAAAGCCCACGTGTCTGGCTTTCTACCAACCTGGCTGCTTAACCCCACCCTCAGGTCCCAGCCACCTTCCCTTTGGTGGTGATGGGATTTGGAGTTCCTAATGTCTTTGGCTTTGGCCTGGGGTGTGGGTGGAGTCCACAAAGCCTGTATGGAATTAGCTTTATTTAGAACATCCTTTTCCCCCTAACCGACTGACTGTCTGCATAATACAGGACAGCCTCACTTCCTTCTCCCAATGAAACAAAAACACTTAAATAAAAGACTCAGAATTAGGCTGCATTTGTTTTCTGTCTTTTTTTCCCCACTCTTGACTTAAGAATGTCTCCCACAAAAACATCCTCTGATTTTTTTTTTTCCTTAGAGGTGCTGAATAAAGAGTTTTGGTGATGTGTGGCAACAATTGCAAACTTGTCAGAATCCAATTATTAAACTGGTATTTAGGTATTTATTGCTGTCATAAGAAGCCTGTACAAAGGCTGTGAAAAATTGCCCTGACTCATGGTTCATATCTGAAGCTTTATCAAATGAACATTTTTTAATATAATGTGGGTGCCAAGAGGTTACAGGCACATTGCGTTCATATTCAATAACACTCTATAATCCTGAAATAAAATACTGGGTTACTTTTGGGGAAAATTCCTTCCTGCTTGTATTTCTCATTCCAAAACCATAAGTCATCTATGAAAGGAATGTGGCAGTTTCTAAATAGGAGAGATGGTTGAAGAGCTTTAAGAAAATGGAAAAATGGTCAGTCAAACATTAAAGAAAGGATTAATACCATACCAAACTTTACACAAATGCAAACCATTGCTAGAGTCAACAAGGAGTAATGACACATTTTACTCTAATGGCACTTCCTCTGCATACACACCTAATTACTAGAACATCTACTGAGAAGATTTTGGATAACACCATAATGCTCGTGATCACTTCTCTTGACACTTGTCAAAATAAAATAGGTAGAACTCAGAACCTTCAGAAAATGTTTACAGAGAGCCATAGGAATTGTTACAATTATTCAGATAAATTACGTATCTCTAGAGAGCAAGTACTTGTAGCTATGGAATTTTTCCCAGCTAGGTCCAAAGACAGTTTCTTAAATGATCTAAATAACCCTTCTCCTTGTCTGTGACACAGTAGCCCCCAATTTGCCAGGGGCTCCATTAAGGAAAAAAGACCCTTCCCCACCAAACCCTCTCTCATCAGAGAGTCTATTGAAACTCACACAGAACTTACTTGCAGAGAACATGCCCTGGGCAATTCGGAATTTTAGGAATGGAAACAATGACTCTTAAATGACTGTTGATTCCAGGACTCTGAACTCCAAACCAGAGCTGGTTCTCTATCATCCATCTGCTTCTGGCAGCTCTAAAGAGAGCTCTAAAGTGGAACCACTTAATAAAATGTCACTTGATGAGGTAGCTCCTTTTCCCCACATCCCCACAAAAGCCTGAATGCTGATAAATTCCTGAAGGAAGAAATAAAGATGAAATATCAAGTAGAGGTTGTCAACTATAAATACCCCAGTGAAAAGAGAAGTGAGCATCCATGGTAGAGATAGAGGAGGATGGAGGGGCTGTGGGGAGGGGGGAAGGACACACAATTACGTATTGCACAGCGGTAAATTCCCAGGGCTGAGCTACAAGCCCCGCATCCATAAAGTCAAGTGCTGTTGGCAGGTGGACTGGGTGACTTGGGATCTGAGCTGGGCACTATGCAATATTCAGCAGCCTCCCCAGCTCCTGCATACTAGGTGCAAAGAATACCACCCACCCCCAGTTTTAACAACGAAAGCTATTTTCAGACATTAACAAATATCCCCTGGAGCAAATTGCCCTTGGTTGAAAGCAACAGCCATAAAATATTGACAATTCATATCAACACTGCCAATTAAGAGGAGTGGAGATTAAGAAGGGTTGAGAAGGCATAATCATGCGATTTTAACTTAGACAATGAACATCTACATAGAACTTATGGAGTAGACACCCACCCTTGAAACAATTCATACACAAACTCACTTATCTATCATATAAACTCTGTGGGTTTATATAAGGCATTATAGTTATTATCAACCCCATTTTACAGTTGTGGAAGCTGAGGGAGAGAATAGGTAAGGAACCTGCCTGAAGTCATGTTTCTGGTAACACAGCCAGGACTCACACCCAGGCAGCAGGAGGTCCCCTGCAGAGCAATCGCTCCCTTAAAATGCCCAGGTTGGTAAACTGCAAATGAAGAAGGGGATTTCCACTCCCAGCCCATCAACTTCCACAATATAAAGCTATCTCCTAAAAAATGGGGGTGGGAGGAGAGGAAGACTATAGGAAGATGCTGTAGTAACAGCACCACTCTGAAATACCTGGCTTTCCAATGAAAAAGAACAGCATATTCTGCTTTGCAAACCACGTCAGACACATGCTAATACGGAGTCCCCCAAGCTCAAGGAAGCAGTCAAGAGTCACAGGGAATGCTTGGCAGTGTCACCCCCACATTTTAAGTCCACAACCTCATCACTCACCCATTTCAAAGAATGTATCTAATCGACACTCCACCAGCACACTAAATGTTTGCAACTGTGTCTATCATGGTAATTTTGTGCCAACTATTCTGGACTAAGTGATAACCAGATAGCTGGTGAGATATTTATTTCATGATATGCGTATGAGAGTATTTCTGGAAAAGCAATCTCCATTTGAATTAGTAGAGTCAAGATTGCCCTCACCAATATGGGAGTCAGCATCCCATCCATCGAGGTCCTTAAGAGGAAAAAAAAAAAAAAAACAGGGAAGAAGGGCTAATTTTCTTTTTCTACCAAAGCTGGGACACTCATTTCTCCTTCCCATAGACATAGGTGTCCCTCCTTTGGGGCCCTCAGACTCAGAGCAGGACTGACACCATCAGCCCCCTGATTCTCAGGTTCTCAGGCTACGATGAATTATATCACCAGCTCTCCAGACCCTCCAGCTTTCAGATAGCAGATGATGGGATTCTCAGCTTCCATAATCACGTGACACATACAGACACATGGCAATTTATGAAAGCCATATTTTATAGCATATCTCAGATATGTTACTATAATAGTAATAGTAATAAATTCATAATATAATATTTAATAACAGAAATAAAACAAGTTTAATAACATAAATATGAACGCATTTAGTATTGGTTCTTTTTCCTTAGAAAAGCCCTGATGAATAGAGTATCCTAACTCCTTCTTTGTACAGTATTGAAGCAGAAATGTTGGTTGGTTTATTCAATTATGAATGTATAATTAACAAATGGGTTAGAAAGCCTACATGCTAAATGTGCAGCCTCTGGAGTAAGAAAATCCCAGACTCAAATCCCAGCTTCACTATTCACCAGCCCTGTCAGTCAAGAGTTCCAGAGTCATCATGCAAAAAAGAATGAGAACCACTCTTAAGAGTTCATGAGGGCCTGGGAGGTCAAGAACTCTGTGGTTGAAAGAGGATATGGATGGATGAGAGTGTAGGTGGTAAGAAAAGACCCTGGGCTTCGTTCGGGCTCACCACTGCACTTCCTCATTGGGACAGAATGAGAGATAAAGGGGAATCCACTGTGCTGTCGATTAGTATGTTCCAGACCAATTGCAGCATCTTCTCTCTGCTCTGAAATGAGGCAGCCTATCGATTCTGCTTTGAAAAATCAAGATCTCATTTCAAGGAACATAACTTCTTTTCTTTTGCTCACAAAGAAGCAATGCTAAAATATAAAATACCCGTGCACCCCTCTAGAGCATTGATGCAAATAGGTTGAGACAGTAAAAGTGACTGTTCTATGATTCCATTTTTACAATAACCCCTTTCTCAGGGTTATCAATATTAATACAGTCACACTTTCCAGGAGGGTGAATCACTAAATCTGCAGAGCCCCCAGGGACAGCTTAACTGCAAACCATCATCCCCAGGATCCCACAGTGATGCACAGGCCTCCTGGGTAGAAATCCTAATGGATGTGTCTCCCGGGTCTCAGTGGCTGACAGGCAGCTGGAGGGCCAGGTGGGGAAGGGAGGACACTTGGGAATGCACACTGAGGACTACCTACTTTCACCAGTCCTTTAGGCCACCACCCACTGGACCTGCTAAGTTTAATTTCCTTTCTTGTCATGTTCTCTCTACCTTGCACGAATATGTGCTCCTCCAGGTTTCTGACAGAGAAAAACAGAGAAGAGGCTGGGGAACACCTGCTGCTTATGTGGCAAGCACTTGTAAGACCCTGCCTAGCCAACATCTCTCCTCTCCTCTTCTCAGGGATATCTGTGATTTACTTCCTATCTTCTCTCCCTCACTGGTGCCTTCCCCATGTCCTCTCCAACCACACATGCCAGCTTCCAGTTTCTCCTAAATTCCTTCCCTGTCTTTCTTCCACTAATTTGTCTCTATGGAGCAAATTTAACTTGATTATCTAAATTAAATGGAGAAGTTTATTCTATTTTTTCCTAAGAGTGAGCATCCTAAACTGACTTCACAAAATATAAGTCTAAACAGTAATTTCTAAAACACTAAACAAAGTAAAACTAAAAATAAAACTAAACCAAACAAACCCCAGGAATCCGATAACAGGAGTGAGGCGGGAGAAAAAGGATGGAGAGCAAAGTTTAGAGAAGTTCCAGTGGACATGGTGGAGGACTGTGGGTGTCCTATCACATCACACCACCATGTGAAGGGATTACAAACATGGGGAGAAGAGTGAACCTCTCTATCTGAGTCATACAGAATCATGGCCCCAATAAAAATAACACAATAATTAAATAAATAAAGTAAAATTTTTCAAACCTGTAAAAAAAATAAATAAAACTTCCAGGTAAGGGTTTCAGATTTTGTTTAATCTCATTAATTTTTCTAGTCTTGGAGTGCACTAATCTTTTGCAATTCCTTAACTGTCTTGGAGTTAAAACTGTGCTAGGATCTCAGGATATCATTCTACTTTGTCATCAACAGTCCCTGCAGAGGTGCCAGCCATAGATCTTTCAGGAATTACTCCAATGACACAGCCTGTTGTTGAAGCCACACACTGAAGGTTTTAGTGTCCTCTGTTAAACCTTTCAGGATAAAGAAAGAACAAGAAGACAAAATCTAGCCATGTGATAAAGTACCTAACAATCCAGGAAGAGCAGAAATGACTTCCAATCAGAAAGACATTTTCTAGTTAACTCCCTAAGTGGGATAAAACAATCCACAGCTCAATGCGTATTTTCAGAGGCTTCTGAGAACTGGTCTGCTATAGCACTTCTTAGAGCAAGTGTTGGAGCTCGAAAGCAACCAGATTTTCTTGGTCTGGTTGAATGACACCATAAAAGATTCTCACCAACCCAAACCTTTGAAAACTTTAAACAAGGGTTTCCCTTGTTTCTGGTTAGACCAAGATTTAAATTATCTCCATTATATTTTTTCAGAAATATTTGCCTTTATATAAGGATGCCTCATTCTGATTTGGCATTCCAAAGCCATCAATTTCTCATGCTTTAATGTCAAAAGGACCCATCAGTGAGAGGACTTTACACATAATTAAGTGAAGGAGTTCCTTCATTCATAACATATTTATTGAGGGTCTACTATGTTTCAGGCACTGTTCTAGGGGATTAGAAACATCAGTCAACAAAACAGAGAGAAATACCCCTCCCTATAGAATTGGAATGCAGAAGTGCTTCTCATTCTGGAAGGCAGGGTTATATTTTATTTCCCATTCTGTCTGACATCTGCTTCTCTGGCATGTAATGAGTGCACAGTATGTGCCCGGCACCACAGGATCCAAAATAGGTTAAGTCTTGATTCCTGTCCTTATCAAATGATAGTCCCTGGCACTAGCCTATTTCAGCTGCCACAGTGGAATTCTACACAGGGCCAGAGCTATAGGAGATGAGGACAAGACTAATTAGAGGCAAGAAAGGCTAATTAGAAGAGATGCTCTAAAGCTGCATCTTGCAGTATGAGTAGCTGATCCCCAAACAACAGACAGGTGTAGGGATAACAGGAGGAGTAAAAATTCCAGGCAGAGAAAATAGTATGAACTGTCGAACCTGTTTTGAGTCAAACAGACGCCATCTTGTCTCTAACTGCCACGTTGAGAATTCAGATGAAAATAAACCAACCTTTAGTGATGCATCAGCAATTGGTGATGACAGGAAAGAGGAGACATCTGCTGATTACACACAGGCTCCTGCCCTGCACCATTCTCTCTGAAGACTCGTGCGCACTCGTCAGTGACAGATGTATGGACTGGGGAACCAATCCAAAAGTGCCATCACCAATAACCTCACCGCAGGCCATTTGCCTCCCCTGTCCTTTAACAATCCACCCTGCCCAGGCCCTATAGATACCCGTGGATCTGCCTTCAGTCGGGTTCCTATTCTTAAATGAATGCCTTCCTGATTACATTCAGCTTGATTATTTCTCATCAACAAAACCAAGGCAGAAAAAGAACTTTGTGTTTGGAATAAACAGAAGGTAAGAAATGACCCCTTAGCACTTATCAAAGATGGGGTCCTCTGGGATAAAGGCACAGGGTTGGCTCTGCCTCCTCTTGCACAGACATGTGCCAACGCAAAGCCCATACCACACTGGAGAGAGAGTTTCAATTCTTTATAAAACACAGGAAAAATCAAACCCACACACTTCTGAGAATAGAATATTACCAGAGTCAGGGAAAGAAGCATTTTGGGATTTGAGGGACAGAAATGATGCAGCACTCAGTCCAACCCACACTAGGAAAGTCCAAAGGAAGATGACGGGTCATCGAATTTCCTGCAAGGCGCACTTTTTAGAGTTTCTGTGTGGGTCGCTTTGATGGCAGGTCCTTCAAACGCTGTCTTCAGTGATGGCACCGTTTGTCTCCTCAGTCCTGCTCACTTCGGGGAACTAAATATGGCTTTAATATTTATCTGGGCTGTGAAAACTGCTTCTCCATGCATCCCTTTGAGGGAAATAGCCAAGATCAATGCAGGACTGACATCTACTAAATGAAGAAACAAACAGAAATATTTCTCTGTCCACAGACCACAGTGCCTCCTGAGGGTGAGAGCAAGTTGGCAGCAACAATATTCTACTCAAGCAGGAAGGTATTTTTTTAGTGAAGGCAAAGGCTGTGGGGATCCTTTCTTTCCTTTGCATGAAAGAGATCTCTCCAAAAATATACTAAAATGAAAATTATATTTTAAATGCCATTTCTTCATCATTGTCTTGGGAGCACAATGTCTCCCAACTTATTTTGTGTGGGGTTATAATAAGTAGTACCTTTGAGTCCGAGTTGCTTTAAATATTTTATATCCTCCAGTTTGAATTGACTCCTCCAATTTAAGAATCATTATTGACATTCTGCAGGTTATAAAACAAACAAGGGGCGGGCTGGAGCAGGGGGTACCTCCTGGCCCTACAAATTCAAGCAACAGTGCTTCAGTTTGCATTTAAGCAAGATTCATCTAGTTCCAAACACTAAGTTCTTTTTCGCATCAACACAACTACCCATAAGTTTCTGACATGATGCTATATAAATATGTAACATATAAGCACAAATGCCGCATACCTTGGGAGAGGTCCCCAGAGCAGACTCTGAAACAAGGGTCACAAGCAAATAAGGGTCTGTATTTATTAAGGAGAAACATGTGTGTGTGTGAGAGAGAGACAGAGAGACAGGGAAGAGACAGATAGAGAGAAGGAGAAATCAAGTGAAGGTGAGATTTCATACAAGCAACAGCCAGCAGAAGCAGCTTAACCATATCCTGCAGGGGAAATCAGGAGTGTGGATTCACTCCCACCTGTCTCTCCCAGTTTGGGGAGCTGGACCTCCAAGATCTTGCCCTTGCTGATCACTGGCAGGGGCTATCCAGGGATGAGGTAGACTATCAGACACTCTGACTCTGCAGGAATCACTCCACTGGCCTGAAGACCATACTTGAAATCAAGCTAGAACTCACCAAATTTGGGAGATAATTGTATACAAACATTAAAATGGATCTCAGAGGATGCATGCAGAGCACTGACTGCTTTCAAGATACTATTTCAAAACAAATGTTTGCTACAAAATATCTGAGCACATGTTTGTTCTCCAACAGAACCCCCCCCCCCCCCCCCCCCCCCCCCCCCCCGGCACCAGCCCTTCCCCAACAAAGCAGCAACTAGGGGTAGGGATATATAGGCTATGCTTCCTCCCTTCTCTGCTGGCCACTGCACCAGTTATGAACAAGGCAGCATCAGGCCTTATACTTGGTGTAGAGTAGGGTCATTCCTTCAGTTTAAAACTCAGGGTGACTGGAGTAGATCCCCTGGGTGCCTTTGTCCACTCCAAATCTCAGTCTATCTAACACCATACTTGTCTAGTCTTTGTTGCACATTGACAGGTCTGGAGTCTGTTGGGTTCTTGTCATTTCTCCACCCTGAAAAGTGCTGGGTCCCAGATTGGCTGCTCCCAGATGTTCAAATATAGAAAAGTGATTATTTCAAATTAAAGAAACAGTCAATGAATAAATGATACCCTTAAACACCTTTTCTCCCAAAAGAAGAAATTCTCTCCAGCCCTTCTCTCTCATCCTTTGAAGCCAGGACCTAACTCTCTCTGTGAAAAGCAGCCTACCTCACAGAGAGGGAGATGTCCTCACCATCAGAGGCAGGGGTGGAGACTTCTCTAAACTATCAATAGTTCTGCTCAGCTCACTATATTGCCCAAGACACAACTTTTAAAAATGTCTTTGTCCTACCTATTCTTCACAGATGTAATAATGCTGTTTTTGTATAAAACCTCTAAAAACTGGCTATTTTTCTTTTACTGGGTTCCATATCTTATGGACCTCCGTGCACACAAAATCAAATTTGTTTTTTCTCTTGCTAATCTGTCTCCTGTCAATTTATTATTGGATCAACCAAAGGCAGTGAGTGGGAGATCCCTCAGAAACGTCTTCTAGACTCAATACTATTGCTTTGGGTCAGCCAAAGGAACAGAAAGAGATAAGGGGGCAACTCACCAAGAAAATATCCCCTGGAGAAGCACAAGCTTAACTCCCTTATGTCACCATGGAAAGGTACATAGAGACAGGTCATAAAGGACATGGAGGCATTTGTCTGGAACCCGCCTCTGCCACTTAATAGTCCTAGATTTTATGCAAGGAACCTAACTCATCGTTAGATGGAAAACAAGACTTGATCAGGAGCTTTTGTGGAGCTCTTTAAAATAATGTATACAATAGTTACTCAGTCATGGGTAGCTTCCATTTACTTTTTGACTGCTATTTTTATTCTTTCTCTAAAAACCATGATTTCCTGGAGGTATCAGTGCAGCTGGGATTGAGTTCAAGTTCATAATTCTCTTTGATAGACTAAGTGGGACTACTGGCCATTCTAGCAGAAAACTCACCCTAAAATCTTCATATGTCACCAGTGTTCTTTGTTATTTTCTTGTGACCACTAATATTTTAATTTTCAAGGAAGCAGAACCTACAAAAATTATTGAGTGTCAACCTTAGCCAGTGTCAACAGCAATAATCCACATAACCCAAACCCTATAACTCTAGCTAGATTTATATCACAGAGAGAAGAGAGATATACAATGACCTGGTACCCTAGATTCCTCAGTCACAATATGGATTTCTAATCTCCAAGGGATGGGGAATACAGCAGCAGTGTACCAATTAAAAAAAAAAAAATTTTGTAACAGTTCCATATTGAAGTGATGCATTGATATATTGGGTTGATTAGGAAGTATTATTAAAAGACACTTACTGCTTTTTAAAAAAGGCAACAAAGTAGAGAATTAAGCCCAAATGCATTAAGGCACCCTACTTACATGAAATTAATTTCTCTTCTACGCATATGGAACGGCATTACTTTCATACCACCTTAGGAAGACTTGAGAAAAAAGTCACTCAAATAATTTTCTATGTTCTGTAGTTCATAGGAGGAGCCCTGAGACTAATCTAAAACAATGGCTGATTATTAGACATACACCCTGAAATCAGAGATTATAAATGACTTATTCCATCTACTGCATATAGCAATGCTAAAGACCAGGCCACTCTTTACTAAACAGGCTCTAGAGCTATTTTAGAAACCTGTCTCCAAGAACCATATTAAAATATATCCTTTCAAATTTCCTTCTCTCCCACTCTTCTTCTTTCTATCTTCCTCCTTCCGTTCTTCCTCTCTCTCCCATTGTCTCCAACAATGGAGACACCAAACAAAAAAGGAATGATGTTAAGTAAGTTAAAAGATATTCACTCAACAATTCAGGGCAAAGAAGCTTAGGAGTTACCCTCAGGGGCACTCTGCATTACATGAAGTTAGTGGTTCCTCTACTCTATGACCCCAAAGCATTCAATTCTTGGGCTATCTTTGTCCTAGAACTTATTCCACTGGATCTTAATTGTCTGCTTTTGTGTTTATCTTCCCACTGGATCATGATGGCAGTCAAAGAAATTTATTTCTTTCTAATCTCCATCTCCTAACAATACCTGGCATATAAAAAACTTCAATACAGAAATAGTGACTTATTCTGACAGACCAAAACTTATTTCAACATATTAAAAATAATTTAAGTGAAATTTTACACACCATCCAAATTAGCGTCCAAAATAATGTAGCACACAGAAAAGGGCTTAATTTTCTAATCTCTAAAAATGTTTAAAAGTGAACCATATGGTGTTGTATTAAAAGAAACTTCAAGTTGTAATAAATTTTATGTCAAATAACCCCTGTGGGTTAATGACTACAAACTCAACTGTTTACAAGACTCACTTAGGTAGTTAACTGAATTGAATGTGAATTTTGACAAACTTTTTTTTTTGAGATTTATTTATTTATGCATACAAGAACTGGCATACAGGCCTGAGGTACAGGGGGTGAGAGGATTCACCAGAGGCAGAGTGGGGAATAGAACAGGCAGACCTACTGAAATACACTGCTGAGGGGAGCAGCAGTCGAGACAGGAGGGGTCTGCTGCGCCATGTGGGTTAGCTCCCTAACCAGCTGGGAATCGAACTCATGCTGTGGAGGCTGCAAATAGATTCATAGTGCTGTGCTTAACCCCTGTATACTACCAGGGAGGCCCTAGTTTTGACAGACTTTTGACTGGCATATGCCATGCGTAGATAGGTAGTCAGTCCTTAGCTCCAATCTATCATTGGGTGAGTTTTTCCAAAGATACCACAATTATGGATGTATGTATAAAATATCCCAGTTTATTCAAACATTAGCCCATGGCCTCAGAGTGTAATTGACTATATTTTTGAAAAATTAAAGCTTTCAGGAATGCACAACATCTATATATTGACCAAGTGTGTCAACTAGAAGATTCCTGCTTTTATTTTTTTTCTTTGTTACACCCCCAGGCACTTAGTTTAAGTGTCTGCAAACAATGAGGATTTTAGACACAGATTTTACCTGCTGGAAGATTACAGTTGGGAACAAAGCAGGTTATAAATAAATAAGCCACACAGAAAGCAAAATTGACTATTCCTATAGTCTGTGCCCAAATTGGACATATTCTTCTCTCATGTCCCCTACAACTCTTTGTTGTCGGTTCTAGGCATTTATGAGTTTAAATTTTGCAATTTCAATTCTATGTTATCAGATCCAAAGGTCAATGATATACAGAAGAGTCTTTTTGCTTAGCTGTAAATGTGAAATTCAAATGTTGGCAGATCAACATGAGTGACACACCCTAGCCCAAAGCCTAGCCATCCATCTCAACACACACTCTTCTGTTCTCCAATTAGCACATGTAGTAAATTTTATGAAGCTTTGAAAATATTTCTTTAATGAAAAAAATCTACCACAAGTTCTCAACACATGCAGACATGAAAATCAGCTCTAAGACTGGGAAAAAACATGAAAAAAGAAACAGAAGTGTTTGCCGTAAGTCAAATTCACAGCATTTATGTCAAGATTACCATTAGCTCCTTGAACGCTCACTTCATTTGGCATTCAGGACTTCATTTTTTTCTTGGTGCTCCTTAAACATTGCTATTCACTCTCAGTCCTTTTTCCAGGTTCCTCCTCATCCTCCCAACTGTAAGCTGCAGAGTGACCCAGAGCTTGGTCCCTCCTCACTTTATACTTACTCGCCAAGGCATCTCAGGCTGACTGGTACAGGACACCAACCTAAAAGATTGGGTCCTCATCCCTCTAGGGAAAGAATTCGCTAGAGGGCACTAGGTTAGGCTGAATTAGGCAAGGCTTTATTAGAGAGACTCATTCATGAGGGAGGCAGTGTGGGTGAGGAGACTATAACCTGGCTCCTGCAGAGAGCCTGGAGGAGATATTGAAAGGGTAGGTCCACAAAGGGGGAGAAGGAGGCAGTGTCATAGCTTGTTCTTTGTAGGGCCATGCCTGGGAATGCTCAGACAGGTTACATTTTAACTCCCATGCAGTCTGCCTTCTCCCTCCTAGACAATTGTGAGATAACCAATAGCAGGATCTAACCTTTTAGTCTAGCATGGCACGGAATGGTCAGTGTGGTGGGCCAAATTGTTCAGGCAGGATTTAGTCCACCTGCTCAAACAGGACTTAGTGTTACAGGACAGGCAGAGGTGCACCCCAGAACCCCCAAACCTGCCTGCTCTAAATAGGTTCTATAATCCACCGCATCAAGACAAAACGTTATCTAGTACATAAGACCTTCCATGGGAAGGAACTTTAATACAATTAGTGTGCAATACAGAAAAGGTAAAGAATATGGTTTCCAAATCAAGCACCTAAAGTTACCCATCCCCTCTTGGGTAAATGTCCAGCCAAACAGGGGTGGCCCAAAGCAAGGCCCAAAACCCTGTCACAAGTCTAAAGCACCTTCCGGTGGGAAACCATAGAAAAGGATCAGAAACAGTCAAACAAGTCCAGGAGGAAAAGAGCAAAATCAAAAAACCAAGATAAAAGCTGCCATTGTCACCTCGCCACGGCTCTCTCACCCACATCTGTTACCACCAGCCCAGGGCTGAGAAGCAAGTGCAGTTCTTCACATGGTTCTCTGCTCCATGTGCCTTCTCTGGTCTCCTTCTTGCTCTCCATCCTTCTTCCTTTCAGCCTCAGTCTCTCCTCCAGCTTCTCCTCCTCTCTGCTCAGCTCCACCCTCCTTTGGGTGGGGTAGAGAACCTGGAACCTCCCCTTTTTCTGGGGACCCCACAGTTCCTGTGCATTGATCTGCAGCCTGACTCCTGGGAAGGGTCGTGGAGTGGCGGCTCACAATCACAGACATACCTTGATTTGTATCTCTTCATCTCTCCTTTTGTCCCAGACATGCCTGGTCCCTTTGGCCCCTTACTGTGGTTTCTTGCTGGAAGGTACCTTAGACTAGGGGCAAGCTTTTGGGTTTCAGCAGCCTGGCCTCAGGCCAACCCTATTTGACTAGGCATTTGCCCATGAGAGGATGGGTAATTTTATGGGGAAACTGTTATCCTCTCTTCTCTTCCCTCTCTATGCACACTAATTCTATTAAAGATTTAGCACACTGAGTGTGCTTCCTCTGTTTTTATGCGGCAGACGGCAGGACCCTGTTTGAGAGCATGCACCCTGTTAGTTTGGGGTCCCTGGGTATCCCTTTGTCACAGGGTAACAAATTCAGTGATGAGTAGCAAATGGTTCTTAGAGCTTGGGGCTATATGGAATCTTAAAATCTTAGAGAAGTGACAAGACAAAGGAAAGGGGCTGAGCTTTCAGAGGCAGCAATTGTGAGAAGTTAAATATGTGGGGGAAATAATGGAAGATAAAGGTTGTTTTAACAAGATTTCTTATGTAGATTCCTCTGGCACTAATAAGCATCTAGAGTTGTCTCCAGTGATTAAGAACTGCCCTGCCCTGCTTTTACTCCAGTTATCTTTAACTCAAAATATCCTTATGCCAGAGTGGCATATTTTAGGGTGGCATACTCTGAACCCCTTCAAAAGCTGGATTATGCCTGTCGTCTATGCAAAACCAACCACAAGCTGCCCACCTCGTTCTTTATATAGGGTCATTAAGTTTGGAAATAGATAGTAATTTTTATTATACTGTAATATTATATTAAGAAACACTTATTATATTCTATTCATCTGATTTTAGGTTTTTTAGCTACTATCAATTCCAAAATCCTTGCCAGGACCTACGTAACTGATGGAGGATACGAATAGAAAAACTGGAAAGGAGATACAAGGTCAAGAACCTAACTCACACAAGGAGGTAGAAGTAGAGGGGATTAGCATAATCCATTAACCCAGTTATAGAAACCAAGGCCCTTAGGCATCAATGCCCACATAAGGAGGCGCAACACCCCGAAAATATCAGCCTGCTATAGGGAGTGTCAGGGGCACAAACCATCCACCCACAAAGATGAGCCCCTCCCTGAAGATGATAAAACCTAACTCTGTCCCCATAATGGGGCAACAGTCTTTCTGCCCACCTGTGACTACGCAGGTTCTTCCTGTCACCAACCCTCTCCCTCTGCAGGGACACAGATGGAAGACAAGAATAGAAAGACTGGAAAGGAGGCACCCCAAGACCAGAACCAGACTCACAAGGAGGTGGGGGTTAAGGAGAATAACAGGACCATTAACCCAGCTTGTAGAGGTCGTGACCCTCAAGCACCAGACCCTTATCACAAGGCAAGAGACCCAAGCTGGATCAGATGCTACAGGGAGTGGAAGACAGGCCTGAGGGGAAAGATATGGAGATTGGACCCACCCTGGAATCTCTGGTCCCTTCGTGGTTTTGCCCAGTTATCCCAAATCAGCAACAAACAGGCCACTCCACGGAGGAGTGACCCCTCCCAAACAGAAGGGGACTATATCAGGGCAGTCTCTGCTCAGGCTCCGGGCAGCACTCCCACTGCCCACCTGTGACTATGCAGGTGCCTCTTTCCACCAACTCTCTCCTCTGCAGGGCAGCAGCCTCCTGCCTGCCTGTGACCTGTACCTGCTGGGGCTTCTCTTCACTGACCTCCCTCAGCGGAGGCCGCTCTCCTCAAGGCCGCCTGCCTGTGACCATGCAGGACTCGCTCAGCAAACCTGTCCCTTTCCCTAATAAACCTGCCATTTAAATATAACTAATGTCTCTGTCTCGTGGAGAAACTCGCTTGGGGAACTCGCTGCGTGTCGCTGAAACGGGGAGCTCTGGGGACACCTTTCCGAGTGAGCCCAAGGACCCCGCACTCTACAGAACTCCATCAAGACCATGTACCATGCCCATGCCGGGATTTCTTCTCACTGACCTCCCTCAGCAGAGGCCGCTCTCCTCATGGCCGCCCGTCTATGACCACGCAGGCCTCTCTCAGCAAACCTGTCCCTTTGGGGCAGCTCTTCCCCATTTGTGTCTATGAAAGTATTTTTTACTGCCCTATCCCCTCTCTAATAAAGCTGCTCTTTAAATATAACTGATGTCTCCGTCTCATGGAGAAACTCGCCTGGGAAACTCACCATGTGCTGCTAAAACGGGAGCTCTGGAGACACTGTTACAGGGCAGGGAGAGGAGCAGCCCAAGATCTATGCCACCATAGATAAGGTGGAATAAAAATTAAAAGGGGGGATTGTAACAGGGTGGTCCCCAGGAAAGGGGGAGGTTCCAGGTTCCCTGCCCCACCCAAATGGAGGGTGGAGCTGAGCAGAGAGAAGAAGCTGCAGATTAGACTGAAGAAGGAAGGAAGCAGGATGGAGCCCGAAAGAGACCTGGAGGAGGCACATGGAATGGAGAGACACGTGAAGAAACTACGCTTGCCTTCTGGTCCTGGACTGGGTGACACAGATGTGGGGGAGAGACCCGTGGGGAGGTGACAATGGCAGCTTTTATCTTGATTTTGATTTTGCTCTTTTCCTTCTGGACTTGTCTGGTTGTTTCTGACCCTTTTCTGTGGGTCCACTCTGGAAGATGCTTTAGACTTGGGGCAGCTTTGGGGCCTTGCTCTGGGTCAATCCCACTTGGGTGGACTTTTACCCACAAAGGGATGGGTAACTTTGGGTGCTTGATTTAGAAACTCGATTCTTTGCCTTTCCTGTATTGTTTCCTAATTGTATTAAAGTTCCTTCCCATTAAAGTCTCATGTTTTGTGTTGATGCGGCGGATGGCAGAACTCATTTAGAGCAGGCAGGTTTGCGGGGTCTGGGCTGCCCCTCTCCCTGCCCTGTAACAACACCTTTCCCAGAGTGAACCCAAGGGCCTGCACTCCAAACCCACAGACGAAAAAAAACCCCATCACAACCATGTATCCTTTGCGAAAGGCCTACATTTCTCCTTCCCTTTCATCACCACTTAACCTCCCCTACTCTTGTAATGACAGCCTGCTTCCTGGCTCATTTGAACAGCACCCAGCTCATTCTGCTTCAGGGCCTCTGCAGTTAGGAGTTCCCCAGATAGCTATAAGGCTCACTCCTTCTCTTTGCAAATGTCACCATAAGAAAGAGGCCTCTCCTGACTGCCCCATATCTCTCTATATCCCCTTAACAGAGCTTATTCTTCACTGCCTTTATCACTATCTGGCATAAATGTAAATTTCATGAGAGTTCCTGACACTTAGTAGATGCTCGATAAATATTTGTTGAATTAATTAATAGCTTAATTAATTAATGACTCTATGCATTATAAAGGACCTGAATGAGATTAATTTTTCGGTTTTAACTTATTCATGTATGGGGAGGAGTAATAGGCTATGGAATCAATCTCAAAAGTTTTAACGATGCTTTTCTTGTGAATGTCAGGGATTCTTCTATATTTGGAGCTTCTAAGGACAGACACTATGCCTTATTCATCTTTACATCCCCAGAACTACCAAAATGATCTGCATGTAATGGGTGCCTAATAAACTACTGTGGCATTGTTAGGGGGAAAGGATGTCCTGAACTAATCCCATATAGGCTTTGTGGACTCTACCCCCACTCCAGACTAAAGCCATCAAGACATTGGGAAAGACAAATCCCATCACCACCAAGGAAAGGGTGGCTGGGACCTGAGGGTGGAGTTAAGCAGCCAGGTTAGATATAAAAAACACGTGGGCCTTGGGGGACTCGCTGTCGCTCGCCTCCTGGCTACACAGCTCCTGGCTCGCAGCCAGCTCTCAGAGCACCATTTTGGGATTCCTGATCAGCAGATCAGGTAAGACTCATTTAAAACTTTGTCTCCCACTTTTCTCCCTAAACTGTACATTTCCTCATTTCCCCTTCCCTTGTAAATAAACCTTTATTAACCTTTCACATGTGCCTACAGTAAAGCATTAATAAGTCCTTTTAAACGCGCGGGTGAGGACCCACGGTCAGGCACCCCGTTTTGCATTGGGGTTGCTCTACAACAGCATGATTAAGTATATGACCAACTAGTATTTTGATCAATTGAAATCAAACAAAAGAAAGCAAACAAAAATAAAGTATTACACATCCCCTTGACTTTTGATGAATGTGGGCCCATTTCCTTATGGCACAGGAGCCAAAAACCATACCACCAGCTTTAAAAAAAAAAAAAAAAAAAAACACAGTTTGAAACAAGGTCACCTGGCAGGAAACTGAGAAAAGGCTCAAATCAGTTTCCCTGAGGATGGGATTTGGGCAGCACCTCTGGGGTTAAGGAGAAAGAAGTACAAAAAATATCAGTAGGTGGAGTCTGCTTGGTTGCTTTCTGCTGAACTCAAATTAGGGTCCAGAATTGCAATGAAACTGAGCACCCTTCACTTCTGAATGTTTCCCCGGTAACTGTGAAGCAGGCATCTCATTCCCATCTTCCTTGGCTCTCTTTCTGGACAAGCAACGAGAGCTTCTCTTGAAGACAGCGATTGCTCCGCTGGGCCTGTGCTCTGAGACAAATGTCCTTTTACGACAAATCTGTCTTTTCCTCATTTTAAAATGGGTCAGGGTGGGCTTCCCTGGTGGCGCAGCGGTTGAGCGCTGAGTTGTGAAGCTGCCCGCAGCCTCTGCAGCGCTGGTTCCATCCCCGGCTGCTCCCCAGCTACCAGAGGAGGGTCCCACATGGCGCGCAGACCTCTCCTGCCGCCCGCTGCTCCCCTCAGCAGTGTGCTTCGGTCCTTCTGCCTGCTCTGCTCCCCGCTCTGGTTCTGGTGAATTCTCTCACCCTCCCACACTTCTGACTGTACCCAGTGCTTGTACAAACAAACAAACAAACAAACAAACAAACAAACAAACAAATAAATAAATAAATAAATAAATCTTTTTTAAAAAAATCAAAAAAAAAAAAAAATGGGTCAGGGTGTGCCTGTCCCATTGTTTCACTCTCCCTAGCCCACCCTGCTGTTCTTGCAACACAAAAAGAAACAGGGAAAAAACACTATAACCTCCATAATTTCAACATTGTTGCAGAAGGAGAAAGAAAAAACCTAAATAAAAAAATATCTTCCTAAGAGACACAGGAAGTTAGTAGATGTTAGAATTTTTGTCTCCCTAAATAGGCAATTTGAAAGCATTCCCATCTATCTGCTCGTCACAGAGAGAGGCAGAGGAAGAAAACAGTAAGAGAGGGATGCAAACGGAGTCTTTATGTTTAGGGACTGGTGGGGTGATTCCAGGTGCTCACACTCCTGCTGACGTGAGCGGATGAGATATTAAATGATAAGATGAAGGGCTGCCTTGGGCTGGGCCCAGGAGTGCTCCTCTTCTTCCAGGCACATGTGTCACAACTTGAAAATAAAAACTCGTAATCACATTTTCTCTGACTTCTGCCCCCCAAACTGCATGGCCAACACAGACTGAGGAGTGGGGGCAGCCGAGAGTGTGTCAAATGTGGACAATCACTTATCCCATCCCCTTGTTTTCCTGCTGCTTCCATTCAAAGGAACAGAGGCCTGTAGGTAAATGGAAATCACTGCCCACAGTGTGAGCCCCTCAAGCAGCTATAATTGTGTGTTTCCTTGCAGATTCCACTGCCACACATCTACCAACTCCACTTCCTCATTTCCCACCCACACCTCCTGCTTGCCTTCTGTCAGGTGATTAATTGTGGATCTTAAAAAGGACTCCCAGCTTGGAATTCAGAACAGCTGAGTGAAATGGAAAATGTTTGTTTGGTATTGATGGGGAATAAAATGCAGACAGCAGGCATCTTATTTCTTGAATACAATGTTCACTTCTCTTGAAACTTAGCTCTTGATATTGTGATGAATGACCCCACTGTGGAGGGCACCTCCCCAAAGGGCTGTAAAGGTGCTCTTGCTTCTCTTTATGTCCCGAAGACTTTTACAGCAAAAGATGTGATGAGGGAAATATTCACATGGAATCGGTTGGCCATTGGAACCACCAGGGATGGGCAGAGCCCACAATCAGCCCGTCCTACTTGTCTCTTTCTTCTCATGTCCAGGTGAAAGCTTTCCTCTCTGTCTGCCGTTTCCTGTCCAGGGCCCTGAGGGCATAAGCATGCCTAAGGGCATATGCATGCCTTTCCCAATATTTCAGATTTATGAGACTCTATGCAGTGTAATTAAAGGTAAGATACCTCACCTTCCCTACATTTTCTTGGTGCTGTTAATGGAATTTCAGCACACGTTTTATTTTAAGGATATTGGGTATTAGGATATTGGGTACAGTCAGGTTTAAATGGTATCAAATAGCCAAAGTGCAAATTTCCATCTGGGAACTGCCACCAGGTTTACTAGCAGTTTCCATAGACCTGATCTTACCAAGAGTTTTAGGGACAGAATGAATGGGCACAAGATGGGAGCCTCAGAGGAATCAGTAGAAATATCTCTCAGGCAGTCTTGACAATGGCCCTTTTTTGTAGCAGATTATGGCTTATTATAAGATTACATGTGATTCAATGTGTTTGGTAAATGCTGAGTGAAGGGGCTATGGCTTTCATCTCCATGTGAATTTGTTCCTCAGATGAACTTGAAACAAGTTCATGATGCCAGTGATGGTTCTGAAAGCCACTTTAGCCTGTGTCCTCCCTGTATTACCCTGTCACTCCAAGAGTCCATGACTTTCATAAAGGGTAGATGTGGGGTGATCTCAGTAAAAGTACCAAGAGAATACCAAAATATATGCAGAGTAAAAAAAGCGTTTTCATGCTTAATAGCATCTGAAGTTTTAAGATGTTATCCAAAATATGTATCACAGGCCATAATTTTGATTGTTATTCTGTATTAACATAGTTTACCTTCCTCCTATCTTTCCAAGAGCCAAGATTATGTTTATGCTGGGACATTTGTTCATACTCTCTTAATCAGTTTAATTCCATCTCATTCTCTCTATCTAAAATCTTACTTATCCTTAAGGTTCATATGAGACAGCAGCTACTTACAAGATCCTTTAGTTAGTTCTTTTGTTTTATTTTCTCTTACAAACATTTCTCTGTGTCTGATGAAATGCCAGGATTGTTCTGCATGGCTACAAGTAGTGACTATGAAGTTGACTGTGCTAACTGACCTCTCTTCTGAAGCTACATGACACCCAGCAGGACAGCCAGTGCTTCTCAAACACCCAGGGAATCGCTTCAAAGCCTTGATGAAGATGAAAAGACAAGCCAACTACTTGGGGGAAATATTTGCAAATGGCACATGTGCTTAAGAATTTCTATTGAAACTGTAGAAAGAATGCAAAACTTGGCAGGAGGGCGGAGCAACATGGCAGCAAGGAGACGCCGCAAATTTCTCCTTCCTCTTTGAAGAAAGAATATGGACCTTCCCAGACAAACAGAAACTCCGGAATTTCATTGCAACTAAACCCCCACTCCAAAAAATACTACAAGGAGTCCTAAAGCCAGAACCTCAGAGGGACGAATAACAATGAAAGAAGGCCAAAAAAAAAAAAAAGTTATTAAAAGAATAAATAAAATCAAAGGAAAGACAAACACAATGGCAAATACAGATGTTAACATATGAATATTAACACTAAATGTAAATGGACTAAACTCTTCAATAAAAAGACACAGAGTTGCAGCCTGGATTAAGAAACAAAACCCAACCTTTTGCTGTCTCCAGGAAACACATTTAGCTACAAAAGATAAAAATAGGCTCAAAGTCAAAGGATGGAAAACAATCCTACAAGCAAATGGACCAAAAAAGAAAGCAGGAACAGCTACACTTATATCAGATAAAACAGATTTCAAACTCAAAAAGATAAAAAGAGACCCCAATGGTCACTACATTATGATCAAGGGGACAATACTTCAAGAAGAAATAACACTAATTAACATATACTCACCAAACGAAGGAGCACCAAAATATATCAGACAACTGTTGTCCTCTCTGAAAACAGACATCAGAGAAAACACATACATAGTGGGAGACTTCAACACACCACTATCAACAATGGATAGATCAACAAGACAAAAAATAAGTAAAGAAACCAAAGCTCTAAATAAGGACCTAGAGCAATTGGGCTTAACAGACATCTATAGAACACTAAACCCCAAAAAAACGGAGTACATATTTTTCTCAAGCGCACACGGATCATTCTCCAGTATCGATCACATACTGGGGCACAAGACAAACATCAACATATATACCAAGATTGAAATCATACCAACCATCTTTTCTAACCACGAAGGCATCAAACTAGAAATAAACCATAAAAAGAAGGCAAGGAACTATCCTTCCTCATGGAGATTAAAAACCACACTACTGGAAGACCATTGGACTAACGAGGAGATCAAGGAAGAAATTAAAAAATTTTTTGAATTGAACGACAAGGAGGACACCAATATCCTAAATGTATGGGATGCAGCAAAAGCAGTAATAAGAGGAAAATATATAGCAATAGAAGCTCACATCAAGAAACAAGAAAGAACTCAAAGAAACAACCTAATCTCGAAGCTCAAAGATCTAGAAAAAGAACAACAAAAAAACCCCAAAACCAGTAGAAGAAAAGAAATAATAAAAACCAAAGCAGAAATAAATGAAATTGAAACTAAAAAAACAATCCAAAAGATCAATGAAACCAAGAGCTGGTTCTTTGAAAAAATAAATAAAATAGACAAACCCCTAGCCAGGCTCACAAAGGAAAAAAGGGAGAAAGCACAAATACACAGGATCATCAATGAAAGAGGAGAAATCACAACGGACACAGCAGAAATCAAAAGAATAATCAGTAACTACTATGAACAGTTATATGGAAACAAGTTCAACAATCTAGAGGAGATGGACAAATTCCTACAACTCTACAATCACCCAAAGCTAGATAAAGAAGAAATAGAACACCTAAACAGACCAATTACAATTAGCGAAATTGAAATGGTAATCAAAAACCTCCCCAAAAACAAAAGCCCAGGACCTGATGGATTTACAAATGAATTCTACCAAACATTCAGAGACGAATTAGTGCCTATCCTTCACAAACTCTTCCAAAAAATTGAGAAGGAAGGGACAATACCAAACACGTTCTATGAAGCCAACATTACACTAATACCAAAACCGAACAAGGACAACACAAAACAGGAAAACTACAGGCCAATCTCCCTAATGAACACTGATGTAAAAATCCTCAATAAAATTTTAGCCATCAGAATCCAACAATGTATCCATAATATAATTCACCACGACCAAGTAGGATTCATTCCAGGGACACAAGGATGGTTTAACATCTGAAAATCAATCAACGTTATCCAACACATCAACAAAAAGAAATATAAAAACCATATGATAATATCAATAGATGCTGAGAAAGCTTTCGACAAAGTGCAACACCCATTCATGTAAAAGCCCTTGAAATTCTTGGGATACAAGGAACATACCTCAACATCATAAAGGCCATCTATGACAAGCCAACAGCCAGTATCATTCTCAATGGTGAAAAGCTGAAAGCAATTCCATTAAGATCTGGAACAAGACAAGGATGTCCACTCTCACCACTGCTCTTCAATATAATACTGGAAGTCCTAGCCAGGGCAATAAGACAAGAGAAAGACATCCAACGAATCCAAGTAGGAAAAGAAGAAGTCAAACTATCACTATTTGCAGACGATATGATATTATACATAGAGAACCCCAAAAACTCCACAGAAAAGCTAATTCAACTCATCAATCAGTTCAGTAAAGTGGCAGGGTACAAAATCAACACACAAAAGTCAGTAGCCTTCCTATACACAAACAATAAATCTGAAGAAGAAGAAATCAAAAAAACCACCCCTTTTGTTATCGAAACAAAAAAAATCAAATATTTGGGAATAAATCTAACAAAAGAGGTAAAGGACCTATACAAAGAAAACTATAAAACACTGTTAAAAGAAATAGAAGAAGACACAAAGAAATGGAGAGACATCCCCTGCTCATGGATTGGAAGAATAAACATTATTAAAATGGCCATCCTTCCAAAAACAATATACAGATTCAATGCTATTCCAATCAAAATTTCAATGTCATTCTTCAAAGAAATAGAACAATTATTGATGAAATTCATATGGAATCACAAAAAACCCTGAATAGCCAAAGCTCTCCTGAAAAAAAAAGAAGGGAATGGAGGCATTACACTCCCAGACTTCAAACTATACTACAAAGCCATAATCATCAAAACTGCATGGTATTGGAACAAGAACAGACATACAGACCAATGGAATCGAATAGAAAATCCAGAAATAAACCCACAGATTTATGGTCAACTAATCTTTGACAAAGGAGCAAAGACTATGCATTGGAGCAAAGAAAGTTTGTTCAATAAATGGTGCTGGGAAAACTGGGTCGCTACATGCAAAAGAATGAAGCTTGACCACTACCTCACTCCATACACAAAAATCAACTCAAAATGGATTAAAGAACTAGACATAAGACCTGAAACCATAAAATATATAGAAGGAAATATAGGCGAAACACTACGTGATTTGCACATCAAAGACATCTTTACAGACACATCACCCAAAGCAGTGATAGTGAAGGCAAAGATAAACAGCTGGGACTACATCAAATTAAAGAGCTTCTGCACAGCAAAAGAGACAATAACCAAAACAAAGAGAAACCCCACCAACTGGGAGAACATTTTTGCACCCAACACTAATGATAAAGGACTGATCACAAAAATCTGCAAAGAGCTGATGAGACTCAACAACAACAAAGAAAATTATCCAGTCAAAAAATGGGCAGAAGAGCTAAAAAGAAACTTCTCTGAAGAGGAAATGCAAATGGCCAACAGGCATATGAAAAAATGTTCAACATCACTTGTCATCAGGGAAATGCAAATCAAAACTACCATGAGATACCATCTTACACCAGTGAGAATGGCACATATTAAAAAAACTAGCAACAACAAATGTTGGTGAGGGTGTGGAGAAAAAGGAACTCTTCTGCACTGTTGGTGGGAGTGCAAACTGGTCCAACCACTGTGGAAAGCTGTGTGGAGATTTCTGGACCTACTAAACATAGAGCTTCCACAGGATCCAGCAATTCCACTCCTAGGTATTTACCCAAAGGACATAGAAACATCAATTCCAAAGAACCCCTCACCCCTATGTTTATAGCAGCACTGTTTACAATAGCTAAGCTTTGGAAACAACCCAAATGCCCAAAAATAGATGACTGGATCAAGAAGATGTGGTACATATATACCATGGAATATTACTCAGCATTCAAAAAAGAGAAACACATGCAATTTGCAGCAACATGGATGGCGCTGGAAGGGATCATGCTCAGTGAAATAAGCCAAAAAGAAAAAGAAAAATACCAGATGGTCTCACTCATAGCAGGAATCTAGAAAACTTAAATAAGGGACCAGAAAAATGAATAACTATAAGAAAGTGAAAATCAAAATCAACAAAAAACTATGAACCAGAGACACTTTTAGTGGGGCGGGGGCGGGAGGGGAGGGATTGGGGTCAGAATGGGGGGGCTGCAATTGTATGGGGAATATAACAATAAAATTTATTATCTAAAAAAAAAAAATGCAAAACTTGACAATAAGAAAACAATGAACACAATTAAAAAGCGGGCAAAATACATGAGCTGGCACCTCACCATAAAAAAGGTAAACAGTTGACAAAGAGGCATAAGAAAAGGTGCTCATTAGAAAAATACAAATCGAGGGCCTCCCTGGTGGCACAAGGGGTTAAGCACAGCACAGTGAAAGGAGCCACAGCCTCTGCAGCATGAGTTCTGATGGAGTTTTGTGGAGTTGCGGGTCCTTGGGTTCACTCTAGGAAAGGGTTTGTTATAGGACAGGGAGAGGGGCAGCCCAAACCCCGCAAACCTGCCTATTCTAAATGGGTTCTGCCATCCGCCACATCAACAGAAAACATAGGAGACTTTAAAGGGAAGGAACTTTAATAAAACTAGGAAACAATACAGGTAAGGCAGAGTCTAGTTTCTAAATGAAGCACCCAAAGTTACCCGTCCCCTCGTGGGTAAAAGTCCATCCAAATGGGGACTGGCCCAGAGCAAGGCGCCAAAGCCTGCCACAAGTCTAAAGCATCTTCCAGGGGGACCCACAGAAAAGGGCCAGAAACAACCAGACAAGCCCAGAAGGAAAGGAGCAAAATCAACATCAAGATAAAAGCTGCCATTGTCCCCTCCCCATGGGTCTCACCCACATCTGTGTCACCCAGTCCACAACAAAAAGACAAGCGCAGTTTCTTCACGTGTCTCTAGGCTCCATGTGCCTCCTCCAGGTCTCCTGGCTCCATCCTGCTTCCTTCCTCAGTCTCTTCTGCAGCTTCTCCTCTTCCTGCTCAGCTCCACCCTCCCTTGGGTGGAGCAGGGAACCTCCCCCTTTCCAGGGGACCACCCTGTTACAGTTTCACCAGAGCTCCCGTTTCAGCGGCACCTGGCAAGTTTCCCAGGCGAGTTTCTCCATGAGACAGAGACATCAGTTATATTTAAAAAACAGGTTTATTAGGGAAAGGAAAATGTTCTAAGAGAGGCCTGCATGGTTGCAAGTGGACTTGACAGGTCACAGGCAGGCAAGAAGCTGCTGTCCTGCAGAGGGAGAAAGTTTGTGAAAAGAAGCACCTGCATAGTCACAGGTGGGTAGTGGGAGTGCTGCCCTGAGCCTGTGCAGAGACTGCCCTGATATAGTCCCCTTCTGTTTGGGAGGGGTCCCTCCTCCGTGGAGTGGCTGCTTGTTGCTGATTTGGGATAATTAGGCAAAACCAGGAAGGGAGCAGAGATTCCAGGGTGGGCTGCAATCTCCATATCTTTCCCCTCAGGCCTGTGCTCCACTCCCTGTAGCATCTGAAACAGCTTGGGTCTCGTGCCTTGTGATAAGTGTCTGGTGCCTGAGGGTCATGACCTCTACTGCTGGGTTAATGGTCCTGTTATTCCCCTCAACCGCCACCTCCTACTCAGTCAGGTTTTAGTCTTGTGAGGCCTCCTTTCCAGTTTTTCTATTCTTGTCCTCCATCAAGTTCGATCCCCAGCCAGGGAGCTACCCACATGGCACAGCAAAAGAGCCCTCTCCTGTCTAGCCTGCTGCTCCCCTCAGCAGTGTATTTCAGTCAGTCTGCCTATTCGGCTCCCCACTCTGTCTCTGGTGAATCCTCCCATCCCCCACACCCCTGGCCTATACCCCAGTTCTTGTGTGTACAAACATTTTTTTTTTTTTAAAAGAAAGAAAAATACAAATTGAAACATCCATGAGACCTCCTCTGCTGGGAGCCATGCTTCTCATGTCGTCTGACAAAAGTCCGGGCATGGGGCAGATTTCTGAAAAATCAGGAATCTCATTAGCTGACTCCAAGATTCTCCTCATTTGTTTATGCTAGTTTCTGCCATTGCTAAAATACGCGTTTAAAAGTAAAACTGCAAATACTGATCAATTACTGAATAACCAATTTGATGACAAATGGCACTGCATGATACAAATATTACATTTTTTATAAAATTAGTAATTCTCTGCCAAAAAGGCAGCAATTCAACATTTGGCTTTACATTAACAAGTGAAAAAACTTCTGGGAACAAAAGGCTGTAAACATCCCTCAGCCAAGTCTTTATTTATTTATTTTAAAAAAAATATTTATTTATTTATACAAGCACTGAGTACAGTCAGAAGCATGGGAGGGTGAGAGAATTCATGGGGGGGGAGGGCGGGCAGAGCAGGCAGAAGGACCGAAGTACACTGCTGAGGGGAGCAGCGGGCGGCAGGAGAGGTCTGTGTGCCATGTGGGACTCTCCCAGGTGGCCTGGGATTGGCCAAGTCTTTAATATGGATATGTGGTGTTTTGAGGCAAGTGCTAACTGGAGAAGGAAATTCTTTTAAAGTTAAAGATAGCCTCCCCGGTGGTGCAGCAGTTGAGCGCTGGGTTGCGAAGCTGCCCGCGGCCTCTGCGGCGCCGGTTTGATCCCCGGCTGCTCCCCGGCCACCGGAGGAGGGTCCCACATGGCGCGCAGACCTCTCCTGCCGCCCGCTGCTCCCCTCAGCAGTGTACTTCGGTCCTTCTGCCTGCTCTGCTCCCTGCTCTGGCTCTGGTGAATTCTCTCACCCTCCCGCGCTTCTGACTGTACCCAGTGCATGTATAAACAAAACAAACAAACAAACCAGCAAACAAATAAATAAATTAAAAAAAAAGCATGCCTCTATAAAAAAAAAAAATTTAAAAAAAAATAAATAAAGTTAAAGATAGCAGTTGAGTGGCAGAGGCAAGACATGTTCCAAGTATAAGAAAATTCCTGATAAGCCAGGAGGTGCCATAGCTGACTCCTTCTAAATTCTTCCTGTTTGTTTAGGGCTAATTCCCCTGGAGGTGACAATCGGTATGGTAGCTGTTAGACTATGCATTCAAGAATAAGTCAACAGCAATATTGTGACTGGTTGAGCTAGTAACCACAGCAGCACAAATAATGCACTCGGAAATAGTCAATGTTACAACTACTGATATGTCACATATTGACCATTTTTGAGAATCAAAGGCTATAACCACCTCCGCCCCTGCCCCTGATGAAATATTTGTAGTTCCTTAAAACAACAACCAGCAATCTTATGGAAAAGGAAATTGTCCTTTGATCTTAAAGTTAGATACAGAAACCAGGCTGACTAAATTGTTATAGGACAGCCCCGATATTGAACTGGCTGTGGGTCCTCACCTGAGCGCTTGAAAGGGACTTATGAATACGCCACTACAGACTCACACAAAAGGTTAATGAAAGGTTTATTTACAAGGGAAAAGGAAATAAGGAAAATGTACAACTCAGGGAGAAAATAGGGAAATAAAGTCTTTAATGCGTCCTACCCGATCCGCCGACCTGGAAACTCAAAGGCACTCTCAGAGCTAGCCGGACGCTGCTAGCTGGTGGAGAGCCAAAATGGGGGACCCCTCCAAAGCCCACGTGTCTGGCTTTATACCAACCTGACTGCTTAACCCCACCCTCAGTTCCCAGCCACCTTCCCTTTGGTGGTGATGGGATTTGGAGTTCCCAGTGTCTTTGGCCTGGGGTGGGGGTGGAGTCCACACAGCCTGTATGGAATCAGCTTTAGGACATCCTTTTTCCCCTAACAATTCCCCCCTTTCACTTTATGCCACCATTTCCATGGTGATGAAGTTCGAATATATGGATGTTGGGATGCTTTAGGACATCCTTTTCCCCCTAACAAAATAAGTAGAGGAGTAATAGGTAGAAAACTTTTTGTTTAGATTAGGAGACTTCTCCCTTAATTGAGAGCTGGGGGCTAGGGAAGAGTCAGGGCAGCTTGCCTGGCATTAACGCCCTCCAGGCCCTTGGTTCCTTAATATCAAATCAATATAAAAACAATATGCTATAGATGATGATTTCTATATAAAAGCCTTCTGTTTTTTGCTTTAATTGTTCGGTTATATGTTAGTCTAAACTTTATAGGTTAGTTAGAAATAATCCCTTTTTTCCCCTCCCCCAGGTAACTTCCTGCCCTTTGTTTTCCCCAGCCCTTAGTTATTCCTTCACCCTCTATGGCAAACATAGAAATGTTAGTTGCAATCATATAAGCCTTTTGGCAAGCAATAAAATAACTGGTTGTTTAAGGTAAATGACTATTCTAAGAACACTTTTGTTTAGCAAATGTGCCTCCTTTAAATCAAAAAATAATAAATGTCACGACCTCTGCAGGAGGGCAAACAAACCTTTGGCTGTTCTTGAGAAAGATGTGATATCTTCCTGCCCTAAAGCATATGCTTATGCACTCTCCCAGTTTGCTTGAAATGTATAAATAAAGGGCTGCTGAGACCCTCAGCAGGAGATGCCTGCACCCTGACCAAGTGTCCTCGTCTCCTCATTCCTATTCATTCTCTACAATTGCGCCGACGCCTTCCAATCCTTCAGGAAACCCTGACACCCAAGACTGTTGTGGCTGGTTCGCAACACTCCTCCACCCCTATTAGATGAGAAAAACCCTAGATACTAACAACACAGAATGCTGGGAAGGACGGGAGCAACAGAGAAGGATGTGAGCACCCGTGCTCATTCACTGCTGGTGGAAATATAAAATGATTCAGGTGCTTAAGAAGACAGATGAGAAGTTTCTTACAAAACTAAACAATGGTGGAGCTCCTGCGGTCTGCCCACTATTCCTCCCATTGTGCACTCCTGCCTCATGCCCTCCAGTGGCTCTTGATAAAGAGAGTAAACAGATTCGAGAAGCATAGAGGTTGAGAGGGACCCAAGGAGGAAGTCAGTGGCTCTGGTGGGGTCTGCAGCCCACAGTGTGATCTCACTCAGATTGCTGTGCTGGTGTCCCTGTGCTCAAATTTCTCGTGTACAAATGGTGTCAATAACACCAAACTTCAAGATTGGGGTGAGGCTGGAGCCAAAGTACCTGTAGGAATTAAGTCTTGTTAGTATCCACAAATTAGGAAGTATTGCCATTATCTGTAGGTCAGCAGTTGTAAGAACCATGGAGCCGTGGACAAGAAGAATTGAGATTTAATCCTTTGATTCTTGAAGTGCCTTTGTGGGATCCTTTCTGATATTATTTACAACATTATTCCTTCTTTTACTTATTCATTCAACAAACACACATTTAAATTCTCACTGTATTTCAAAGGGATATTTTTTCTTAATTGTATTTCATTATTTTTGCACATTATTTTTGCATTATTTTTCTCCCCTCGAGTGATTCACCATAATTCTCCCACCACCACATTACCTGTGAACCATCACCATAGTTTCTTGTGCTCTTCTCTGCCCTGTTTTGACTCCTCAACATCCTCCTCCCCTGCTGTATAGGTATATGGTTTGCCTGCAAGTTTTGTCTTTTTCCTGATCTTATGTTCCATTTCCCTATATTCCACCCATAAGGGATACCATTCAATATTTACCATTTTCCTTCTGACTTATTTTGCTGAGTATGGTCCCTTCCATCTCCATCCATGTTGCTGCAAATGGCACAAGTTTATCTTTTTTGATTGCTGAGTAATATTCCATTGTGTATATGTACCATAACTTCTTGTTCCAGTCATCTGTTTTGGAACATTTGGGCTGTTTCCATAGCATTTGGGTATTGTAAATAGTGCTACAATAAACATAGGAGTATAGGTTTCCTTTTGAATTAATGTTTTTGGGTACTTTGGGTAATTATCCAGGAGCAGAACTGCTGGATAATGTGGCAGATCCTTTTTCAGTGTTCCAAGGAGCCTCCACACAGCTTTCATGGTGGTTGGGCCAATTTACATTCCTAATAGCAGGGTAGGAGAGTTCTTTTTTTCCCACATCCTTGCCAACACTGTTGTTGTCTGTTTTTGTTTTGGGTTTTAAATATAGGCCATTCTCACGGGTGTGATGTGGTATCTCATTGTGTCTTTGATTTGCATTTCCCTGATTATAAGTGATATTGAGCATCTGCCTGTTGGCCATTTGCATTTCCTCTTAAGAGAAGTGTCTTTTTTTTAGTTCTTCCACCCACTTATTGACCCAGAGAGTTATTTTTTTAACTACAGTATCTTATGCATTTGCTAGCAAATTAAATGTTCCCAGAAGGAAGAATTTTTTTTTTAAGATTCATTTATTTATGCATACAAGAACTGGGGTATAGACCAGAGGTGTGGGGAGGAGGCGGGGCGGGGAGAGGACTCACCAGAGACAGAGTGGGGAGAACAGGCAGATCTACTGAAATGCACCACCAAGGGGAGCAGCAGGCAAGACAGGAGAGGTCTGCTGCACCATGTGGGTCATCTTCCTGGCTGGGGATGGAACTCATGCTGCAGTGTCTGTTGATAGCTTGATAGCACTGTGTCTTTAACCCCTGTGCCATCAGGGGAAGAATTCTATTACTATAGAATAAAGTTTCTGGAGAAAGAACAACATTTCAAAGTGCAAGAGTAGCAGGAGTTGGCCAAAGCAGGGCACTGTGTTTCCTGTGGGTGTTTGCAAGGAAGGGGTGCTCTGAGCACCCGGCCTGCGTAATGTTGATCCCAAATGTTGCTCCTCACTCTACCTACTGCCAGTGGGAGAGCAGAATATCCCTGGGCAAGACTGAAATTGCTGGCTTAGCACACAGGAACATGTTGGGAATACCTGTTAGACAGCTTCTGAGCCCCTAGCATGATGCCACTGCCCAGAACAGGGGTCCTACTGTTAGTGCAAGACCAAGCGTTGCCCGGGAACCCCTAAACTCGCAACTAAATTGCCAACTCAAGGGGTTCAACCATCCAAACACACTTAGACAAAGCAGAGTCAGTGGAAAGAACTTTAATAGATTTGATGTGAATTAGTGTGCACAGAGAGAGAAGAAGGAATATTCTGAATAAAAAGCCCAAATACCAACCCCCTTGTAAGTAAATGACCAGCCACAGGGTCTGCCCAAAGCAGGGCTGCTGAGGCCCAAAAGCTTGCCACAAGCAAAAAACCTGGTGGGAACCAGAAGAAAGGGATTCTGAAGCAGGTCCCAGAAAGCTGGGAAGAAATGAAATAGTGCATCAAGATAAGGCCACCATTGTCAGCCTCCCAGTGTTGCTCTCACCTACGTGTCTCTCTCAAGTGTCTCTACATCTTTCCTCCTTATGTGTCCTTCCATGTCTCTTTCCCAGCAATACCAAGGCAGAAGTCCAGCCATAAGAACAAGAGGAAACTCATTCTTTTCTTCTTGAACCCATCTGCCTTCCTTGTTATACAGCTTTACCTGCTCAACTCCATTCCTCATTCAGTGGGGCAGGAAACAGGGCGCCTCTCCTTTAGTGGAGATGTCTCCATAATGTTACTACCTCCTGCCTATGCCTTATGCCTACTTGGTTTTGAACACAGAAAGGAGCTGGGGTTGTGCCCTGTGCTGCCACCCTTAGCTATTCTGCAGCCTTGGCACTTCCAGAGGCTTAGTGCTGGGCAGTTTGCAAAGAGCTATTACAACCAGGGAGCCCAAGGTAAAGAAGAGGAGGAGCAGGGAGCAGGAGACCAGAGACACAGGGACCCAGAACTCTCTCCTTAGGGATCACCTAACTCCTAAACCCAATGGCCACCTCCACTCTCCTTGGGGCCCCTGCCCTTTCTGCCCTCCCTAAACCTCTGCCCACTTTTATATTCTCAGATGCCCTCCATCCTAACTCTCCCCTCTTCAAGACATTCAGATGCAGCAATCTTCTCTTTCCTGAAGCTTCTTTGCAGGGAAGGAGAAGAGGGGAGGCTTTAGTATATTTCAATTTTGATAATCTCTCATCCACCCTTTTCCCTTTGAGAAAACTAAGGGTTGGGTTCCACCGGCCTATGGAGGGTTACGAATATTGTTAAAAAGGGAGAAAGTCTGGGCCTCCCCTGGTGGCGCAGCAGTTGAACGCTGGGCTGCGAAGCTGCTTGAAGCCTCTGCAGCGCTGGTTCCATCCCCGGCCGCTGGCGAGGGTCCCACATAGCGCGCAGACCTCTCCTGCCGCCTGCTGCTCCCCTCAGCAGTGTACTTCGTCAGTCTGCCTGTTCTGCTCCCCACCCTGGCTCTGGTGAATTCTCTCACCCTCCCACTCTTCTGACTGTACCCAGTGCTTGTATAAATAAATAAATCTTTAAAAAAAAAAAAAAGGGGGGAAAGTCTGGAGAAGAGCCCAACTTTTCCGGAGGCAGTGGTGACAGGAAGATGATCTCCCACACCCCAGCCCAAGGAAGCAGCCGTGAGACAAGAGCCGTGAACTGAGCCTCCCACCGTTGCCTTGGGGCTTCCTGGAGCACTTTTTAAAATCACTTTCATTATAAAAGCACAGGGAAAAACAACTGATTGTCAGATATTCACATGGGCACTCAGAAATATGTTTGGTTCCAGCTGCTGTGCCAGCCAAATCAGAAAAAACATCGGTCACTTGTAATCTAGGGGTTCCTGCTGATGCTGACGCAGGCAAGCCCTGGGGGCTGGAGAGGAAATGCTGTATTTACTCGCATAAGTCCATCTCTGCTTCCAAAGGTGCTGGGTGGCTTTTGGAAGGGAGTCAAGAGAAATTGCCTCAGCAGAACCCTCTCTACCAGTCTTCCAGATCCTGCAGCAGAGAACACGGGAGAGCAGAATGAGGATGCATGGGTACTGCTCAGACAGAGGATATTAATTAAACCAAACTGTTGGCCACCTAAGTGTTGATAGCCCGAGTTGATCTCTGTGGTTAATCAGCCTACAAAGGGCAGTAACTGCTATGAAGTGGGACTATGTGACACCGCATGACCCTGACATTTCTCCTGGTACAGCACAAGGATGGACTCAAGGGCCCTGGCTCCACAGCCTCTCAACTACCTAAAAGCACAGGACGTTTAGTCTGTTTTATTCTTACAGCATTTAACACTCTTCAGTTAAGGGAAAATTGAAATATTTAGAGTCACACAATCCCAGCTTCCAGCTTTGTATTGTAATGCACCAACTCATTCCTCTGAAACTGGAGAAAAAGAGGGTCAGAATATTTACCCTGCCTTTTGGATAGGAATCATATCTGGGGCCTCCCCGGTGGCACAAGGGGTTAAGCACCACACTATGAAGCAATCCGCAGCCTCTGCAGCATGAGTTTAATTCCCGGCCAGCCAGGGAGCAACCCACATGGAGCAGCAGACCTCTCCTGACTCAGCTGCTGCTCCCCTCAGCAGTGTATTTCCGTCAATCTACCTGTTCTGTTCCCCTCTATCTCTGATAAATCCTCTCACCTCCCACACCTCTGACCTGTATCCCAGCTCTTGTATGCATAAATAAATAAATCTTTAAAAAAAAAAAAGGAAAGATTCTTATTCTAGAAGAATGCTGACTAGTGAGTGTTGACTAATGGCCATTTTACAATACCAAATGGTCTATAGTCAGCCTGGACAGTGGTCAGGAATGGCTTCCAAACCGTGAGTGAAAGATTGGTGGGGAGTTTTACAAAGTATGGCTCACACTGACAACACCTGAGCCATTTATGGACTGTAACATCTATTGCAAGGAGACACACACTATGCGTTTCCTGAAATAAAGCAATCGGAAGTACATGGTCCCACCTACAAAGGAAAAATTTGCCAAAACAAAAACATTAATCAAACTTAATGATGTCACTAGATTGACATGCCAATTCATAGAAAATATGAGGGATAGAAGATACGCTAATCAAAACAAAATGGAAGCAATCAACTCAGTTCAGGGTGTGGAAAATCTGGACAACAAGGTCTTCAACAAGTGGTTGTCATGTAAATAGAGGTGGGAGGTGGGAATAGGTAAAGGCAGAAAAGAATATTAATAGTTACACTGACCAATTGCATAGTATGGGTCTATTTTAGATATTAATTTTTTTTAAGATTTATTTATTTATACAAGAACTGGGTACAAGCCAGAGGTATGGGGTGTGAGAGGATTCACCAGAGACAGTACCAGGAACAGAAAAGGCAGACTGACGAAATATACTATTGAGGGGAGCAGCCGGGGAGGCAGGAGAGGTCTGCGCGACAAATGGGACCCTTGCCAGCCGGCGGGGATCATACCAGCGCTGCAGAGGCTGCGAACAGCTTCATAGCAAGTTGCTCAACCGCCTGCGCCACCAGGGAGGCCCTAGATATTAATTACTTTTAAATGGAAGTAACTCCAAAATGACAATTTGTGATAACCAAGGGAAAGTGAATATGAGTTAGGAATTAGATGATATTAAGCTATCATTAAGGAAAACTGCTAATTTTGTTTGCTGTGATAATAATTGTGTTTAAATATTTTTATGAGCATATCTATTAAATCCATAAGCTAGGGGAAGTGGCATGGCATTTTGCATCAGCCTCTGCCAATAAAAATAATCATCTAGTCTTGGATGAAAGAAAGATGTCAAGATATTGATAACTGATGAAAAAGTTAATAGGGGTTAAATAAGCAATGATGTTTGAAAATGCTCATAATAAAAAGTGTCAACAATCCAGAAATAGCAAAATTAAAAACACCAAATCAATAACATACTATTATGCATCTAAGAACAGTTCATGAATTTGGGGCTTTCAAACCCTAAACTGACAGGAAATTGAAGGCATAAAATTACCGGATGGCTTATAAAGTAAAAATGAAGATGCTGCTTAAACTTTACAGCAGTGGGTCATATAATGGGGTTGCCAGACAGCAGAGGACTCATTCAAGTGATCACCTCATACCATTTTAGGAAGACGGCAAGTTTCTTTTATGATCATCAAAGGCACATTTACAGGAAACAACCTAAGTTTTACTTATGTTCATGAAATTGTTTTGTTTACATGAATGAAATAGTTTGTCCACTCTGGGCATTTTAAAGTTTGGTCTCCAGTTTCTATTTTACTTTAACACAGGTTTATAAAAAGAAAAAACTTTCAAGTTAATTATTAGCTGTGCATTACTGGACAAGTTCTAAGTTTCTGAGTCCTGATTTTCTAATCAATGGAACAGGATAATAATATTTTCCCTCCCATGATTGCTTTAGAAATTAATGATTGCAATAGAGCACTGAAGTGGCAGAATCCTAGTAAGTACTTGTAGCTAGTAAGTAATGCTAAATATATCATAGAAGACACAGAGAAAAAGAAAACCTCTTCTTGATACTCATCGCTCTAGTGAAGAGACTCCATCTCATTTTTTGAATCCTTCACATCTTCCTTTTGTATCCAGGCTTAAACAAATCATTCCCCTCATGGTTCCTTGTGGAAGGACAGTCTGAGTCATGTCTATATCCCCACTATTCAATAAAGTGCCAGCTATGCTGTGAGGACACCATCCATGTGTAGGCTAACTGAATGAATGAGTGAATGAAAGGATGATGGCTGATAGTCTGGCACATTTAAAGAGTAGTCAGTGTGCAAGTGAATAAGAAGATAAAATATAAACTGTTAAAGTTTTGGCCAAAGAGTTGGTGAGAAGGAAAATAATCTCTGGATTAAAATGGACAGTGGAGAAAAACAATATAACTATAAGCTTTTCATCTGGAGCCAGCCTAACTATTAAGTGAAGTATTATCATGCAAGGGAAGAACTGAGTAAAAGTCATAAAGGATAGACTTGAGAGAATGTTTAAGATCAATCAGAGTGTGGAAGGATGGGTGAGATGCTAGAAAATGGTCCATAAGTACATAACTTTGAATTTTGAAAAGCTGAAACCAACACAATAGAGATTGTTAGTACAACAGCTCAGCAAAAGACTTTCATTTTATGCCAAGTCAAAAATGGATACTTCAAGTCGAGTTCCATTAAAGGAAAATGGTAGTGTGATAGGAAATGTGTTTTAGACAATGTTTCTTATCATATAGAAGAGAAAATCCTTTTGGAAAGCAATAACAAAATCAGTAATGAAGTGCTAAGAAATTAAAGAATTTGGAATATGATTGATGGCATGTTACAATTTTTAAACTATGTTTTTAAGGCTCCTTGTAATCAATAATAAATTGATAATAGAGTCAAGTTTAAGGCAATCAGTTTGTTGTGAATAACAGGAAATAATTTGTAACCCAGTAAATTCCCACATGCCTCAAGAAGTATGCTGGTGTATAGATAGGAACAAATGAAGCTATTTTTCTTTGCATATCTTGTCAAAACCAGTGATGATAAATATGGATGCAATTTTGAACTGTCTGATGCTTTCAGAATTTGGAAGCCTTTTAAGAGATCTGATTAATTTAACATGTCAAACCTAATGGTGAATGAGTTCAATTTCTCCAAAGAACAATTAGTCAATGGAATAAATTAACATGAGGTATGTCAAATGCAAATCTTTGTCAAATGCGCTCATTTCCAAAGATAAAACACTTTCACTGCTATTGTTGAACTTGCTTCTTTTTCTGTGAAGGGTAACTATGATAATCCCTTCATTGACCCAAATCCTTAGAAGGAGCTGCCATCATTTCTCACTGCAAAAGCCTACTAATTTGTTTCTCTTTTGTCACTCACTCACCTCCTGTCTGCTCTCTTATACTACCCACATGATATTTCAAGACCACAAGATTTTCTTTTTGATAAACTTTTAATAACATCCCATGGCACTTGGGGTAGACAAATAAGATTAGCAAGTTTCACAAACTTGGGGTCCATATCTTCAGACTCCCCCTCAAAACCTCTTTCTCATGTTTTCTGACTCTCTCATTTCCTGGCCATACCGTGCTGTAACTCTCCCTCAGTGTTCACACATGCTGTTCCCTCTTCCTGAAATATCCTCCCTAACACCTCTAATGGTTAACTCCTTATCCTTCAGACCCCAACACAGACTCAGAGCTTCACTTCCTCAGGTGCACATCTTGACTTCCTTGACTAGGCACGTGCCTTCATAGTATGTTCTCACCTTCTTCTAAGCTCCAAGACACTACCTGTCACTCTCCCCATGATCATCTTAAACACTTCTAGTCCTGCTTCCAAAGCAGGACTTCACTTCTCTACCAGAATTACTCTTTCCAACATCGCCATTATTCTCAAGGTTGACAAATTCAATGGCTTCTTCTCTGTCACTTGATTTGTCTTCAGCATTTGATACAGTTGAAACCTTTATTCTTAAAACACTCATTCCTCCTAGTATTTTAAGGTGATCACTTCCAAACAACCATTTTCCTTCTAGTATATTAACTATTGGCTTCCAGCTTTAGTTTTTATTTACTCTTGCTTGGCTAGATCCCTTGATTTGGGGAGCACACTGAGTAAGAACTGGGATCCCTATTCTTCTCTTTCTGCATTCACTCTCAGCATGATCACAGCCAATTCCATGACTTTACATACCGCCCACATGGCAATGGCACACACACTGATGCATCTGGACCTGGACATCTTTACTCAACTGCTTACTAATCTGTTCACCCTGTACTTGACATCTTTTCTTGGATATCAACAGTCATCACAAATTTATCACAATCAAAACAAAATTGTTGGTTACCACCCTTCATCTGCTCATGTAATACACATTAGTCCACTCCCAATCTCAAAAAATAACTCCACAACCCCTCAAGGAGTCCTCCTTGATTCATCTCTCCTTCCTTCCCAAACTCCTAACATGCAACAGTCATGAGGCGCTATCTGTTCTCCAAATCACGTCCCATATCCAACCATTTCTCTGCAACTCCATGTGGCTCCTGCATGGGTTAAAGTCACCACCTTATCTTCCTAAAATTAAAATAACTTTCCTCACTGGTTTTTCATTTTCTTTTTGTCCCCTATTTCATACTTCATAGTTGTCAAAATGTTTTTTTCAATAAGGCAGATCATGTGACTCTCCTGTTTAAATTGCTCTAATTACTTCCCAGTACATTAGGAACAGAATCCAAAAGGCCCTACATACTTACCTCTCTGCTTCATTCTCAATGTCCTCACTGAGCTCCAATCACAGCAGTTATGAGGACAACCTCAGCAAAATGCGATCTGGAAAATCAGTGAGAAAAAATGGAGGAGGGATGCAGAAGAGATGCTGAAAACTAAATCTAATCTCCCTGAGTAGAAATTTAATAGATCATAGCTAAAACTGAATAATCAAAATGTAACATTTAAGTCTGTCATTCAGAAAGAAAGGAAAATACTAAAGTAATTAGTTAGGAACTATTGAAAATGATTGTCTAGGGCAGTAAGAATTAGTAATGATAATGGTAGAGAACGAGCAGGAAAATTTCTGGTTTTGGTCATAAATCCCCTATTTTTTTTTTTTAAAGATTTATTTATTTATTTATTTATACAAGCACTGGGTACAGTCAGAAGCGCAGGAGAGTGAGAGAATTCACCAGATCCAGAGCGGGGAGCAGAGCAGACAGACTGATGAAGTACACTGCTGAGGGGAGCAGCGGGCGGCAGGAGAGGTCTGCGCGCTATGTGGGACCCTCACCTGGTGGCCGGGGATGAACCGCGCTGCAGAGGCTGTGGGCAGCTTCGCAGCCTAGCGCTCAACCACTGCGCCACCAATCCCCTAGTATTTTTTTGACTTTCAAAGAAGCACCTGTTACTTTGAAAAAAAAAAAAGTATAATAAAATCTTGAAACATATATATTGAGGAAAAGGCAATGAACACTTTTAGAGAGCCGAACCATAAGGGGAAAGGAAGTCAGAAGATTGGTATATCATTTATAATTTTCAAACACAAAAGAGAGAAGAGCCAGAAAGATTTGATATTTTACTGAAGGAGATTTAAGCTTTGGGTAAAGGACAAACTGGGTGTGCACCTGTAGAGTCAATAGAAGTGATCAGGTTTTTTCCGCCCTCCTGCCATTAGCATCTCTGATTGACACCTGTGGTCTTAAACACAGGCCTGATGGCTGCACCTGGTGTGGGCGCGGTTCAGTGGGTGCACCTGAGCCAAAGAGTGAGGCTATAAGTGTGGGCGGCATCACAGAGGACAGAGGGAAGCAAGCAGAGGATGGGAGGCGGCATGCAATGGAGACCAGTGGCGGGACCAATGCCCAGAGAGCCCAGAGAGTTAGGCCTGCCAGCCTCCTCGCCTCTAGCCTCCCTGCCTGCCCTGCATCTGGTTGCCTCACTGCAAATGGTGTAGAAAGATGATTAAAAGTCTGAAAAAGTCACCAAGGGCTCCAGGACTCCTCCTTAACCTGTTCATAGAGAACCTGCCCCATGACTTGCTGGCATCGCTGATATTTGCCTTGGCAATGCAGCTTCCTATTAATAATCTTATATTGTGAAAATACACAGCAAATTAATTAAATATTAATTAGAGGCAAAACAACACACGGCAGACTACGCTTTGGTGGAAGGCTCAGGGAGGGTTTGTCGCCAGTGCTGTTCCAAGTCAAAGGATGAATTAATGAAGAGAATTAAGAAACTGAATTGAGTCAGTTCTCCCATAGCTTCCTGGGTACTTCAGATAAACTGAATCTTCCTGTAATTTTAATAAGTCCAGTATCCATAGAAAGTAAATATTCCATGGTTCCATATTGCTGCATCTATGACTGTAGCAACAGGAAGGGCCAGAGAAGGATCTCTATGATCAGGCAGACAGGGTGAAGGAGGAGTCCTGGAGTCCTTGGTGGCTTTTTCAGGTTTTTATTGGGTTTACCAGGTACATAGCAGGCAGGGGTGCAGGGGCGGGGGTGGGGGGGAAGGCGGAGGCAGGAAGCTGGCAGGCCTCCCAGCCCCCTGTGAGTCTTCACTCTTTCTGGGCTCTCCAATGCTCTCTTGTGGCCTTTGCGTCTCTGCTCCTTTCACCCTGCTGGTGTCCCCGTGAGCCGCCCTTATAAGCCCAGTCTCTCAGCCCAGGGGTACCCACTTACGCATGCCCACGCCCTACTCCAGGTGCCCGCCATCAGGCATACATTCAGGAGGGCAGATCCATCATCAATCCTAATGGCAGGAGGGCAGAAAAGCCTGATACTTTACTTACCCTACAATGACCAAAGCTAATATACTGTGATAATCCCTTAGGCAACTAAGGTAAGGGAATGTAAACTCATTCCTCATCTTCACATTTGCTCTTGTCAGATCCTGTCCTTGTTAGTTAACAGTCAACAAATATTCACTCAGTGAATGAATGGATGAGCACAGGATTCTTTGGTGGCACAGCCAAGAGCTACCTCTCTATCAGAAAAATTGCTTCTCCCAGGCTAGATGTATTCATTATGATTTTGAGTTCAAGAAAAGGGTTCATTTGGGCTGTCTGCCATTGCAACTCAATGAAGCCTCCCAAAGTTTGAGGGAGCTAGAATTCTCCTGGGGAAAATCAAAACTTAAACTGCCTAGGCCACTTGTGTAAATATATAATCATGTAATTGCATGTGAATCTATTAGGGCTTTGTTCGCTTTCATACTTAACAACCATATTGCTGCCTGTGGGTGTAGCAAGCGATCATTTACAGCACAATGAGAAGGATCTTCCAGCTCAAAAATGTTTCCCTTCTCAACTAACTATAAATCTGAATATTTTTATCATTTATGTCACCCATGATTGATATTATTTCCAGAAAACTACTGAAAAAATGTAAACATGTTGTATAAAAATGCAATAACATCAATTCAACAAAAAGGTGGGTAGGGTATGGGGAAAAAGGGTTCACATTATCATGAAATCCTTAGAGCTACATTAATTTGCTTATTAATCCTATGAAAGTTTGTTAACTTCATTGACCCTCCATCCTAAGAAGTAAAATAAAAAGCAAAATTCCAATTTCATAGCATTGTTGTAAGAATGATAGAAAATTTGCTAAACTGAAAACCAACATGAAAATGGTAGTCCTATTAAATGTAGTTCCCACTGTCATCTTAAGCCAACTGAATTGTGAAAATAAGCAAGCAAATATCAATCTTGGGATTATGGAACACAAACCAAGCAAATTTTATTGACAGGGTGGCTTGAGATAATGGCAGAAAGAGCAAAGAAAATTAAGTTATGAAAACACGGCACCTATTGTTCTTACTCAGCGATCCTTATATTCAAGCAAGTCATCCCAACCCCACACAATGATCTGATCCTTGCTGGCTCATTACACCACCTGAGTCCTCTTTTTTCAAAATGGTGGATAATGACCCATTAATGAATTGTCATTCATTTAATGGGTCTAGCAAGTGTAAATATTTTGTGAAGTTTTTAACCTTTTGTTCCAGTTGCATCTGTGTGTACAAGTGAGCACTAGATCACAATGTAAAAAGTATTTCTTATTGCTGGTCACAATCAAAACATTTTAAGAGTCACTGTCATATGTGTAGCGGGCAGAACTATCAGAGTGAAACTTTTACCAGAGCAAGAGAATTCACCTGAGACAGAGTGGAGACCAGGAAAAGCAGATTTATTGAAACACACCGCTAAGAGAAGCAGCCGGCAGAACGGAGAAATCTACGCATGAAGGAGGATTTGAGGCTCTCTTTTATACTTTCTAACTTGGGTGCTAGCTTGCTTCAGTTATCTGCTGGGATGTCTGGTCTCTTCACACAGAATCATGTCCTGGTCTTTGCTTCTGCATTTCTGGAGCTGGGTCGGTTTTTCTGGTCATGGTGGGCACCTTATGGGATTGTCCCCAAGGCAGCCTTATCAATTCCCTTTTCTATTTAAGCCTCCCAAACCTGCCTGCTGTCTTAGGAGTGGGGCTTAGTTTTTAACATTGTTAAATTGTACACCGACAACATGCGTTAAACATACTAAGATACTTTTAGTTTCCGAAATAGGCAATACCAAATTTATACCTTTGAGCCTGAGTGTAAGTTCTTCCCTCCTTGGAATTCCTTTAGCCCACGGTGGTCCATATGGGGGTCTCTTCTCAATCACACACTGCCAGAGTTTAGTTACCTGTTCTGGGAGCCCCTCGTCAATACCCAAATATTCCTTTTGTTCTCACCAAGACAAAATGGTATTCCATGTATGTATCTTAGTTTTATCTCATTGAATTTAGAGTCAATTAATTGTGTCATTTTTATTTACAATTAATTTAACACTGCTGTTTACCTACTAAATTCCTGACTTCTCAATGGCAGAACTTTATACACCTCTCATATCTACACTAACATGTTGTTTTGTAGGTATGTGTGATATATTTGCAGAACCAACACGTGAAAGAACTTGGAAAATAGCAAAGCCGTCTATCTACTGAAGTGCGCTTCCTAAGATGTCATCCAAATCTCATAAGAATGTCTTTCTTGGTTATCACAGAAGACGGGACAAAAAGCAGTCCCCTGGATGAATATGCTAGTCTATACTCATCCACCACTGTTGAAACTCTGGAGTTGCTCATGAGTGATTATCTTCAAAGAATAAACACCACATTGATACCAGAACAATTTCAAATATCAAATAGTGATATTTGAAAATGAATGGATCAAAATGAATGGATACTTAAGAGAAAACAAAAAGATAGTCAACCAGGCCAATATCCTTGACTCAATGTCAGCAAAGGTTGCTCCTTCAAAAGGTAATGTAATAGGTTTTCTATGAGACATGGGATGCTTCAAATCAATATATATTGTATTAAAGCCTTGCTTTTGATGGTATTCTTTTTTTTAATAAAACATCAAAAGAGCAAAGTATTGTTTTAGCACCCTGAACCCCTAGGGAGATAAAAGCCCCTACATTCTGCTGGCATGGTCACAGGAAATAACCAGCAACAGAGAAATGAAATCAGGCCACTGCTTCTACCTGACAGCGGGCATTTACATGGGTTTCCTGAGAAACAGTAGCTGTCATGACAGATTCAAGTCACTCCTGGCTGGCATACCCATGAAACAAGATGCCTGGGGAAGTGCAGTCAATTACCGTCATCAAAGTCCATCCCTCATTTCATCACAAGGAAGTGTTATTTAGTTGATGCAAATTTACCCCAAGTGCCCTTTAGTAGTGCAAAGGTCTGACTGAACTTCCTGAGTTATTTAAAGCAAGGTCCAGCAGCTCTCCTCCAACCTGAATGGGCATTTAAATCTCTTAGGGATCTTCCTAAAATGCACATTTCCACTTCAATACAGTTTTGGATTCTCCCTTTTTCATAAGGTCCCAAGTGGCTCTGGTGCTCTACTCCCTGGAGTCTGATGCCAAAGCTTCATTGATTCATTCTTCCTGACACAGGGAAATAGCAAATAACCAGGGTAAGGAACAAACACTATCTGATCCTTTGCTTATAAGAGAGACCATCATCAGCAGGCCTCCTACAATGAAAATAACATAAGAGCAGTCCTTTTTTGAAAAGAAGGAAGGAGAGCCAATCTAAACATAGACCCAACTTGCGATAGTCACTGTGCTAAGTGTTGTCTCATCTATTAAATTGCATAATAAGTCTGGCTCTATGTCTTGTTTTAAAGACTCAGACATTAACTTTACCAAGTCTTCTGGGCAATGACCATAGTAGGGTTTGAGTCTAGTTTTCTCTGAACCTGAAAGTTTTTAGGCTTTCATTATTTCTTCTCATTTGGTTATTACTTAATATTTTTTTAAGATTTATTTATTTATTTATACAAGCACTGGGTACAGTCAGAAGCACGGGAGGTGAGAGAATTCACCAGAGCCAGAGTGGGGAGCAGAACAGGCAGACTGACGAAGTACACTGCTGAGGGGAGCAGTGGGCGGCAGGAGAGGTCTGCGCGCCATGTGGGACCCTCGCCTGGTGGCCAGGGATGGAACCAGCGCTGCAGAGGCTGTGGGCAGCTTTTCAATCCAGCGCTCAACCGCTGCGCCACCAGGGAGACCCTACTTAATAGTTTCATTTTAGTTCATTTCAACAAATGTGGAGGGAGGGAGGAAGAAGGAGAGAGAGGGAGGGAGGCAAGAAGAGAGGAAGGAAGGAGACTGTTTTCTTTTTCTTTTTTATAAAGATTTATTTATTTATGCATACAAGAATTGGGATAAAAGCCAGAGGTGTGGGAGGGAGAGGATTCAACAGAGACAGAGTGGGGAGCAAAACAGGCAGATGGACCAAAAGAACTGCTGAGGGGGGCAGCGGGCGAGACAGGAGAGGTCTGCCGCACCATGTGGGTAGCTCCCTGGCCAGGGATCAAACTCATGCTGCAGTGGCTGTGGATAGCTTCATAGTGCTGAGACTTAACCCCTTGCACCACCTGGGAGGCCCAGAAGGAGATTGTTGTCTATGTAATTGTGTACAAAGAACAAAGAGAGATACACATAAATTTAGAGGACAAGTCCAAACCCTGCAAGAGCTCTCCGCCTGTAGAAAGGAAGATGTATGCAAATAGCACTCTGTATTTGTCTAAACACTGTGATGGCAGCACTGCCTCTGAATGCAGTTCTTGGAAAAGTTGCCACAAAAGCTGACAACTTGTAATGAAGAGCTTGTTTGCTGAACGACAGTGGGTACGTGGCCAAGTAGAGGACATAAATGAAGAAAGTCATAGCGTTGCAGGGCAAGCACTGCGTGAAATGGGTTGCCAAGTGTGGTTCCTCACCAGCGCACTTAAAAGGGACTTATAAGGGCCTCCCCTGGTGGCGCAGCAGTTGAGCGCTGGGCTGCGAGGCTGCCCGCAGCCTCTGCAGCGCCAGTTCGTTCCCTGGCCGCCTGCGAGGGTCCCACCAAAAAAAAAAAAAAGAAAGAAAGAAAGAAAGGACTTATAAGGAGACTCAACTGCAGGCACACACAAAAAGGTTAATAAAGGGTTTATTTACAAAAAAGGGAAAATGAAGAAAGGAATAGCTCAGGGAGAATGAGGGAGAGATAAATTGGTGAATGCCTCCTACCAGTTCTGCTGAGCTGGGGCCCCAAGAGCATGTTGAGAGCCAGCAAAAAACCCAACAACCTCCTAAAGCCCACGTGTCTGGTTACACACCAAGCCTGGCTGCTTAACTCCACCCTTAATTCCCAGCAGCCCTTCCTTTGGTGGTGATGACATTGTGGGATTTGTAGTCCTTGGTGGCTTGGGTCTCTTTGGTCTGGGCTAGGGGTGGGGTCCATAAAACCTGTGTTTGTGGAGTTCAGGACATCCTCTCCCCCCAACACTAAAACTAAGTTTTCATTTAAGGAGAATTTTTCCTTAATAATCAGGGCACTGTCCTTCTCTTACCAGGTCCATAGATAATAAAAAAATAATTAGTCTTAAAGGTTCTGAGCTTTAAGAAATAGACACATCAGTTAGATGGATTTTTAACAAAACATCTTAATTTGTCTGTTCAGAGTATACCATAAGATTGAAAGTATGTTTTGACCACAACATCCTCACACTCCAGCAGCTAAGGCAGACAAAGAGAAAATAATCCACACTTAACTCCCTGGCTTTACCCTAGCTGCTGCCTCCTCTCTTCTCCGTGAGGTGACTGACAATGATGATCCTTACATTTCATCCTTCAGGCTCTGAGAGGTGGGGTCCCTGCGCTCTTTCTCCAGAGAACTGTTGCAGAGCTGCAGGCACATGGCGTTCTGATGACATCACACGGATTTTTTTAAAAAAGAGAGCCCGGGGAATATCAAGTTGATGGCTATAATTTAAATAACATATGTAAATAAACAGCTCCCAGGTGCAGGTAACTGAGTCATGGGATGAAAGTTTGGCAAATGGTAAATGGACATGAAGCCTCCCTGCCCGCTGTCCTCTGCACATTTGAACAAAGGCGACGTGTTCTGAGCTAGAGGTTCCCGAACCTTTTCCAGGCCATCACGTTCTGGGCCAAGTCAGAGAGAGCACCTCCCACTCCTCACTAGCTCAGACCTTCCCTCTCTGGCAAGAGTTAAATTCTATAAGTCTCAATTTTCCCAAAGTCTAGATGCTGTCAATCATGCCTAAATTAGTCGTGTTCATAAGCTGAAAACATTAATGCAATTCCAAACACATTCTCTGTTTATCAGGACCTTTATCAAACAGGCAGAGGGTCTCACAAAGCATATTATTTTTCATTACATTCCTTTGTCTAAGTCTTCAGCTGATGGACCATACATAGGCATTCTCTGAACAAATCTTGAAAACCAAAATGAAAAGCCTGTCCACCATCCTTTGAATTCAGTCACAGATGGAACGGAGTATTTTCTCTTTTACCTGCTCACTCACTCTTACTCATCCTCAACAGCATCCGCAACAACCATGCCCTCTGTGGGACCTTCTCACCACCAGACCTTACCTCCTGTCGACTGATAAGTAGCTGTCATTTTACAATAGTCTTTATAAATTTTTTTGCTAAACTTAATTTTTCATATTATTTATTTACATCAATTATGTCACATATCTCTTACAGTGAAAGAGTAAAATGTTGTTTATACCTAATACTACATAATACCATTGTGTGTTTTCCACAAAATAGACCTAGAAATTAGTAAAATTAGCTAATTGATAAATTCTAGTCAATAACAGACAAATAACAGCCACAAAAATTTAAAAAAACCTGAAGAGAGTAAGGAATATCTTATGATGTCTCATAGGAAACAATTTCTTAATAAGACATGACAAAGGCAAATCTTAAAGTAATAAAATAAGTTTGACCACATATGAATCATAAAATTTCTCTTTTATCCTAAGAAATTATTTGCAGAGTGCAAAAATAATCTATTAGAAAATGAAATGGCAATATTTGGAATGCATATAACACCTCAAAATATTACTCTTTTAGATAGATAAGGCAATCTACAGTTCAATAAGAAAAAGACAAGCCACCGGTGTTCACAGAATGACTGCTTCTAATCACAAAAAGCAGCCTACATGCACACCAAGAGAAAAATTAATAAGCAAACTGTTGTCTCATCCAACATTTTAATACTAAACAAGCTTGATGGAATGAACTAGAACTTCATCTGTAAACTTGAGTGAATATAATAAAGATAAAGCCGATGGTTTTTCTAGTTTTACTGAGAAATAATTATATGCCTCATTGTATAAGTTTAAGACATACATGCTGAGTTTTTTTTAAAGCAAGGTTATAAAGAATATATTATAATACTATTTGTTTAATATTAGAAAGTGGTAGGCAATGTCATTCATGTAAGAAATGCAAAATCATTCATGGAAATAATAAAATACCTAATGCAAAGTTATGGTTCCCTCTGGTTAGAGAGGAGGGCTCTGAATGAGAAGAGTAGGACACCAAAGACTTCAAATATTTTTGCTGTTATCTTGCTCCTTAGGCAAACTTTTATGCACATAAATGCTCATTTTATTATTTTATGTATTCTGACTATTTGGTGTATTCTTTAAAATGTTGAAAAAATGAGGATTTATTTTGTAAAAGGAAGTAAAAAAGTGAGCTGAAATATTGCGCTGACATGATTCAAGAAAAACAACACAAGAGACTTAGAGAGAAAACTCAAAGAGAGTGGAGACATATATTTTAATAACCTTCTAATAGTAATTCCCAAAGTAGAAACTAGAGGGGAGATAGACACAAACCAATTGGAGAAACATCTTAGACTATTAAAAAAAAAGACATGCAACCTTAGATAGCACACGGACGATGCCAAATCACCACAAATACAGTCAGGATGAATACCGGAGGAAAAGGGAACACCCAGAAACTTCTAGAGAGAAATGTTAAAGGCAAACTTCTTTAATTTGAAAAGCTCACCTCTCAAAAACCTATAGCCGGGCCTCCTTGGTAGTGCAAGGGGTTAAGACATGACCTATGAAGCTATCCACAGCCACTGCAGCATGTTTGATCCCTGCTGTTGCGTCGGACAACACCACACTGATAAAGAAGTGGGAGTAGTGGAGCAGGCTGCATAATGCAGGATGCTGCTGAAGAGCAAGATCCTGGCCTTTTTATTGATACCCAGCATCAGTTGTAAGGGGGAGGAGCAAAAGGAAAGAGGAAGGACATTAAGGGATAGGAGATTAAAGAAAGGAGAAGAATGTAGAAGATCAGGGATTGTGAGTCGGAGGTCCAGGTACTTCTCATCTGCTTGATGACTTGGTATTGTCATTGAGATCACACCCTAATCCCCCAGCCATGGTTTTAATCTTATCAACAAGGCATTCCACTGATCAGCTTCGGGAGTCCCTTGTTATACATCAGTCCTCAGCACCCCGGGCATTCCCGGTCATACCTGGTGATGCATAGCCTTCCCAGCATGATCCAGCTTTGTGCTCTTGTTTGATTTGAAGGGCACCTTGCAGGCTTGGGCTCCTGTACCTAACTGACCAAGCCATTTTGACATTGCTTAGGATTTAGAACTATAGGTGACAAAATGGTGGCCAAACAGGCCACTTAGGAGTAGCAGACCCACCCCTGGCCAGGAAGCTGACCCACATGGTGCAGCAGACCACTCCTGACTCGCCTGCTGCTCCCCTTGGCAGTGTATTTCAGTTGATCTGCCTGTTCTGTTCCCTGCTCTGTCTCTGATTAATTCTCTCACCCGCCACACATGTGGCCTGTACCCCAGTTTTTGTGTGCATAAATACATCTTAAAAAAAAAAAAAAAAACCCTATAGCCAACTTTGTCCTTAATATGAAACTAATAGCAATGCCTACCTGTCACAAGATTCACATTGTACCTTCAACCTTGTTTCTAAAAAATGCTCTGAGGCAGGAAACAGTATTTCTGTCATTCTTGATATAGAATATGGTCTTCTAACTAAGAAATACAAGAGAATCATTTGATCTATTGTTAAAATTAATTGAGTTTAACAAATCAGTTAGAATAGACATCAACTTATAAAAATAAACTTCCCAATGCATGCTAATCTCAGGTTCTAAGTGAAAGAAAATGCAAAAGTAATAAAAATAGTCTGTAACATAAGTTATCCTATTCTGATAGGATACTTTTGCTACTGACCTTTAAAAGTCTTTTAAAAGTCTTTTAAAGACCTTTATTTTCCTTGTTCAGTGTATATTTGTTCATACACCATATGAAATGACTTTTGTTTCTACCTGCACGAGCCAGAAAGAATAAGCCCAAAGTATTTTTGTGAGTTTTCTAAGCAAGCTCAGAAAAGTAGAAACTCAGAAAAAACAGCCGCAGGTCATCAAGGTCATTCTCACAAAATAAAACATAATTATACAGTGATCTTCTGTAATAAACTAATGGAGAGATGATTCAACAATGGTTTCTGAAATATTAAATTACTCAATTTCCCTAATGAAAAAAGCAACCAGGCAGATACATCCCTCTTCACCTACGTGATGAAAATTCTAGCTGGCTCTACCACTTACTACAAAAGAGGAAAGAAGCACACATGATTTTATGTTACTAGACCAGATTAATCTATCAGTTCTCTGGAATGACATGTTATATAACAATGGCCAAGTGAGGTTTAAAACTACATCATTTGGGAGAGAAACAACAGTTTTCAAAAAAGAAAGGAAAAGGAAGGTGGGAAGTAAGGAAAATCAGTGTGCAAAGCATGCACCTTCAACAGCTTCGGAGATGTAAGAAATAAAAAAGGAAGCTGCGATAGTACATGGGTGACCTGGGCAACAGCCAGGTCCAGGGTTCCAGCTCAGAATCATTTCATTGATAACTCAGATCCTACAAGTTGAGCCCTGATAGTCACTTTTTTACTCCTCTCCCTGGAAAAGCCAGAGCTGTAACTGTGAGGATTGATTTTGGCCCAAAGGAGCTATATTAAGTATAACATTAAAAAAAAAAGGAAAGAAAATGAAGTTATACAACTTTGGGTCAGGCCAACAAATCGTTGATGAAACGTGTTCTCAGCTACTTTCTGAGATGCGCTAACTTTTTGGCGCACACCCATCCCTGCAATTTCCAGACCTAGGAAATCTTGCCCTGCTGTAGGAGATGTCAGAGACGTAGAGCAGTGGAGAACTAAGGCTTGTTTTGACTTCCTGTTCTACATGAGACAATTTCCAAAGAGGATAATGAACACAACAAATCCACCTAAACTTAAAGCCAAGCGGTGATTTCTCAGGACTTTTGGCCAAATATGCGACCCCTGGATTTTCCCAGCCTTGGCGATTGCTAGGTCTCATTTATCCAATTACCTTCTCAGTAGGTATTGGACTATTGGCAATTATTAATGTTAAGGGTTAGATTACTAGTATTCATTTTATTAGTAGTATTTTTACTATTATTAGCCTTGATTTCTAACAACTAGAAATGACTACAGACAGTTGAGTTACGGACAGAGAGAGCTGTGTGCACCTCCCCCATTACAGACGTTGACAAGGACCCCTGAATACTGCTCATCCTCCTACATCCTCCTCCTTCCTTTTAATATCCAGTGCCCACACTTGCGCCCACACACATCTCTGCTGTTTTATTCTGTGGCCCAGACACCGTGTCTGCCTGAAGCTCCATCGTTCTCCTGGTTCCTTCTCATCCTTTTACCCAGCCTTAGCTCAGAGGGGCATCTCCTCCCCTGGAAATCTCACCCATCTCCTCAAGACTCCCAGGGTCCCAAGTGCCACCCTAGCCTCATGCCTGTCACACTGGATTAGCACTACCCATGCCAGTCTCATCTCATACTTGTGAGCATGTGGTGACCAAGACTCTCTCAAAGGCGGAGACTATGTAGGATATTGGTGGGGTTTTTTTAATTGTATTATTTTTTATTGAGGTGTTGCTGGTATACAACACCATATATGATTCAGAGGTACAGATTTAGAAATCTTCAAATATGTTACCACACCACACCCACCACCAAGCCAGTCATAATCCTCCACCAGGGGATCTGTTTTTAATTCACATGATCCCTGATTTATAAGGACTTCTCAGTGGTTATTTTTTGAGGTGAATGAAGCTGAAAAAATGAATAAAAGTCTAAAAGAGAATAATTAAATGACTCAGTCCATTTCTACTCACTCTAAAATTCACCAAAACTAAGTAAGCTGTGAGATGTGTCCCCCAACTAATTCAAGCACGAAGGAACCCAAACTGAAGCAGACTTCAAACAATCAACCTCAGTATCACAAAGAAGAGGCACTGCATTACCTTGGTCAATCCTGGTTTCCTGCTCATGTAAATGTGAACTGTCTTCTCACACATCACAGTATGTTCCAGGAAGTTGTTGAGCTCACATCCTTACATTTCTTCCCTGACTACCTGAATTACCTAGTTCTCATCATCCCAGAAAATCTACTTCCCAATCCTCATTACTGGCCATGCACTGTGATTCTCCTCTCTGACTTCATCATTAGATCTCCATGATCAGTTCTTAGCTCTCTTGTCTTCCGCTTTCAGCGTGAGGTGTCAGACCTAAGGTGAGGTGGTTGGGGCGTTTCATTGCAAAATAAACCCTACATCCCCCAAAGAGGAAAATTCTACTGTACTATGAAAAGCAAAATTGGGGTGAAGACTTAACTTCAGTCAGCAATACATTACCTCAAATTGAAAAGCAAAAAGTTTAGCAGGTTTAATTATGCAGGTGAAAGATGAGGCTACTTAGGAGACAGAAAGAATAGGAAATACTAGGAAATATTGCCAGATAGGAGGTCGCAACTGGTATTGCACATCATTATAGACCACTGTAGCCTTCCCAACTCAAGAAATTCAGCAGAGGTGAGAATGCCAAACTGCATAATTCCAGCACATTTGTCAATATCTAACAAACATCCACATGCCTTCCCCTGAACTTCCCACTCACCTGATTCACATTTCAAAAGATCTGAACAGACACATACTCTATGTTATTCATTGCAGCATTATCTGATTTTTCAAAATGTTAATTTGGTAACTAAAGTCTAAGAACAGAGGGACTAGCAGAATCAACTATGCTACTCATAAATGTGGAACACTATACAAGTGTGAAAAAGAATGGAGATTTCTATGAACTAATAAGGGAGTTAATTCTAGACCATATGGTAAAATAATTTTTTAAAGCAAAGTAAAAAAGATAGTATGTATATGCAAGCTCTTGGTAAAACAGAGAAAATAAAGCATGCTTATACTCCCTTATCTTTATCAATAGGAACTCAAGAAGGACAAGTCAGAAACAGAGGGGTTGGTATGCGTGAGGCAGTAAATGATGGAGTGACTTTCTCTGGGTTCACTTTTTTGTAACTTCTTTGCTGTTATGAACTTATAAATGATCTACATGCTCAGAAAAATAAATTAGATCCACAAAAATGTGAAGGGGGAACCTAAAACTGAGATCAAACTGAAGGCAAAGAACTCTCTTTTCTTTCAAATGAATAGCATAACCAACATTAAAGAGGAGGGAGGGGGAGAGAGAACCTGTCCAAGTAGCTCATAAACATAATAAGTCCTCAATGTGGGATGAAACCAGAAGAACTACAAACAAATCTGAGATTCTTCTTTAACAGATTTTTTTGTAAGGTATGAGCAAAGCATTTCTGAAATAATCATAAAGTTCTATGGAATTGAGCAAATTAGAAAACTGTTGATGTTATTGGGTAGAGACATGTCAATATGCAATAACTGGAAGGGGAATAAAGAACCCTCAGGACAGTTTGGTTTAAGAGGTTATGGTGTGACTTCATGTTTCTGAAGTATGAACATATGTATGTGTGTAGATGTAAGTGCATTTACATGTATGTGTACACTTAGGCATAGAGATACATGTATAACTATATTGGCCCCCTGAAAACAAACCCAGTAGCAATGAGTAAACACGACTCCAGGTATTGTTCTTTAATCCAATGACTGCCAAAGAGAAACCAATGCACTCTATTTTCCAGAAATGATATCCTGAGGAGGCTACACCGGCTTGGCAATATTCTGCCTGAGAACGCCTAGCACATTCTAGTGACAATAAAGGCAAACTCCCAGTGATCAGCAACACATTTTTAAAAGAGGTGGCTGTGTTCTTCAGGAATATCCATGCCATAAAAGAGCAACCCCCCCCCAAAAAAAAGGCTGTGAGAACATCCCCTACATGATGGCTAAATGCAACACGTGATTCTGTAATTTATGGGTAAAAGTGGCATAAAAAACTGGCAAAATTGGAATATGGAGCATAGATTAGATAAAAGCATTTTAAAATTGTTAAAGTTGACATCTGCATCATGTTTATGTACAAGAATGTCCATATTCTTAGGAAATATTTAATAAAATGTTTAGGGTTAAAAGGCCAAGCTGTGTGCAACTTATTCTCTATTGCTGCAGAAAAAAAAATGGTTCAGAGAAAAAAATTATAGCTGAATCTGGATAAAGGGCATGTGGGCTTTCTTTATGCTAGTCTTATTCTTGCCAATTGTCTAAATTTGACATTATTTCCAAGTTAAAAGAAGAATAAAGAGGGAGATTCATGAGAAGATTCCTTTTCTTTGGTCACAGGTCCTAATAAATAATCTAAGAAGAATAATAGCTGCAACTGCTGTGTACAACTGAAACCAACCCCTCTCTGAACTAGTAGGAATTTTGTTTTCATTCATATTCACAAAAGCCAGGTAATGTAGTTTCCCTTTTCTGCACTATATTTTATTACTTTCATGAGATCTTACACTGGCTAGAACAACCAAATTATTTGTAGTTTCACATTAAAAACTTAATTCTTATCACTGATATGTCGATGTGTCCCCAACCTATTAAAAAACAGAGAAGTACTACACTCCATTAGCTGATTCTTCATGATAAACCCCGAATGATAACAGGACAGTGAGGCTATTATTTCTCCTTTGCTGTCCCCCACTTCTGAGCCTATATCAAGCCTTGTTTTTTTTTTAAATCTTTCATTTTAACCGTACATGTTGAAAACTCAGAGATAACCATGTTTTCTATTCATGGCTTTCTCTCTCTAATCTCCAGAAAGTTATTAGAAACTGTATCAGCAGCGCCTCACATTCAATCATTCCATTACACGAAAATATGTCCTTTGAAAAATCACAAGTTGCTCTCTACCTCTTTCTAGCAAATTGCAAATGAAGCTGGTCATTTTAAAAGCTCAGCATGAAAAAAATAAATAAATAAATAAAAGCTCAACATGAAAGACACATGGATAAATGTGCTGTCAGGAAAAAAGAAAATGGATCTAGGCAAAAACAAATACGTTGTATCTTTTAGTTTCCTACTTCTACACAGGACTACACATATTACAATCTTTAAAAACCTCCAGATGGAACATTTCCCACTACTTGGTTATCTTTTAGCCAGGCTGTAAGTGCTATCAGCTAAAAAAAATTAACTTACCTCTAAGGAATAAAGTCAATTTCTTCCACTTTAATATAGCTTTTAAATAACTGATTGTATGATTCATTATTTATGTAGCTGATAATATAATTCATTATTTAACCACATAATTACCACTCATGATCAGTGATGAATACTGGCATGAAGTCTCTGATTTCAAAGTCATTTTATTATATGAGCAATAGCGATAATGAGTTATATTCTCTGACCCCATGAAACAGAAAACTCCAGAGAAAATACATTGTGAAATAATAAACATTAGCTTTAAGTCTACCATGAACGTTGCAGCCATCTTCTTAATGAGAATAAGAATTAATGAATTTTAGAACTAAGAGTAAACAAAAATATGACCCTAACTCTTTGCTTTCCAGACAAGGATTCTGAGACCCAGAGAAGGACCAGGAATCCCTATACCCCTCAGTTATCCCTCCAGGGAGGCTAGCCCCACTCCCTCTACTTTTCTACGATGATCCTCCATGGAGAACACTTACACTAGCTGTCCATCATGCAAAAGCTTGGGAAATTATGTTTCCCTTTACTGTGTGACTTTTGAAAAAAGTCTAGTATATTTTATACTTTTTAAAAATGTTAGTGTGGAGTCACTATTTTAATCTTAATTTGAATTCACCGATGGATGGCAACCCACAGTTTGTTCTATGTCAGTGACAAGACCACTTAATGCAGATCTTACTTCATTCAAGGGATTTTCCTCACAACACACTTCCTCCTTGTTAATTATTCCTCAATGCATGCTGTTGAAACTACTGGATGACAAATGAATAAGCAGCCTGGGAAAAACTATCCAAGAGAGTGCAATCATCCCGCATCATCTTCTTCCTAATATGGGAACTCAGAAATTTCAGGTTTATAGTTTGCCTTCTCTGAGCCTGTCCCTGTAAAGGGACACTAATTAGGGACTCAGAGCATAGAGCATAAACCAGGTCCATCCACATGAGCAAGTGACCACAGATTTATAGAGGATGATTGAAGCAATCCCAGGAGAAAGGCATGGAAGACTATGATTGAAGTGTTAGTCTACACTGCACCCCCTTTACAGGCCCAAGTGTCCCTCCATTCTCTGCACCTGCTGCTCTATTTAGTCCTTTGTGATACTCTCCTCACTGCCCAGCCTAGTTTGTTCTCTATCTGTAACTAGGGGACTGCTTTGTCCTGTTGAAGGCTCAGCTTGGATTTCACCCTCTCTCTGAAGTCTCCCCCAGTTCCTCTGAGAAATTAATTCTCTTCTCTCCCATGGTGACTGGCACCTTCCCGTCTCTTCATTATTATGTTGTGGTCTGTCATCTAACCCAACTTCTAAGTCTTCACATAGAGGATAGAGATGGGACCTTAACTTCCCCTCCTCTGAAACACTCTGAAACATCAGACATGCACCCCAAAATACTCCCAGACTCAATACCATGGACTGTTGAGGAGACCTGTCTCAGGAAGGGTGCTAACACTTCCACCCAGGGAAGTGAAAGCCCAAAACTCGACACTCACTTTTCACCCCAGTCACCATGGAGAGTGTTAGAAAGTCCCACCCCTTAGACTTCTCCCCTCAGAGATCGACATATTCCTTAATGACCTCAATGCCTTTCCTCAAAACTCCAAACCTGATGTCAGACTTTACATACCACGGGGAAAGACCGCTCCACCTTCACTCTCTTTTCTCCACACTCCTCACACCTCCTTCTAAATGGAAGTTGTATCTCCTTGATGATTCCGCAGCTCTTTCAAGTGGCAGCTGTGTTTCTCTCACAACAAGCACATACCATGTTCTTCCTTCTCACTGAGACCCAGGACACTTCCCCCCATCACACGCTATCAGCCTGCAGGCCACCAGCCTTGCTCCTTCCCAGTCGCCTGCTCCCCTCCTGGTCACCTGTCCTCGTTCACTTATGGTTCTACCCCTGGACTGCCGTCTTGCTCTCCACCGTGTCTCCTATCTCTGTGCGTGGATATCTCAAAACCCTTAAGAGAATCCCTGCAGTACTCTAGCCTCTCAGTTTCTTACCCTTCTCGCCATCAATACATTTTTCTTCAATCCATGTCAGCCACGCATCCCCGGTGATTTGCAATTATTAGTCACTGTAATAAAATCAATTTTTAAATCACATAGAATAAAATAGAAGAAATGTCAGAATGCATTTTCCATAGCAAGATTAAGAATTGTTTTATAGGGCCTCCCTGGTGGTCAAGGGGTTAAATCTTAGCACTATCACCACTATGGCCTGAGTTCTATCCCCTGCCAGGTGGCTAACCTGGCACAACATGGCGCAGCAGACCTCTCCTGTCTCTCCTGCTGCTCCCCTCAGCAGTGTATTTCAGGAAATCCAACTGCTCTGCCCCTTGCTCTGTCTCTGGTAAATTCTCTCACCCTCTGCACCTCTGGCCTACACCCCAGTTCTTCTGCACACATACACACAAAATAATTATTTCATAGAATTATGTTTCCATTATATATTTGTGGACTAGGTAGAGTTACAAAATATATCTTTCCTCTGTTGGTCCATAGCCAAAAAAGTTAGAATGACTTTTATTGATGAACATGAAATAGTATATACAGATATTGGTTTATAACTCAATAGATAGTGAAGCTTATATCAAGTTATAAACTAGTGTTGCTTTTTTTTTAAAGATTTATTTATTTATTCATTTATTCATTCATTCATTCATTCATTCATTCATTCATTCATTCATTCATTTATACAAGCACTGGGTACAGTCAGAAGCGCGGGAGGGTGAGAGAATTCACCAGATCCAGAGCAGGGAGCAGAGCAGGCAGAAGGACCGAAGTACACTGCTGAGGGGAGCAGCGGGCGGCAGGAGAGGTCTGCGCGCCATGTGGGACCCTCCTCCGGTGGCCGGGGAGCAGCCAAGGATCGAACCAGTGCTACAGAGGCTGTGGGCAGCCTCGCAACCTAGCGTTCAACCGCTGTGCCACCAGGGAGGCCCAACTAGTGTTGCTTTAATATATTATTTTTAAAGTGTGGAAAGCACTGCTCTAAACATTACCAGTAATTGCCAATAGAACATTACCAAACATGGCCTAGCACTACCAATATAGAAGTCAACTATTTCTACCCAAGCTCCTCACCCTCCATCTAACACTCAGTTTTTCCACCACTCAGTCTTCTAGTCCATACACTCTGCCCCTTTCTAGTCACTTTCCCAGCTCAGTCTCCCTCCCTCTGCCTGGCTGGGGGTCCTCTCCAAATTTCACAGCTGCTCCCCAGATGCTCTGATCCACAAAGTGGAAACCACATCTCACTTAACTGTGTATCCAGCAAAAACTAGGTGTTCAGAACATCTTTGCTAAATTAAGAGACTGTTAAATTAACAAAATGGAGTCCTGCTGAGTAGGCTGATAAAAGCTTCTATCATTGCTGTTTAATTTTGTTTATCGATGGACCCACATGCCAGTTAATGTCCTCCATCATCACTCCTCTAATTTCTGCTTAGCCGAGTTTTATTTCCATAGTTTAATTCAATAAATTCAGAATTGCCGACAGAGAGAGCCTCAAGATTCCACTGTGCCCAGAGGAAAATTTCAATGAGCAATTTCAGTCATAACTCTCCAATCTTACACCTCAACTGATAGAAAGAAAACCCTCCATAGCTGTCAAAAGATTAATGCGCTTTTATATACAGTTCAAAGCTGTCAGGTATAGTGCATTAGAATAATAAATCTATTAAATCTTGGAAGGATTAACATCTCATTATCTCACCCTTGTTATAAGAATGAAAATTTTATAATCTCAATGACTTAATTTTTATCATGTAATGCATTCTTTCCATCCCATCTTCTACCCCACCCCCCGCCCCTAGTTTAGACTTTTTAACTTGTACATTATCCTTTAATGAGAACATCAGAATGTCAGTTCGGGCTATGAGTAGTTGATGGGAGCCTGCATTTTCAATAGCTTCTCACATTTGATTTGTTGGTTTTGCCTAAATACCTTTCCTATCACATCCAGCATTTAGTCCATTTAAGCTCAAGCCAAATGTGAAATACAACAGTGAAGAAGAACACTAGATTCGGAGTTGAACAGTCCCCAGATGTGGCCTGGTCTCCGCACTGACTCACTAGAGGAGGCTGATCCCTTCCCTTCTTGGCTCACTGCTCTGCCTCATTCAACGCTGAGACCAACATTCCCCTCTGAGCTTTCCCTCATTCCCCACAGACTCTTCTTTCTGCTCCCACTAACTCTTAAAATCATCTCTATTATTTATTACATTTTTCCTATCTTTTTCTATGTGTTTTAGTGCCTGACACATAATAGATTTTCAATAAATATTTGCTAGATGAATAAAACTGATTCATCTCTCCAGACTGACTTTAGTGCCCAGTAGGTATTTGATATATGTATTGACTTCATAGAAGGATGTGGAAGTAAATTTCTGTTTTTCTTCTGTTCGGCATCTAGACTCAGGGAGTTTCCATATTCCTGGTTCATCCATGCAGGAGCCTGAACTGACTGAACGGCCTGACTGACTGAAAAACTGTCACACATCCAGTTCCCAGGCCTGCCTCCTGTGTAGCCTTTGGTATTTCAGACTCTGCACAGAAATTCTGGACCTGACTGATTCATTGACCCATCATAGAGCCCCCAGCTGCACCAATTATGCAGGCCAATCAAAACTTGCTGCCACTCCTCTTTGGAGGGGCAGCTGACTACTAGGTACAGATCCTTCTGTAGACCATCTCAGAATGTCCTCAAAGGGAGGACACTCTGTTCCCTGAGGGCATGCACACAGTTTAGTAAGAACTCATGAAAAGAAAAAAGAAAGACATAGCATTGCACGTTCTTGTTGACATCATCTTGCCACAGTCCCTCCCAAAGGCACCAAGAAGAGAACCAGCTGTTAATGGCATTTCTAATGATTTCTCTGGCTCGCAGAGATGGGCTGCTCAATCAATGTTACTGAAACCAGCATGGCCATTACACGTTTATTAAAAAGATAACATCATTTCATTTTACCTTGTCAGGTAATTTTATATCTAACACAAAGAGAGTGTCTAAACAATAACAAACAGCTGGAGGAGAGAAAAATGTTCATGTCACTCCACCATGTAACATCCTAATGATGAAGCCAATCTCCAAAACAGATTGCAGACTCAGCGCAAAAAGCTGCTATTTCACCCAGTGGAATAATTTCCTTTGTTTCTTTCATTTTCTCCAGACTTCATGATAAGAGCTTCATCAATCCACCTTCCACCCAGACTCTGTCCTTCCAGATGAAGTAGGCATCTGTACAGTATGGGCACTGGATTCCAGCACCTTGTCCTAAAAATAATGCAGTTTCCTTTGGACAGCCTCTTCAAAGACAAACTGTTTATTCTCCTTCAGGTCCTCCTAGTTAAGCTTTTGTATCCCTGCATGGATCTCCTGTGAGTTTTCAGGTCTTAAGAGTTTTGCGTTCTTCCAGACAGCATACCCTAGCTTAATAGAGTTCTCCAACCAAGGTAGCCTTGGTGTGAGGCAGTAGGGCCAGCGCATCTTTGCCGGTGTTGTTTCATTCATCTCCCCTTGCAAAGGATACATGAGTCCTTGTCTACACAGCCAATTGACTCTTCCCCTACAAAACTCTCTTTTGGCAAAGTTCATAAAAATCAAGAACTTGACCTCAGCGATACTACTTTTTCTTTATTTTTACCAAAAAATATCTTTACATCACTCATTTATTTTTAACTTGTGTTTAAAACGATTCATGTGGAGCTTCCAATTTACAGTGGAGTAAAGTCATTCTACTCCAATTGCCTCTCTGAACACAATCAATTACAAAAAGGACAAAACGAAAACTGAAGCAAGAACTCTTTCTGTGGACACGTGTGGAGGTGAAAAGTGTAAGTGTACAGACTCAGCTGTTCAAAAAGAAATTCTCATTCTCTTTATATTTCCCTACAGTGAAAACCTTACCCAATGAAATGGTGCAAATTAACTAGTTCCTCAGACTTACTCCAAGATCATGTCCAAGTTCCAGGTGTCTGTGTAGCCCCGAGGAGAGAAGTGCTTATATTTGTATCTAGGAGGGAGACAGGGAAGGTAGGGGCGCTTGACTCCAAGCTGTCACACACCCCACACTGCCAGCCTGCCTCCAGTGCAAGCCTTTGATATTTCAGACACTGCACAGAAATTCTGGACCTGACTGACTCACTGACCCATCAGGAAGCCTGCAGGTGCCCCCTTTATGCAGAGTCATCAAAATAGTGGTTTGACTTGCTGCCACTCTTCCTTGGAGGAACAGCTGACTACTAGGAGCAGACCTTTCCCTAGAGCATCTCAGAATGTCCTCAAAGGTAGGAACGGTCCCTCTATTTCCAGAGGTCATGCTCACATGCTTGGGCTTGCCCATCCACAGAGGGGATTGCTATGTCCATGACTCAAAGGCCCTCAGTCACCTGTTCACACAGGTTGTTGCTGCACCATCGTAAGCCCTGAGCCCATTCCCACACTCCCGCCGGCCTTCTCTGATATTCTCTGGTGAGGCACACGGACGTGGCCATTATGCTACTATCTCCACTATGTCCCAGGAGTCCCATCCCACTTGGCCATGTTGATATGCACCACACAGCGAGTCCTCTGGGCAGCTTGCCACTGTCCTCCACACTCTATGGAAAAGGGGTGTTTGTCCCCTCTGGTCCTGCTCCCTCCAAAGTTCTCTGGTCTATCAATCTCCCAAGGTCAAGGAACTCTAGGCCGTACACACTCTGCTCTCATCAACTCCTCTCAGCCCAGTCAATTCTCAACTCACGGGGATATAGTTTCTAGTCTGGGGAGGCAATGAGAGGTTGAGGAGCACTTTGTCTGCCTTTCTTGATAATTTCCTCTAAGGCCTTTGGCTTTGGGGAGGCAAACGCCAAAGGGTCCCAGATATGGATATGTCATTTCCATTAATTTGAAAATAATCAATACTAGCATAATAAATAAACATTTATCAGGTTTCACCTATGCTGTAGTGTATCTGTACTTCATTTCTTTCTTTGACCAAAAAATATTCCATTATATGGCTAAATCATACTGTGTCTCTCTCATATGATGGAAATTTGGGTTGTTTTCACTTTGGGCTATTGTGAAAAATACAGCTAACAATACTTATGTGTAAATTTTGTTTGAACACTTTCTCAAATATTTTGAGGATATACCTAGATGTGGAATTGCTGGGTCATATGCAAAATGGAAGAAGTCATACGTGAAGGGCCACATATTGTCTGATTCCAGTGATATGAAATATTGAGAAGAGGCAAATCAAGAGACAAAAAAATAGATCAGTGGTTGCCAGAAGCTGGGAGCAGATAAAAAGGGGAGTGCCTGCTTATGGTATGGAGATTTGCTTTTGAGAGGATGGAATTTTCTGGATCTAGATACTAAAGGGAAGGTCTCAACAACATTGTAAATGTAGCGAATGCTATAAAATTGTACAGTTTAAAATGGGTAAGTTTTACATTAGGCATATTTTACCACAATCTGAAAAGTGGAAATGACATCTTACATAATATATACTTTTAAATGATAGAAATATGTATAATATGAAATTCATAATATAAAACAATATAAAGTTTTATACTCATATTACTTCATGGTTTTTATATTGATGCAATACACACATGTAATGTATACAAATGTGCTGGAAAAAAGCCCCCAAGCAGCTGTCACTCAACCCATGGTATATGAACACTGGGTTTAACCATTCAGTGACATTTGTTTAAAATTACAAAAGGACACTGAAAGTCGACATACCAACAGAACTTTTACAAGGAAGAAGGAGGATGGTTAGTAATTGATAAGCTTACTTCTCACTCAATGAATGCTACTAATACTGAAAATCAAGAAATAGAAGTTTGAGAATGTTATTTAAACTTAATGAGAGTCATATGTGGCACTGTGGTCAGGCCTGGGGTACTGGAGAAGAGGGAGAGTTCAAAGGCCAGTGGTGGTAAGAGGGTTCCCTTCAAAGTTAGAAAAAAAGCAAGTCATAACTCAGAAGTCAAAGAAACAAGTGGTATAAAAGGAATGATATTGCACTCACTATTTCATCTTCCTTAGTGAGCTAGCAATAGAGGCTACCAGTTTCATAAGTCAAGGTACATGGGTCCCGCATATTATTAAAAATTATCAGAAAAAAATTAACAGTGTTAACCAGAAGAAACTGAACACAGAGTTTAAAGTCTCTAGATGCTAAGGACACATGTACGAAATGCAAGCACAAACATCTACCAAAATGTGGGGGGGGAAACTCAAAATACAGGTTAAGCTAAAATGAATGCATCAACTATAACTGTCATATCAATAAATGTTAATAAGATAAACTCAACTTTTAAAAGACAACATTTCTTACAATGCATAAAACATGAGATCCATCCACACACTATAAATAAGAGACACAAATAAAAGAATCAGAAATTTTGACAGGAAAGTGATGGGTAATGATGTACAAGCAAATGAAAACTAAAAGAAATCAGGAGTCAACTATTAATTACCTAACTCAGTTGAATGCAAAGCATAAAGTAGTAAGTGAAAACAAAGAGTGAACTTAATAATGATAGAAAGCATAATCCACATGAAGATCTGTCATAAATCTTCACACAAGAAAACAAACATTTGGAAGCAAGAACAATGAGAGAGACAAATGGAAATACAGAACAAGTGAGGTATTTTTATTCATTGTTCTTCACCATTGAAAAATAAAGAACACAATAAATTATACTGCTACAAAGCTAAATTACCCAATTGACATGCTATATATATCAATAGACATACCAAATCCTGCAGTGTGAAACTAGAGTATATGCCTTCCTTTAAAACGCCCAAGAAGGGGCTTCTCTGGTGGCGCAGGGGTTAAGGACGGTGATATCAAGCTATTGTCAGCCACCACAGCAGGAGTTCTATTCCCCAGCCAGGCCAGGGAGGTGACCCACATGGCTCAGCAGACCTCTCCTGTCTTGCCTGCTGCTCCCCTCCACAGTGCATTTCAGTCAATCTGCCTGTTCTGCTCCCCCCCTCTCACCACTGCCCTCGCACCTCTGGCCTGAACCCCAGCTCTTGTATGCATAAATAAATAAATATTTTTTAAAAAATAATAAAATGCCCAAGAAAATTTATTTTTATTTGGCCACATATTTTGCCAAAAAAAAAAACCCAATATAGCATAAAAATTAGTCAATATTCTCTAAGCTGTCTGATAACAAAATAAAAATTTTGAAATTAATAATGCAAATAGCAATAAAAAACCCACCAATAATTCTGAAAATTCTCCTTTAAATAATCCTTGACTTAAATAGAAAATAAGAAACAAAATTGCAAAATATCTTAAAAATATCAATAGTGATAGCACTAATTATCAGAATTTTAACTTAGAGATAACAGTATTTGTAGGACAATTCATTGCTTTAAATACAAAATTTCTAAATAAAAATTAAGATAATTTAGTAATTAAAAGTTTTTAATAAATGAATTAATAGCAAAAAATTAATAAAAGCAAAATCATTTGGAAAAATTAAAACAACAAATTAATAGAGAAAAAACTATTTGACAAGTAAATGGATCCAATTTTTCTTCTGAGAAAAAAAGTATATGTAGAAACAAAACAAATGAAAGCATAAAGTATTGCACTAAAAATGAGAACTGTGAAATCACCACACATATGAAAATAAATGAAAAGATCATGAAAGTTTTGTTTGTTCCCATATAAAAATTTGGTAGAATTGGAAGCAATGAGAGTTAATCTAAGAAATTTTAAGTAGCCAATACTCACTGACAGAAGACAAACAGCTAACACATCAATTGCTACAGAAAATCTCAGAAAAGTTGTTCTAAAATTATCCCCAAAAAGGAAATAAAATTGTTTATAACAAATGAAAGTATGTACTCTCTCACTCTAAATAAAAATCATAAAAATGTTAAAATGAAATACAATTTCCCAGTACTGGGAGGCAAAGATTAAACTATTTTCTATTTTACATTGCAAAAGGTATTCTGACACCTGGTATAGAGGATGAAAGTGGTACACCCTTTTTGAAGTATAATATGGCAAGAACTATAATTTAAAATGTTTATTTTTTTGGACTCCAAAACTGTGCTTCCAGTAAATTACCTTATATATATATAACTTCCAGCATGTAGGAAAATATGCACACAGATGTTAACCAAACCATTCTTTGCAACAAGAAAAAAAAACAAAACATTATGTACATGCCCAAGAATAGGAAAATGGCTTAACAAATTAAGGTCCATCTGAACAATGGAATGTTAGAAGGCTTTTAAAAGAATACTGTTGGTCTTGCCAGGAAGTGGACAAGAGGGGGACATGTAAGATTCTATTTCTTGATCTGGATGCTGTGACATGGTGTTGTTCATTTCATCAAACTGTACACATATGTGCATGTGTCTGTATATTTTGCCGTATCATGTCTTATACAGTATTATATAGCATGTTGTACCATACCATATATTATATGATGTTGCCTCTATTGTACTGCAAAGATTACAGTTTCTTATAGGATCAGATGGTAAATATTCAAGGTTTATAGCAATCTCTATCACTATCATTGCATTGGGAAAATAGACATGTAAATAGTGAATGTGGCTATCTTTCAATAAAGCTTTCTTTATAAATATAGGCAAGAGCTCTATAGCCATAATTTTCCAAGTTATGTAATATATATTATAAATATGTATATATTCCATTATATATGTGTGTGTATATATGTATGTGTATGTATATTCCAGGACTATGTTGAATGATAGTGGTGATAATGGACATCCCTGTCTTGTTTGTGATCTTAGTGGAAATGCTTCCAGCCTTTCACCATTGAGTATGATATTGGCTATAGGTCTGTCATATACAGCTTCTATAATTTAAATAGATCCCATTTATTTCTATTTTTTGGAGGGTTATCATAAATGGATGTTGGATCTTATCAAATGCCTTTTCAGCATCTATTGAGATGATCACGTGATTTTTGTCTTATTGATTTGATGGATGACACTGATTGATTTACATATGTTAAATCAGGCTTGCACTCCTGGAATGAAGGCCACTTGGTTGTGGTGGAGGATTCTCTCGATATGTTGGTGTTTTCAGTTTGCTAAGATTTTGTTAAGAATATCAAACTTGAAAGATTTTGCCCCTCAAAAGACCATCCCAAAAAGCAACCTGCAGAAAGGGAAAAAATATTTGCATACCCTACATCTAATAAGGGGTTAATCTCCAAAATTTACAAGTACTTACACAATTCAGCAACCAAGAAACAAATGATCCAATTAAAAATGAGCTAGGGAATTTGATAGACATTTCTCTAAAGAAGACATTCAGATGAAAAAAATATTCATATGAAGACATTCATACGAAAAAAATTCAACATCACTTATTATAAGAGAAATGCAAGTTAAAACCACATTAAGATACTACCTCACCCTTGTGACAATAGCCTGTATTAAAAAAAAAAACAATTAACAAATAATGGTGAGGTTGCAGTGAAAAAGAAGCTCTCATCCACTGCTGGTTAGGAAAGCTGGTACACCCCCTTTTGAAAATGGTATGGGGATCTCTTTAAAAAATAGCAATGAATGTCTTTCCATTTCTTTGTGTCTATTTCTATTTCTTTTAACAGTGTTTTATAGTTTTCTTTGTATAGGTCCTTTACTTCTTTTGTTAGGTTTATTCCCAAGTATTTGATTGTTTTTGTTTCAATAATAAAAGGGATAATTTTCATGGTTTCTTCTTCCTCAGATTGATTGTGTATAGGAAGGCTACTGATTTTTGTGCATTGATTTTGTATCCTGCCACTTTACTAAACTGATTGATTAGTAAATTAGTTTTTCTGTGGAGTTTTTGGGGTTCTCTATGTATATTATCATATCAACTGCAAATAGTGATAGTTTGACTTCTTCCTTGCCTATTTGGATTCCTTGTATGTCTTCCTCTTGTCTTATTGCTCTGGCTAGGAATTCCAGTATTGAAAAGCACTGGTGAGAGTGGACAACCTTGTCTTGTTCTAGATCCTAATGGGAATGCTTTCAGCTTTTCACCATTGAGAATGATATTGGCTGTGGGTTTGTCATAGATGGCCTTTATAATGTTGAGATATGTTCCTTGTATCCTGAGAATTTCAAGGGCCTTTATCATAAATGGGTGTTGTACTATACACAATGGAATATTATTCAGCATTCAAAAAAGATAAATACATGCAATTTGCAGCAACATGGATGGAGCTGGAAGGGATCATGCTCAGTGAAATAAGCCAGAAAGAAAAAGAAAAATACCAGATGGTCTCTCACTCATAAAAGGAATCTAGAAAACCTAAATAAGGGACCAGGAAAAAGAATAACTATAAGAAAGAAAAAATCAAAATCAACAAACAACTAGGAACCAGAGACACACTTTGTGGGGGGCGGGGAAAGGAGGAATTGGGGTCAAAATCAGGGGGTTGCAATTGTATGGGGAATATAAAGATTAAAAAAAAGTGAAAAGAAAAAAGCAATGAAAATCCCATTTGACCCAGCAACACCCCTATTAAGCATCTCTCCAACTAACATGAAAAATTTAACACAAAATGGTCTATCTATACTTATGACATAACAGTAGCATTTATAATTGTCATATCATGTAACCAACCCGAGTTCTCCTCAGTAGATGAATGGTTACAGAACCTGTGTATCACACATTTGATGGAATATTATACAGCCGTGAAGAAAGATGAAGTTGTGCATTTGGCACAAAGTGGGTGGAACTTGAGGTGACTGCAATGGGTGAAATTAGCCTAAAAGTGAAAGACATATCAGATACACTACCTCACCTGCAGAATATAAGTGCAAAATATATATATAAGCAAACAATAGATGAAAAAAATGAACTCAGCAAAAAAAAGCAGACAATGGTTACCAGAGGGAATAGAGGTAAAGGTTGAGGGGATGGGGCACAGAGGCAGATGGAGTATGGTTGGTTTGGAAGAGGCAAAAATAAAGAGAAAACAAAACCATGGGGCTGTGGAGTTCATATCCATATCTCTATATGAAACACACACACAGCAAAAACATTAAACCCTTGAGTGAAGTCTGTCTGATCAGTTTGAATATATCTATAGATTTATCCTCTCAGTATCAAATTTCCTAAAAAACAATCATTTTTTCCTATGAAAATGGTAACAAAACCTCTCTGATAACACTGTTTTTTGTGTATGTGTGTGCAAATTCATCCATCATGTAATAGGGAATAAAAACAATTGGAAATGGGTTGCTAACAGCCCTTTGTTTCGTGAACTTATTTTCTCTTTTATTTGCAACAGCAAATTAAAATTTCATTATGTCTTAAAAAACCAATACCATCTTTTCCAGTGATTTTTGGTATTTCTATGGAGAGATATGAAAAGCGAGCTATACGAGAAGAGAATAAAACAGAAAAGAGTGTAGAGTGTCCATTAAGAGCTGATGATCAGCAAGTCATAAATATATAGTATACATTTTATGGGTTATAGACTTCAATTTCAAAGTTATCAGGATAAATCCCATCACAGAAAAAAAAATAAAGATATCTCTTTCATCTTTGATATATAATAAGCTTCAATTATATATTTCAGCAGTCACCATAGAACAGACGATGCTTGCAATTTAAGTAGACTCCTTCAACAAGCTGAACCTTAGGTCAGTCGAGAAAGGAGTCTGACAGGGCAGGTGCTGTAAACACACTCAACTTCAAGGTGCTGAGTCTCAGAACTGAAAAATGAAAGAATCAAAACCTTAAAAATTTATTTTAAAATATAAAGATTAATTATATTTATTTTAGGGATTTATTTTTCTTTGTTTATGCATACAAGAACTGGAGTCTAGGCCAGAGGTGGGAGGGGTGAGAGGATTCACCAGAGACAGAGTGGAGAACAGAACAGGCAGATTGACAGAAGTACCCTGCTGAGGGTAGCAGCGGGGGAGTCAGGAGAGGTCTGTGCCATGTAGGTAGCTCCCTGCCCAGGGATTGAACTAATGCCACAGTGGCTGAACTAGTGCCATAGTGCTGAGATTTTAACCCCTGCACCACCAGGGAGGCTTTATTTATACTTATATTATTTTCTAGTGAATGGTTAATAAAAGGTTTAATGGAAGATACAGGAAGAGACTACATCTACATGTAGATAAAAATCAGCAATACAGGCAAAGATCAGTTTTTATTGTGTACATGCAGGAATTATTTTTATAGTTAATTGCATTACGCCCTTAGCTGAGGTCTGTCTGACTAGTTTGGTGGCAGTAGTGGACAGGAGCAAGGATTCACAGTAGCCTATAAAGCCTACATGCACATCTTTAATCTGATAAATCTCTTTTCTTGAATATCTCTGCTCTCATAATGTTCTCAAGTTTCTCAAGGATTTACCAGAAATTCTAGATTATTAACATGTGAGAACAGAGTTAATTATTTTTAAAAAGTGAAGATGCTAATGAAATTGCTGTCTATTCTAAAGGCTTTCTCATTTACCTCCTTGGATCCCTATGTCATAAATCGCTTGTGGTACTCCAAAGGGTTGTAATTCTCTACTAGTTTCTGGGAGAAGAAATGAAACCTGTAGTTAGAAATTACTGAGATCTATAGGCTTTCCCGGTAGTGCAGCGGGTTGAGTGCGGCGCTGTGAAGCTGTCCACAGCCTCCGCAGCGCCGGTTCAATCCCCAGCTGGCCAGAGAGCAACCCACATGGCGCAGCAGACCTCTCCTGTCTCACCTGCTGCTCCCCTCAGCAGTGTATTTCAGCCAGTCTGCCTGTTCTGTTCCCCACTCTGTCTCTGGTGAATCTTCGCACCCTCCAGTGACTCTGGCCTATACCCCAGCTCTTGTATAAATAAAAATAAATCTTTAAAAAAAAAAAGAAAGAAACCATTGAGATCTAATTGAAGATATTGGCCAACCATCTCCTTCAGTGAGTACTGATCTGTGTATCTTCAACTTTGATAGGGACACATCCTGTCTGAACTCTCAAGAGTATGTAGACCCATATGCATGGGTGACTGAGGATTTTCAAAAAATTATGGCAGTCAGTATCATGACCATGTCTTTGACCTGCTGTTTTGCCTCTCTTCTCTGAATTAAAAATCCATCTTGGGGCTTCCCTGGTGGCTCAGGGGTTAAAGTCTCAGCGCTATCAAGCTACCGCCAGCCACTGCAGCACGAGTTCAATCCCCGGAGATACCCGTGTGGCACAGCAGACCTCTCCTGCCTCGCTGGTTCCCCTCAGCAGTGTATTTCAGTTGATCCACTTGTTCTGCTCCCCACTCTGTCCCTGGTGAATCCTCTTACCCATCCCCACTACCCACCTCTGGCCTACAACCCAGCTCTTATATGCATAAAATAAATACATTTTTTTTTAAAGTTTACAAAAAAATCCATCTTGGACCTCAGTCTTGGATCATTGAAGTGTCCCCTTTGGTACTAAGTCAATTCAATTTTCTAGGTAATAAAAATTTTATGCTTCTAATCAATCAGTTCTTAGATCCTCAATCACTGTCAAACAAATCTTTGCATTTATAAGCTGACAAAGCAGCCAAAATCTCTTTATATCTTTTCTAAAGTTAAAGGCAAGGGATATAGATAGAGAGGGGAGTAATCTCAATTATCTTTGATATTTAAAGGGTTAAATTTAATAACTGGCCATCTCTTATGTTGACCAGTTATCTCCTAAAATGCGCCAAGTCATAAAGATGGCACTACCTTATCCGGACCTAACTTTCTATTATGGCTCAAATCGCTCTCAGACTATAAGCACTTAAAATAATAAGCATCTGTTGTGCAATTCCTAGCTCAAGTTCCATATAGATGTATTTAATCCTAGTTGTGTTCTTAGAAATATTGTTTCTCCACATTCTCAAATGAGGAACTACAGTGCAGAGTGGTGAGTTGCAAACTCAATGCTAGCCATGTGCAGCGAGTTGGGTCTGGGCCAGGCAACTGTGCACCAGCACTTGGCCATCTCTCTGTCCTAGCCAGGTGTGAGAGTATTCAGAATTAAAAGATATTTTCAAACACATGTGGATGGATCTGACTTAGCTGTTCCTTATTATCTACTATGCAAAAAACTATTGGTAAGCAAGATTTAAATGATCAAATCAATTGCACATAAATGATGTCACAGGGGTAGCTTATGGAGTTTTAACTTTCCCATGCAATTTAGTTGCTAGTCAATACTCTGTGTTTACCAAACACTTCCCCCCCTTTTTTTCAAAACACAGTAGAGGTGATCATTATTTGGAGTTTAATACTCTTATAATTCTCTCTTTTTCTCTCAGATAGAGAAACAAACAGATATAGAATTATAATGAGATGAATACAGAACTATTAATCATGTAATAACTATTAATTATATGTAATCGTTAGTTTTAGAGATTATTAATAAGAGTCATCACACTATATATCCAACTCTGCAATTTGTTTCCCACTCAATATTCTATTCCTCCTATTTTCTCACAGAACTGTTGAATTGCTCTATTTCTTAATTATAATAACTGAAGAGTATTGATTATCTACCATGCCCCAAGTTTTCCTAAATTAGTTCTAACCACAGAGATTATCATGCTCCTTTAACAGAGAAGGGAGATGGCAGCTCAGAGAAGAGTGGTCTGCCCCTCACCCCAACCCACGGGGCAGAGTGGTTTCAGCCCACCCTGGCCAACTTCAAAACACATGTTCATTTGACTGTCCATGGAGACTCTCTGGGAAAATATAAAATGTCTCCCTTTCTCTGACTAGTTTGTCATCCTCCACTATAAAAGTCTAATATCGTGGGAGCATACATGTTCCTGATAAGTTATTAAATAGACCTGCAGACACTATTATCTAAAGGGAAAAAAAAGAAAATTTATATCAATGTTACCACTCATTTGCACGTTAAAAAAAAAAAAATCCATGTTAATTTCCTGGCTGACCTTCTTCCCTTCCCTCTCTGGTGCCTGTGAGTCCTGCCCAAGTAGCTGAAACTGGTGGTCTCAAGCTAAAGTGGATGAGGTCACTGGAAATCTCCCTGCAGAACAGAAACTAACTTCTCATTTTTTCCTAAGTTGCAATAACCCTTTTGACAATATCCACCTGTCCTGATGAAACCGAACAATGCATTTAAAGAAATAATAAATTATTCTGCTATTACATGGTAAAGGAAATTCCTATTTCTGGTGCTTAAACATCCACTAGATATTCACAGCTACTGTTCCCTTCTTCTAATTTAAATGATCCATATCTACTCTGTCAGGTTCACTTGGATGCATTTTGATCAGAAACTGCAAGAGTTCATACGCCAAAAGGAAACTTTCAGCTGTTTATTTCAAGATTTAGCCCATGTGTTCAGCCATGTTCTCTATACATTCTTGTTCATTTCTCATAACATAAGTATTCACTTGATATATGCATAGTTTGATGTTTAAGGCATGGTACAGAGTGGCATGTTTTTAATCACATGGAAATTACTTAGTGTGAATCATATTCTGCATTGCATTGTTCTGCAGAAGTATATTAAGATGGAATAAAATGTTCAGCTTTTCCCACAAATCAGTGTCCATGCAATTGAGAAGAAATACAGACAGAGGGTAAACTATGGTTCCAAATAAGATCCATTACTCCAAGTACTAACCCAAGACTATGGAATAATAGGACCATAATGTGTACTGATAGTTTCATAAATATATGGAAAATTGGCATTGAATCCCAGGATGGACTTTATTATATAACCTAAAGCAAGGTGATTTTTTTAGGTATTCTCAACTATAATAATTTATCTTTCTTCATTACCACTTAGGGTGACAATGAGATTTAAGATTCAGATCAACAATCATCTATGTATTTTTCTTTTTTTAATTTTTTTAATATTTTATTTTATATAATTCTTACATCATTTTTCATCTTTGCACAATGTATGCATTTTCATTATGGTTATATTCCCCATAAAATTGCATCCCCGGGCCTCCCCGGTGGCGCAGCGGTTGAGCGCTTGGTTGCGAAGCTGCCCGTGGCCTCTGCGGCGCCGGTTCGATCCCCAGCTGCTCCCCGGCCATGGAGGAGGGTCCCACATGGCGCGCAGACCTCTCCTGCCGCCTGCTGCTCCCCTCAGCAGTGTACTTCGGTCCTTCTGCCTGCTCTGCTACCTGCTCTGGCTCTGGTGAATTCTCTCACCCTCCCACACTTCTGACTGTACCCAGTGCATGTACAAACAAACAAACAAACAAATAAATAAATAAAATACATGCCTCTTAAAAAATATATTAAAAAATAAAATTGCATCCCCCCCCTTATTTTCACTCTAGTCCTTCTTCTCCCTGCCCCACCCTCCCCATCCCGTAGTGTGTCTCTGGTTTATAGTTGCTTGTTGATTTTGATTTTTACTTTGTATTGATTAGTCTTTTTCCTGGTCTCTTATTTAAGTTTTCTAAATTCCTGCTATGAGTGAGGCCTTCCGGTATTTTTCTTTTTCTCTCTGACTTATTTCAATGACCATGACCCTTCCAGCTCCATCCATGTTGCTGCAAACTGCATGTGTTTATCTTTTTTGAATGCTGAGTAATATTCCATTGTGTATATGTACCACATCTTCTTGATCCAGTCATCTATTTGGGGACATTTGGGTTGTTTCCAAAGCTTAGCTATTGTAAATAGTGCTGCTATAAACATAGGGGTGCAGGTGCCCTTTGGAATTGATGTTTCTGTGTCCTTTGGGTAAATACCTAGGAGTGGAATTGCTGGATCATATGAAAGCAGCTATGTATGTTTCAAAGGCAGTTAAATCTGAAAGTGTCAGCTTGTACTTACTAATATCCCAAAATTCCTTTTGGTCTACGGACTGCTATATTTTGGTCTACCCATTCGACAAAGGGACAGTACAGTTCAATATTGAAGAAAGGAAGAGATGAATATAAAAGGAAGACAGAAGAAGAAAGTATGAAACAGTAAGAGAAAAGTAGGAAAGAAGGGTGGGGGAGGGGTGAGCAGAAATGGGAGAAAACCAGTCACTTAAATGTAATAAAACAATTGTCATTTCATATTCATTATTTAAAATATTTTAACAGTTAGTATCTTGTATCTATCCTTTTGAATGCATTAATACTTGTTTCTCAGAGTTAACTAAAAATAAATTTGATTAAAGATCCAGTTAAAGCAAAATGAAATAAACTATACATAAGCAACAAGTATGTCTTGATAAATTGTCATTTGTTCTGAAAAAGAAATTCCCAAAGGCCTTTGATTGCACTTCTGAAATTCTCTTAGGGGACATTTAAGAACCAGACCACTTACACAATCACCAGAAGATTCAACTATTTCAGATACAGCTAAACATTATTGTGTAAAGGTTTTATGGCCTATATATCATTAGCAAGCCCGTGGAGACTCCATCTCACATATAAAAAGGTTGATGATACTACATAATAAATGGCATGTCATTATTATGTTCTCTGGTGTTTATTGTAATGGAATAAACCATGAAGAATCCTTTTAAGTTCTCATGCACAAATCCACAGCGTTTCCATTGTGATTTACCAGGAAATAATGCACAACCTTTATAACTTTGCCACCTTGTAGAGATGGGCCAGAGAAGTATTTTAATGGCATAATAGTCTTTTCATCTATCCTGAGCACAGCCACATTGTATTTCACCCTTCATGGGGTATCTCCCATCTCCCATGTGTTCCCTTTGACACTTACAATTTTATCGATTTGATCCCTCTTCTAATTCCCCTAATCCAAAGAAAGCATTCTTCAATTCTATAGTCTTTCTTGGTATTGAACAGTCTTTCAACACAGCCAACATCAAGCTCTTATTCTGAAAATTGCTGGTTACTAGGGGTGTAGTATTTACAAAGAAGAAAGAGTTGCTTGATTGAAGAAACTTTCTAAATACAGGATGTAGAAGCAAAGGGCCAGGAACACAATGGTATCTCTATCATAGTCATTTCCTTTTGTTCTGCATTCCTGCATTTAATTTCCATAAGAACTATAATATGATATAGATATCATCGACATTGTCATCATTATCATCCTTTACTAGAGGGAAAAGTAGGAATTAAAGTCAATAAATGATCTCAACAAACCAGCCAGTAAGCACCAGAGCTAGGATTTGAACCCAAACACATCTGGCACACAAGCCCTTACATCACACCACAAATCTCCCTAGTGGATTAGAGAAAATAATTCATAATACACACATGAAGTGCATAATACATAAATAGTTAGAGAATGAAGGCAGAATATAGATAAATGACAAATATGTTCATACATTGTGGTGAGTCAGCCTGGGAAGACAAGAGGGTATGAAAATATAGGCCGGATTTTATTTCATTTATGATTAGTTACCATATTTTAAGTCAATGTGAATTTGTTCTTTCAAATACTCGTCCAGAAATGTTCAGCTCTTTCAGAATATGAAATAAATATTGCAAGAATGTGTGGCTAAAGTAAGTGAAATAATTGGAATTTCAAACATCACACCCTATCTTATTTTATAACACACAGAGAATATGAGGGTTAGAAATGTGAGAGACTTTTGGCCACAAGCCCTTATTTCAGCTAGAAAATTAAATCCCAAATAATAAAACAAGTTGGCTTATCTTTAGCTAAAGATAAAATAGAAAGAAGTCAGTTTTCTGCTTCCCAGATCAACTTTTCCACTACATTCTAATGAAAATTTCTTAGTGCCTTAGCTAACTAACTTAACAACCCAATCACCAACAGCATTAGAAAATAAAATGGCAATAAATCCAGGGCCACTGCAGGTGAATTAACCCTTGATTTACTCACTCATGTTCTACGAGACATAGAGCATGGGGTTCTGATACAGCCACATCCTTCCTTTGGATGTATCTGCTTCTCCTTGACAGTCACGTTGCCAATTTGTTTGGTCCACATGTCCCACAGGGGTAGGATAATGACTCTAGCAGATATAGCCAGTTCAGTTCAACAACAGATGTTTATTAACTGTCCAATGTGTGCCAGGCTCAACCCTGGCTTCAAAGAAATCAGAATTTCTGGAAGAAGAAAGAAATGTAAAACAGGTAATCAGATGATTTCAACACTTATATTTCATTAGTCAGGAAGGATTTACTGAACCACCACTGTGTGTGAAGCACTGTGCTAACTGTGAACAAAATCATAGTTCTCCCTGCCTACTGATAGAAACATCATAAAATAAGTATAAAATCACAACCTAAAAACAAGTTATGGAGAAGAGAGTTTCACAGTATCTCCAAAGTAAGCCAGGAGAGAGTTGGCTAGAGTCGGGGAACTCTAGGGGGCTGTTCCCTTTTTAGAAAAATACATGTGTGCATATGTGTGCATGTGTACACATGCCCTCGAGTACACATTAAATCTTACAATGATGTGAAAACTGATTGACACATGAAAAGATGAGGGAAAAATGCCAAAGCAAAACATTGAGAGGAAGAAAAGACTAGATAAGTCCAGCATGAGCTTATGAACATCACACCCGCCTGGAGCCACGACTTGGAGTAATAGTGAGTCCAAACGGATGGATAGTATTTACTATTAGTTCTTATAATCATTTGCTATAGGAATAAAGTCATATATTCTGTAAAACTACAATACTAAGATCGCAACAATTTGGAAATATTACCTGCAAAATTACTTCAGGATAAAATGCTCTGAATCACCTGTCCTGGATATATCCAGGGTCTTCCTATTGAATAAAAGGAATCTAAGATTAAATAGTAACTTCTTCAAACCTAGGGATCCTAGAATAATAGAACCTAATCTTGGTATCAAAAGCAAGGTTGAAAGGACAAACATTACAGCACTATTTACAACAAGTAAGATATGGAAACAACCCAAATACCCAAAAATGTATGATTGGATCAAGAAGATGTGTGTGTATATATACATAATGTAATACTACTCAGCCATCAAAAAAGATAAACTAGGGCCTCCCCAGTGGCACAGCCGTTGAGCGCTGGGCTGGGAAGGCTGCCCGCAGCCTCTGCAGCACCGGTTCAATCCCCGGCCACTGGCGAGTGTCCCACATGGCGTGCAGACCTTTCCTGTGCCCGCTGTTCCCCTCAGCAGTGTATTTCGTCAGTTTCGATGAACTAATGCCATTTGCAGCAATTTTGATAGAACTGGAAGGGATTATGCTCAGTGGAATAAGCCAGAAGGAAAAAGAAAAATTTTTCTTTTTTTCTTTTTTCTTTTCAGATGGTTTTACTTATAGGAGGAAAATAGGGAAATCAAATAAGGAATCAGGAAAAAATATAATAATAATAAATAAAATTAACAGGCAAATATAAATCAGAGACATTCTGTGGGGGAGGGCAAAGGAGAAGGATCAAAACTGGGGAGGGAAGAGCACAAGGGACTATGGTGATGCTGCACAGGTGAATTGGTGGTGGGAATTTTATAGGGGCTACCCTGAGAGGAGAAAGCAAATATTGTACAAAAATGAACAATGATGTAAAATACATATAAATAAATTTTTAAAATAATAATAAAATGAGCCTCCCTGGTGGCACAAGGTGTTGAGTGCCGCACTGTGAAGCTGTCCACAGCCTCTGCAGTGTGGGTTTGATTCCCAGCTGGCCAGGGAGCTACCCAAATGGCACGGCAGACCTCTCCTGCCTCACCTGCTGCTCCCCTCAACAGTGTATTTCAGTGGATCTGCCTGTTCTGCTCCCCACTTTGTCTCTAGTTAATTTTCTCACCCTCCTGCGCCTCCGGCCTGTGTCCCAGTTCTTCTATAAATAAATAAATCTTAAAAAATAAATAAAAATAATAAAGGACAAGCATTAAGTCAACTTCTACTAATCACAATTCTGCCCATGGACAGTTATTCAGTTCAATAATATCCTGCAGGACATTACTATAGAGGGTGGAGGGAAAGCAAGCTGCTATTCATTCATTCACTCATTCAACAAACGTTTATTAGTTGTCTACCATGTGTGAGACAATGACCAGAAATAGTTATTATTTGAAAATTAAAAAAACCTAAAATTGCAATTCTGGAAATATGTTCTATTTTACACTTGTACTAAAACAGACTAACCTTTTCTTCCCTCTCCTACCCAGAATTTCCTCCTCCCCCATACCCATATGCACATTATTATTAATTAGTGAGATTGCCCTTTATTCTTTATCACTAAGAAGTATGGAAATAAATAAAGGCCATGCAACTAAGAACAAACCCCCGGTTTATTCAAAAGTTGCTACAGCAGGAGAGTCAGTCACCCCTATTTGAGTTTGGCAGAGACTCAAAGGTGGCCAGGGGAATAAGAAAGTTTTACTGCTAAGAAGGAAGGGAAGGCTTCATTTATACCCTGATCAAAGGCTGTTGGCATAGAAAAGCAGAGGTGCACTAACTAGAAGTAGAGCTTCTTATGTAATTTGTTTGGGGAGTACATTTGACTTCTTCACTTGGTGCTCCAACCAAATGAGTCCATGATGGGGGGAAAATTAGGGAAGCGGTCAGTCATCAATCCTGCCCATCCTTGCTGCAGAGGTGTGGTGAGGCTTCCTGGTCTAGTTGCTGATATAGTCAAAATTCTACTGTCATACATGATCTGGACATTGTCCACCTGCCTATCCAGTCTCTCAGTTTCCCTTTCAGCTAATCTCTTACTTGTGAGAAGTTGACCCATTTAGAGGTTAGAATTTCAGATATTCATCATTCAGGGACTGTATCATCTCCATAGTCAACTGTACTGTGAGAGCTTCTTGGTATTGATTGTGTCATCATGGTCATCATCCGACACGAGAACAGCTGTATCAAAGTATTTAAGATTCTGGTTAGAATGCAACAGACTCTCTATTTTCCTTAAGACAAAGAATAGTCTGCTCTACCCTGTCTGTTCCATTGTCCCAAGTACTGCAAGAAGTATTAGGAATGGCAAACTCCTCCACAACTAGCCAACAATAATAGCTAGTGCAATGTAATTTTTTCTTAGTATTCCTACCAATAAATTTATTCCATCTTGGACAGAAGTGGCATTGCTAATAACCTCTGCAAAAAATCAGTGCCCTTTGGGGACACTGTGCTGATTATTCATATAAGTAATGAGTCAGTAACTCCTCCATGTAGTGCCTGAATAACAAAAGGTGTCTGAATAACAAAGGGTGCTGTTTTTCAGACACACTTTTGAATCAAAATGTCCCACCTTGGAGATAATAGAAACAGGGCCCTGGTGTACAGACAAGTGTCAGAATACTATTTCTAAGTTGCATGTGGTGTTCATCAGAGGCAAATAGGACAAGACATCCTTGCCATGACACACACATTACCAGTAGGTACACACAGAAATCAGGGAAACAAGGAGTTGTTCATGACATGAGATTGGAATCAAACCCTTACATTAGCTTGGTTACATCTGTATCTCTATTAGTCTCTTTCAGCCAGTACTTGGCTCCTCACCCTACAGAGATCATCAAACTCTAATTAGGAGTTATCTATAGTCTGATGATTAGATTGAAATAAATAGTTATTTTCCTGGGAGAGAAAGACACTAGAAAGTCACTGATTGACTTGTTTAGGTTCCATTGCCCATGTAAACACAAATGAAAATGCCATTGGCTACGACTATCTGTGGTCTCATTTTTTTTTTATATGGGCTGATGGCAGATGGCATATCTAGCAGTCAGCAAGACAGGGTAGTGGATACTGTTTGGAATAATCCAACACTGGTGTTAGAATGAGCAGGTTTGGACCCAGCAATTTTATGGATTGACAATAACCAGAGGTCTAGAAATTATAAGAGGAGGATGGTTATAAGCATGTAGATTTAAAGAAAATAATTAATAAAGAGGAATTATATAAATATCTTGGTCTAAATTCTTGGAGAAAGCTTTCTACTATCTGGTGTTATGCTTGTTCTGAAGGTCTTAGGCCAGCTAGCTACTTCTGAAGATCTGTTTCTTTTAGAGTATCTCTAAGAAACTTCAGTTTGAGGTGTCCTTTTGTGGCAGACTTCCAATTTGTATGGAATTCTGAATTGCTTCTTTAGTTGTAAAATGTGAATGGAAAAATCAACTCCATGGGTTTGTACTGCTGCTTTGTTGGTAATAGAACACAATATGGGCCTTCCAACGTGATTCACAAGCAATTTTTCTCTGATGCCTATATATATATATGAACTCTCACACTTGAAGATCATGAAGAGACTGCTTAGAAAGGGTAACCTTCTGGTGAGTGCATAGGTCTTCCAGTTAGCCTAGAGAGAGTGGACTTTATGAGCATATGGGCTATTTTATAGCAGTGTCAGAAAGGGAGCAAAGGGTTTCAGAAAGTTTGCAAATTTTTATTTAAGGAGACCAGTGGTTCTTTTGATCATTCCAAAATGCTTGATAAGAGCAATGTAGTTTTTGAGTGACAGGTAATACCTTACAGAATTTTTCTATAATGGCTCCATAAAGTATGTGCTTCAATCACTTTATATAAAAGTTGGCATTCTCAGGTTAGAAACACAAAATCAAGCAGCAGTTTCACTACTAGAAGGGTAGTAATATTTGACAAGTGCTTCAACATATCCTGAAAACAAATATGCAATAAATAAAGCATATCCAAATCATTCAAATCCCTTGGAGGCTGGAAGTTGGATAAAATACTTTTGAAGGTGTTCAAAGGGCACTTGAGCTTTGATTTCCAGACATGTCCCATCTTTACAGTTCTTCCAGGACTATGTTCTGGGCAGGTGACATATGACCTCAACATACCTTCAGCTGTCTTTAAAATAGCTGATGTTATTTTAAAATATTAAGCAAATTACCTACGCCATGATGAGTAGTTTCATGGAGAAATTTAGCTGACATCTATTTGAAATACTCTAGAACTATCACAGGGCCATCTTGGCAGCAGAAATTATCTGAGTGTATGGGGCAACCAGAATTTTCTCATTATTCCTTCTCAAAGTCATGGGATAATTGTTAATATTTTATGATGACTTCTTTAAATCCTTGGATGGTTTAGTTAAGATAACAACCTTGGTTTTAGTTGCTTACTTGATGTAATAATATGCTAGAACATTTCCTTTAGCTTTCATATCTCTTTTCATGGGCCTTAATCTTTGTAACAGCCACCTCTACAGTATGTTGGAGTACATCTAGAATTCCTTAACTTGTCCATTTTTACAGGGGTTCCAGCAGAGATGAGGAAACACCCCTAACATACTACTCCAAAAGCATACCTGATAGCTAAATCAATTTGTCTGTCTGTCTGTCTGTCTATATTTAGTCTGTCTTCTTTGGCTAGTTGACAAGTTCTAACAAGTGCAAATAAATTTTGTCATCTGGGTTGATTTCCTCAGGCAGAGTGCTACATTCTAAAAGACAACTTAGGTTGGTAAAAGTGTAACATACTCTTATTCAATAACCTCCAGTTTCAGCTTTGAGGAATGATCCACCAACAAATAACTTTAGGTCAGGTTCTGAGTGGGAGTCTCTAGCTGAGAAAAGATAATTATGAGTTTTCCTCTTCCGTATCTGAGAGACAGAAGAAAGTTGTGGGGTGTTTGAAATAGCTACATCCTATGCGGTGTCCTTGTTCTGAGGAAACTTAGTGCAAATGTGGCAGGGTTTATGTAGAAAGCTTAGCAGCCGTATCCACCAGGAATTGATGAGGTTGACAATACATCTTAATTCCCCTTGAGTGTTTAAGGCAGGAGATTGGGTGCTTTTTTCTTCCTTGGAGTACCCTCACTGATCCAATTCAACGATTTTTCTTTGTCTTGTTTTTATTCTGCAAGATGAGAGATATTTTTCCAGTGTGTCCTCCATTTACAATATCTGTAATTGTCCTTGTCAGAAGGTAATCAGTTGAAAAGTGGGCCACCTCACTATTTGATCTGTGGTGCATACATTTATTTTAGGTTCTATTTCATTTTTATTCAAAAGTTCTTTCAAAATATTCTCCCAGGTGCTGTAGTTCAAATAAAGGGTCTATTTTCCATTCTAATTTCTGGTTTTGAATTAGGTCTCCAATTTCAGATTTAATTTTACTGATGAAATGAAATGAACACTGGTACCTTGATGCCTTCTTTAATTCCCGAATGTTGTTGAAAATTGTTTTCTTGTCGATTATGAAGACCTTAGATAGTTACATGTTTTCTCTGTTTTTAATGATTAAATTATGGTTCAATGAATTTTTATTGAAAAATGTTTCAGATATGGCTCTTTAGACACAATATTTCTTTGCTTTTTTTAAATCCTGAGGTTAATTGTAGAACAAAGCATCCCTTCCTGGTCAATCCAATTGACATTTATAAACCAAGACTTAGCATTTGAGGTCTGACCAAAATGAACAAATTGATACAGGTCAGGTAACCCTGGGTCTCCTATACCCAGAATAATTCTGATTTTTTTTTCAAGAATAGTTGTGGGTCTTAACTATGTTCAGAGAATATTTTAATTCAGCTCAGATCAAGGTTTAAATTTTACAGTTTCCTAAATGACTGGTTCATGGACAGGGTGTATCTCTAGTGAAACTGGCATTTTGGAGCCTTAGCAGAGTCATTAATAAAGAAGTAGGGAGGGCCTCCCTGGTGGTGCAAGGGGTTTAGTGTCAGCACTATGAAGCAATCTGCAGCTACTGTAGCACGAGTTCGATCCCCTGCCAGGGAGGTGACCCACATGGCAGAGCAGACCTCTCCTGTCTCTCCCATTGTGCCCCTCAGCAGTGTATTTCAGTCAATCCACCTATTCTGTTCCCCACTCTGGTGGATCCCACTCTGGTGAATCCTCTCACCCCCTGCATGTCTGGCCTACACCCCAGCTCTTGAATGCATAAATAAATAAATCTTTCAAAAAAAGGAGCAGGGAGTCTACAGAAGGGGGAGAGAAAGGAGGAATTGACAAAGATGCTAAAGAAGAGAAGTCAAAAAGAAAAAAAGAAAGAGGGATACAGTGAAGATACTGAGGACAGGATGGCGAATTTACTAAGGAAATGAGTCTGGTTTGTTGTTGCCTAAGTTAGTCAAATTGCTCATTGTTTTTAATGAAGGAATATTTGAATCAGAATTTCATTTGAGGGCTCTGCATACCAGTCAAAAATGCTGCCCATCAGGCCTGAGAAGTCATATTCTTTTTCCTCTTCTAAGGTAACTCTCAAATGAACAATTTTGTTCCAGTCAAATTTTCCCCAGAGCAGCCACTGACAGCCCAAACTGTCCTAATGAAGTTATACCATTGAAAGACAGGCACAAAAATGTGGAGTAGAATAGCGTAACAAGAGTTATACTGCCCTAGGAGAGGAGACTGCCCTATGGAAGGGAGAAGTTAGTCTTAAACAACCCATACCCGTTGGCAGCAGTCAGTGGCAAAGTGAGACTGTGAAGGTCAGGTCAGGTCACCAAGCCAGTGGTCATCTCTTCCACATGACAACCTGACACTCCCATGTCCACAGGATCGACCAAAGCCAGTCAGAGGATTAAAAAAAAAAAAGAAATGCAATGGAAAGAGAACCTCATCTCATTTCCTTAGCCACAGCAAAGTCTGCCCACATGGACATAGGTCCAGTGAGAACAGCAAACTCATCAGTCAGGTTTGAACCACAAGGTTTGGGGATCTATGTCTATGCTCTGCATTGTGCTCCTCCCTTTTTTTTTTTTTTAAAGATTTATTTATTTATGCATGCAAGAACTGGGGTACAGGCCAAATATGCAGGAGGGTGAGAGGATTCACCAGAGACAGAGTGGGGAACAGAACAGGCAGACTGACTGAAATACACTGCTGAGGGGAGCAGCGGGCGCGACAGGAGAAGTCTGTAGCACCATATGGGACCCTCACCAGCTGGCCGGGATCTAACTGACACTGCAGAGGCTGCAGACAGATTTACAGTGAGGCACTCAACTGCCTGCACCACTAGGGAGTCCCTGTGCTCCTCCTTCTTATGACCAACAACATTCTCACTCAGCAGCACAACATGAAGAGATTCACAGAGGAGACCAGAGGGATGGAAAAGAAAAGCCTGATTCCACCAAGGATGCCAATGAAATGTGAACTGATAAAAAAACAAACCCAAGTATCAAACTGAGAATAAAGCTGAGGCATCAACACAGAGAGAGTTCAGACCTGCTGCTGACACACTGAGTCAAGGTCGACTTGACAGGCACATGAAGGAGCAAGTGAGCCTATGTGTGCCGCAACTGGCTGAAGTCTTAGCTCCCCGCTCCTCCACATGCAGAGGTAGCCTGCCAGCCTCTCAACTGTCTTTGGGGTTCATGCTTCCCATTTCTTGAAGGATGATTCGTGTTCACAACGGAATAACACTATCAGCACATGTTGTAGCTGTGGAATCCAGAAGTCAGCCAGGCCATCTCTCTTCATCTCATCCTGTCTCTGTCTTCTCTGGTCTAAGTAGACAGCATTTCTGCTGACACATTTTATTGGATCCACAAGTTAAACATTTCATCTGTTTAGCAAAGGACTGTCCATCTGCATCCTTGGCTCTTTCCAATTATCTGGATAGGCTGAGAAGTTTCTGAAAACACAATAGCTGATTTTTTTTTAAAATAATAAATTTTATTTTTATATTCCCCATACAATTGCAGCCCCCCCCCATTCTGACCCCAATCCCTCACCTCCCGCCCCCCACCCCCAAAAAGTGTCTCTGGTTCATAGTTTTTTGTTGATTTTGATTTTCACTTTCTTGTAGTTATTCATTTTCCTGGTCCCTTATTTAAGTTTTCTAGATTCCTGCTATGAGTGAGACCATCCGGTATTTTTCTTTTTCTTTCTGGCTTATTTTGCTGAGCATGATCCCTTCCAGCGCCATCCATGTTGCTGCAAATTGCATGTGTTTATCTTTTTTGAATGCTGAGTAATATTCCATGGTATATATGTACCACATCTTCTTGATCCAGTCATCTATTTTTGGGCATTTGGGCTGTTTCCAAAGCTTAGCTATTGTAAATAGTGCTGCTATAAACATAGGGGTGCAGGTGTTCTTTGGAATCGATGTTTCTGTGTCCTTTGGGTAAATACCTAGGAGTGGAATTGCTGGATCATATGGAAGCTGATTTTGCTTGGTGCTCCCTTCTTTGATTCATCTCTCTCTTCTCTCATTTTAATATAAAGGACAAAAAGCAATCAGGGCACACCTTCAGCACCTTGCTGAGAAAGCTCGCTAAAATTTCAGTTCATTGCTCACAGTTCTACTTTCAAGAAAACAACACAATTCACTCAAGTGCTCTGCTACTTTGTAAAAGGAATCTCCTTTCCTCCAGCTTCTAGTAACATGCTCCTTATTTCCATCAGAAGACACTTTGATAATCACATTTCTACCAAAAACCTCCTAAAGGGAATCTAAGCTTTTTCTATGAAGTATCTTGAAACTCAAAGGCAAATTCCAAGGCCACTTTCACATTTTAGGCATTTATTCCTGGTACCAAGATCTATACTCCTTTGCTGGAGTTGCTATAACAAGCTACCACAGACAGGGAGGCTAAAACATTAGAAACATGTTGCCTCACAGTTTTGGAGGCTAAAGATCAAAGCATCTGCAAGGTTGGTGCCTTCTGGGGACTGTGAGGGAGAACCAGTTTAGTGCCTCATCCAGCTTCTGGTTTGCCAACAATATTTGATGTTCCCTGGATTGCAGAAGAAGCCCCCACAGGTCTCTGCCTTCATCTTCATGTGGTATCTTGCTTGTGTAGCAGTGTCCAAATGTCCCCTTTTTATAAGGATGCCAGTCATATTGAATTAGGAACCCACCTTACTCCAGGATGACCTCATATTAACTAATTACATTTGGAATGATCTTATTTCCAAGTAAGACCACATTTTCTCCACATAATAAGTTTGGAGACATAATTCAACCTACAACAAACTTTTTATTTGTTTTGCTTTTTTTCACTACTTTTTTATTTATATTTGCATAGAAGAACTGGGTTGTAGGCCAGAGGTGCGGGGGGTGAGAGGATTCGCCAGAGACAGAGTGGGGAGGAGAACAGGTGGATTGACTGAAATACACTGCAGATGAGAGAAGAGAGGTCTGCTCTGCCATAGATGGGTTAGTTCCCTTGCCACCAGGGAGGCGCACATTTTGATTTTTTAACTATATGCTATTTTTCTTAAAAAAGAATAATTCATCTTTAATAGAATCTGGTGCATGAAAAAAAATTCCATTTTATAAATAACATATATTTTCTAATTAAAACAGTATTAAATAAATATGCAAAGAAAAACCCAGAACTTGCTAATCTCTGGGATTTGAACCAAAATTTATCTCTTGATTCCAAAGTGTTAGAAAGCAATATAGATAGCTAGAAAGGTTATAGTTTTTATAGTTACAACTACAGAATGGTGATATTTGAGTCTGATGGTATTCAGAAGAGAAGTGGGTAGGTATCTGGACAATTTAAACATAAAACATTTGTCAGAAGAGATCAGTAAAAGGATAGAAGAAACAGGTGGTGGGGAGAGATTCATTGATTCATCCAAGGTTACACCAACGTCAAAGACAGGACTTCTAATTTTAAATATACAGTGTATCTGACCATACAATAGTCTTTGGCTTTGCTAATTCAAAATGGAATTTACCCAAAATACAACTTCATCGTCACATAGTGAGGGAATATCTGTGACCTTAGTCTTCTCACCATCTCACTCAGGTGATCTTTGAAAAGTAAAGGCATCTCTGAAAAGAAAGCAAAGCATTCTATTATACAGAGATCTCTACAGGGGAAGTTCTATTCTATGAATAAAACTGACCTCTGAATAGACTTTCCTCATCCACAAAGACCGCCATTCCTCACTTTAATTGAAAGATAGGCTTCCTAAGCCTCCCTGGTGGGACAGTGGGTTGAGCACAGCGCTGTGAAGCTCTCCGCAGCCTCTGCAGCACAGGTTTGATTCCCAGCCAGCCAGGGAGATTCCCACATGGCCCAGCAGACCTCTCCTGTCGCGCCCTCTGCTCCCCTCAGCAGTGCTTTTAGTCCGTCTGCCTGTTCTGCTCCCCACTCTGTCTCTGGTGAATCCTCTCACCCTCCCGTACTTCTGGCCTGTACCCCAGCTATTGTATAAATAAAAAAATAAATCTTTTTTTTTTTTTAAAAAAAGAAAGAAGACTTCCTGAAAATGTGAATCAAAATAATATCTGGGCTTTTAGCTTCTTTCAAAGAAAATGCATAGTTTTTGATTTTTGTTTTTTTAAAAAAAGATTTATTTATAGGGCCTCCCCAGTGGCGCAGCGATTGAGCGCTGGGCTGAGAAGCTGCCCGCAACCTCTGCAGTGCAGGTTCGATCCCTGGCCGCTGGAGAGGGGCCCACATGGTGCACAGACCTCTCCTGCCATGCCCTCTGCTCCCCCCAGCAGTGTACTTCGTCAGTCTGCCTGTTCTGCTCCCTGCTCTGGCTCTGGTGAATTCTCTCACCCTCCCGTGCTTCTGACTGTACCCAGTGCTTGTATAAATAAGTAAATCTTAAAAAAAAAAAAAAAAAAAGATTTATTTATACGTACAAGAACAGGGGTACAGTCCAGAGTTTTGGGAGGTGAGAGGATTCACCAGAGACAGAGTGGGGAGCAGAACAGGCAGACTGACTGAAATACACTGCTGAGGGGAGCAGCGGGTGAGTCAGGAGAGGTCTGCTGCGCCATGTGGGTCACCTCCCTGGCCGGGGATTGAACTTCTGCTGTAGTGGCTACAGTGGCTGTAGTGAGCTTCATAGGTTGAGTTTTAACTCTTTGTGCCACCAGGGAGGCCCGAAAATGCGTAGTTTTAATAAGACATTTGCATAGTGTTTTATAGCTTGTTTGATACATGCATCTACAGTTATATTTACATTTCAGAGTATTTCGCATCCCTATGAAGTTTAGCAGGATTTCTTTCCCTGTGTTTGATGAGTGAAAACTTGATATACAGAGAAGTGAGATTCACCTGCCAAACTTCTTAATGGTCAAACGGGGACTGCTGAGCAATAGAGCTAACTATAGGGTTGCTGGCTAATAGTAAATAAGTTGAAGATCAATTCATTCAGAAAGTCAGCTGGGCTGGCTTCAGGACAATATGGTCATTACAATTCCACAGAGCTCCTTATATGACTTCCTAAGCTCTTAGTTGCCTCTTGGTTTGCATCTACCTGTGAAGAAATAAAATTGCTTGTTGTCAAACAAAGCATATCCACAAAGCACTCATTTCTTAAATTTTCAAAAAGCAGCAGCTGCCTTCTTTGAAAACACAGTTATTACTTCTATATTTAATGCAAGGTGGCCAGCTGGTCTCCGCACAAAACTACGTTCTTTCACTCTACTTAGTATGCTGCTTATATCAAGGAGTAGAGGATTTCCAAAGGATTCTTCATAAATCAGGAAGAATGAAAAGAACAATGGGTATGCATTGCGCAACCTGAGCAGACACACAGGCAGCAGGGAGAACTGGATGGCAATTTCTCATATAGAACGTTTGCAGAAATAAGAAAAAGAATGAAAAAAGAATAATAGACAGCATTTATCGAGGACTTACTCTGTGCCAGGCACTGATCCAGCCGCTTTTCTTGTAATCAGATATGATCCTCACGACAATCCTCTGACACGGGTACCATTATTATTAGCCTCTCACAGGTGAGAACGTGTGGCCAGAAGACACTTACCCAAAGTGAAGGAGGCACTGAGGAGCCAAGTCAGCAGTCAGACCCAGGCAGTCTAATCTAAAACCACAGGCTAGACGCATCTTGTTATTAGAGGGAAATAAGAGTTTTCATTGTTGAAAATGCAGGTAAATGATAGGTCACTGTATGGGCATGAAAAATTTTATCTATGAGGTCTCCAGAGAAACATTCGATGTGTTTAGTGAGGATGAAAAAGAAGACAAATTGGAATGGTCCTCATCTTATGTTTGGAAAATGCATCTAGAGATCTTGGAGATAAGGGCAGCAAAATGCCATTAAATGAGAGTAGATAATGAATTTAAACTGTGGTGGAACATTGCCATTTTAACCATAAAACTACAAAGAGAATTTTTTATTGACTAGAAAAAGAACAGAAAGTTTTGGCAGATGTTTGATTCCACATGTCACGAAAAAAGTGACAATGCAAATTTGATGTTTATTATTATTGTTTTTGTTGTTATGACTACTGTATAGGCTAAGCATTTAAATAAAAAGTTTTCAGGCAAAATTCCTACCAAGAACCATATCTGGACATCTGAAAAGTTGAATCTTTGAAAACAATGTTGTCTGAAAAACAGTCTGACCCCTGGAATAAGAAATGTGTGTGAAACGTAGTGGTGCTATAGCCAGGATTGCATTAAGGGATTATTAAAATTAGCTGGAAAGCTGAACTAAGTCAAATATCAACTGCAACTTGTATGCCATATTTATTTAAGACATATTATAAATTTTGCTTATAATTTGAGTACAATGAATACTTAATAAGAATTAAATTGTTACAACAAAAAGAAATTTGAGGAGCAGGGGGAAAAGCCAATATGCTTTTTGTGGAAACATGTGAATGTGGAAATAAGTAGTTTGTCTCTCATTTTCCTCAAATATGCATGTTTAGATGACACCCTTTAAACCCAATACTGTTAAACATCAACAACTTCCTTGTTTATAATTTCTAACCTATTCCATGCTGATAATAGTCAATGAAGTTGAGTCTAGAATAATATTGGAGATTATTTTTTTTTAAGATTTATTTATTTATGCATATAAGAACTGGGGTACAGGTCAGATGTGTGGGGGGGTGGGAGAATTCAGCAGAGACAGAGTGGGGAACAGAACAGGAGGAATGACTGAAATACACTGCTGAGGGGAGCAGCGGGCAACATAGGAGAGGTCTGCTGTGCCATGTAGTTGCTCCCTGGCTGGCCGGGGATGAAACTCGTGCTGCAGAGGCTGCAGATTGCTTCATAGTGTGGTGCTTAACCTCTTGTGCCATCAGGAAGGCCCCAATATTGGCTATTATTGCAAAGTCCAACTAAAAAGTACTTTTTTAAGGTGTGACAGAAAGTTCTATCCATTCTGGTTGAGGGAGGGAGACTAAGGAAAGCTGGCAAGCCCATAGCAGCTCTTCTCTTCCTAAACAACAAAAGTGATGACATGCAAACAAACAAGCAAACAAAACAAAGGTAGCAGAATATCAGCTTGCTCAGAGTAAAAATTTTGGAAGAAAACTGAACAGGCAGGTATATGCATCCAGGCCAGGAAAGGGGCCATCAGGGGACCCTAGGCCCAAGTTTGGAAGTCACAGAAACTTGTATGTACAACTTTGAGCCCACACAGTCCTTGAAATTGAAGACTTGAGTCAAATTTACCTTAACATTCAGGAAGTGAAGCATCCTAAGTGACATCTGAGTAACTCTGCGGCACTGGACAAGATCTCAAAGCTGAGAAACTAGACCCAAGCAAGTCAGCACAGAGGAAATTACCAGAGCGCAGTGCACCCTGGTTCTGGACGCCAGACCTGGTGGACCCACAGAAAAGATGATTGGGGAGAAAGATGATTGTTCCTGCATGTGTGCATGTTTGGCCCAGAGAACAACAGTGAAACCCTGAGATCAGCTTGAGATGTGAGGGTGTGATGTCCAGGTCAAGGAGGAAGAGAGGAATGCACACAGAGCATCCAGAGGCATCCTGGCCAGACGATGAAAGACAAGAAATACTTGTTCAACATGCCAACTAGAGGAAACTCTAGAAATTGGTACTAAGGAGTTTCTAGTGACATTCAGTCCTGAAAGAGGAAAAGAGGCATCCACCCAGCTCAAGAGAAGTGACGACAGGGCTTCCCTGGTGGCGCAAGGGGTTAAGTCTCAGCACTATGAAGTTATCGGCAGCCACTGCAGCATGAGTTCCAACCCTGGCCAGGGAGCTACACACGTGGTACAGCAGACCTCTCATGCTGCAGTGGTTGGAGATAGCTTCAGAGGTTGCATCTTGACCCCTTGCACCACCAGGGAGGCTCCTAAATTAAATAAATCATTAAAAAGAGAGAGAGCGAGAAGTGAGGAGAGCCTGCATCTGTCTCTGCCAGCCGGACAGAACCTGGTCTCCTGCTAAGAAGTAAATCTCCAGCAAGCCTGGAGGTAGCTGCCTGGGATACCATGCAGGTCCTGGAAAGGAAGGCATGTCATATCTCTCCAAAGTCATGATGTTTATTATTATTGTCTTTGTTTGCAATAATCACCAATGAAACTCTCTCCTAAGACTTTCTGTGACCCCACTGGTCACAGGTATGTGGATGCCAGTTTAGATGCAGCACTGTGGGAAGGTAGATTGAAGGCGGGGTTTGAGTTGCCATTAGAGTTGCCACTAAAATGCTCCAAGGAAGTAGGCCTCAGATGTGGAGAAGCAATGATGATTAATAGGAAAATTGCATGGTCCAGAATTAGAAATTATACAAGGTCGAAAGTCATAAATCTCTGTCTCCAGGGCAAAATGGCCAGTAACAGGCAAACAGGCATGCAGGAATGGGGACAGCACTGTAATCCACATGGCTGTTTTCTGAACTTGTACCAACCAACCAGAAAGAGAAAAGACCTCAGAACATAAAACCTCCCCAGAATTTTGCAGTAAGCAATAAAACAACCCCTTGTGGTTGCAGTTTGGAAGATCAGATTTGACTGGAGCAAAATGGAAGGAATTTAATAGTTGGAAAAGTCAAGCCTACACCAAAAGGGTGAGACTCTGCTCTCAATTCTTACAAATCTAGGAAACTAGAAGGCTGTTACTTATTGATACCTCCAAGAAGTTTGCTACCTACTACTTTCAGGAGACAAACATCAGAAAGATCTGAAAGCTTAAGGTCTGATTGCCAGAGAAAAAGTTTGTACAGGAAGCTAAACCAAGCTAGCAGGGCCCCTGGTGAGGTCATTATGTTCCTCAATCTGGTCAGAAGAGATCTTCGAAGCAAATCAGAGACTTTGAAGAGACACGACACCCCTTCCATTCTAGGTACCTGTGTGGTCTCCCAGGGACCCACTCTGTGGCACCCCTATCAGAGACCCAGCACTTGTGGAACAGACTCAAGAAAACACAAAATAATGTCCATTACTTTTGTGGAAGTGGAACACACTCCATTTGTTTTGCTTCTGCCTCTTGACGGATACCTTTGGGAAAATTGCTCCAGAAAAAGAATTCTACACAGGATCTCCCAAAACTACCAATAGAGAATGAAGAAAAGTCAGAATCCTAGTTCACAAAGGATAGGGTAAGAGACATGGAAAATCCAGGCTGCCACCTCAAACCCTCAAAAAAATTCTATGTATGGGCTTCCCCTGGTGGTGCAGCGGTTGAGCTCTAGGTTGCGAAGCTGCCTGCAGCCTCTGCAGCACCAGTTTGATCCCTGGCCACCGGCAAGGGTCCCACATGGCGCGCAGACCTCTCCTGCCGCCCGCTGCTCCCCTCAGCAGTGTACTTCGGTCCTTCTGCCTGCTCTGCTCCCCGCTCTGGCTCTGGTGAATTCTCTCACCCTCCCGCGCTTCTGACTGTACCTAGCGCTTGTATAAGTGAATAAATAAATAAATAAATAGATCTTTAAAAAAAAAAATCTGTGTATACCCATGACAGTTCACACACCCAAGAGGCCTGACAACTTCCTCTGACCAGGGGTGTCTCAGTATGGCTAAGAAGCCTCAAGTGGAAGGGACAAGATGCATTTCAAAGGCCATGGAAACATATCCCCAAGCAGAGTGTCAGAGAACACTGCTCGTCACCTGAGGTAGAAGCTGTGCTGGGTAATCTGCTCAAAGGCCACAGCAGGACCCCTATCTTTTCCTCAGCCACTACCCGGAGAAATAATCTGCATTGGAGCTATAACACAGCATGAGGTTCCAATATTTTTCTAGCAGATGTAACAACGTGTGTGTGTGTGTATGTGTGTTTCAATTTCAAGAAATTGTATAAAAAGCAAAATAATCAGACTTTATTGTTCTGTGAAAAATTTCAGCAGGCATGGGGAATGGGACACACACAGTGGCAGGGTAACCGTTCATGGAATAATTCCAAGTGGCTGCTTGGGGTAGGAAGGTCACCTGCTGGGGCCTGTGGGATCCACGTTAATGAAGTCAGTGACCCAGGGCAGATAGCAAGCAGCATGCAGGAGGCTGCCATCATCAGTGGTGACCTACCACCATGACACCCGGCCTCCTCTATGCAGTTACCCCGGCCCCAGTGCTTAGCTGGAGTAGACACTCTCAACCCAGTGAGGCGGAGATGTGCGCAGAGGGGCCTGGAGAGGAAATCAGAAAGTATTAAGAATATAAAATTCCTTCAGGAATAATCCACAGAGTGGATAAAGGTGCAGAGATGGGGTAGAGAGAGCTCTGTAGGAGGAGCAGGAAGAATACGATCTGACTGCAGGAGGAACACGGTTAAAGAAGTTATAAGAAGTTAGCTTCACTTTCCCTCCTCCCTTTGGTTCTGTCTTCTTCCCTGGCTCTCTCCCTCCAGGTTCCCCTCCCTCCTTCCTCTCTTTCTTCCTTTGAAAGCCTGTTCCCACCATGGACAGCAATTGTGTATTTGCACTGGACACTCTATTAGGAGCTTCATATACTTAGGACCTTTAATATTCACCAAGCACCATTTGCAAGAATAGTCATACCCGTTGTACAGATTAAAAAAAAAACAACAACAAAACAAAACAAACTATAGGTTCAAATTTACCTGTGAGCCTTCAAGGTAAATCAGTCATAGTGGAACAAGATGACAACTGTGGACTCAAATAGCCTTAACGCCCTGCAGCCTTTGAGAACATTCCTGAGGAACATAGCCTGGAGTGGCCAGGGATGGCACAGTAGCATGGGGCATCCAGCTAACTCTGAAAGAGGGGTGCCTCCTGGGTGCAGAGCACAGGGGGCACCCTAGGAGTGTGAACAGCAGCAGCAAAGACACAGAGGGAGAGTGGTAAGCTATGAGAATGGAGACTAGAGACCATCCACATGAGGCGATAAAAGCCATGTGAGATGAGGAAGTTCTAGCGGTCTGTGGTACAATGCTGTGCCTGGAGTTAACAACACACATATTGTCGTTAAAATCATTCTATGGGGACTCAATCTGAGGGCGTGGGGGAAGCAAATATTGTCTAAAAATGGAAAAAAACGATAAATGTTAAAATTTTAAAAATCTTAAAAAGTAAATAAATAAAAAATCAATGAGGACAAAAAGACAAATAAAATAAAATAAATTCTTGTTAAGAGGTTAGATCTCTTTAATGTTCTTTACAGTTTAAAAGGGGGGAGTAAGAAATTGAGACAAAGATGGTGCATACTGAAATTCTGTCTCATTCCATAGGCCATAAAAACACGGTGAAACTTTCGATCAAGGGACTTTAAGAATCACAACAGATCTTTGAGAAAAATTATCTTGTGTCAGTGGACGAAACAGATGGCCCACAAGAGAGACAGAGGTTGCTGAGTAAGCGAGGGAGAGGTTCTGCCTGGAGCGGTGGGCACAGCCATGAAGAGAAACAGTGTGAGACAGAAAGGAGGGGGTGGGGAATCCTGGGCTAGGTTAATAGGATATGGCCACTGGGAGGACAGGGTTCTGGAAGAACAATGACCACTGATAAAGTAACTGGAGATTTCAAGCTGGGGGTGGGTGGATGGACTCTGGACAGGATGTAGTTGTGGGGAGGAAGGCAGAAATAGTGCTATGGACCATGGTCTACGGTGATGGTACACGGGCGACTTGGTGTTGGGAATTTCACAGGGACTATAACTGAGATGAGAAAGCATGCATTATAAAAAAAAATGAAGAATGATGTAAAAAATATATTAAAAAATAAATAAAATTATTTTTAAAAACTTAAAAAAAAAAGAAATAGCACAAAGGGAAAGAAAGACACCAATTTGGTTTGGGCAGATCACTTTAAGGCTTCTGAACGGCATCGAGGGTGATGGAGAAGCATGCTCAGAGGTGACAGGTGGAGCTCTGTCTGTGGAGGGGGCTGCAAAGGGAGGAAGAGGGCAGTTAGGCCCCACCTCTGACATTTCAGCCAACCATAGCCTATACGACAGTGGTCCCCAATTCCTATTGTAGTGAGGCCATGCCATCCTAACATCATTAGTGTTTTATGACAATAGCAACCTCACATCTCTTGATACGCCATCATTTTCTCATATTTGATTTGATCTTGCCTTCTTCAGGGTCCTTAGTGTACAAAATCCCACTACCATTGCCAGGAAGAGGCCACATTGACTGGTTGACTGGAGAAGAAATGATTAGTGATTAAGAACCAGGAGAGGGGAAAATCAGTGATGGTTTCAGCTCACCAGTCAGGCGTGCCCCATTCCACCACGGCTGTGATCTCGGGAACAAGAGCAGTGACTGGAGCTGATAGAGGAACTGCTTCATTTAGAGGAGAGATTAACAGAAATGCATGAAGGGCTTATATCAGGTATGTAGAAACTTGCAAAATCCCAGAGGGAAGAACAGCACTATGGCGATCACAAGCAAAGCAAGAAGTTTATTTGCAATATTGAAAGAGAAGGCTGGATCCCATTACAATGTGGAAGTTACTGTTAACTCTATAACATTCACATGATGACAAGTCACCTAAGGACACTTTTCTCAGGAATATATCCCCATCTTAAAGTGGGAGGCACGACTGTCCTGACAAAAGCAGCGCAAGGGTGAAATCTTGAGGTCCCTCTGCACCCTGCTATTCAGCCACCATAGTGCAATCCAAGGACTGGGGATGGCCAGAGTGCTGGTTGGGGTTTTGGGCCTGAGACCACTTCAGAAATACAGTAATACTCAGAGCACAGAGGGCATGCATGCTTTCCTAAAGTCAGACACTGCCAGTGGCTCTTTATTTCTAGACCATTCTTTATTTGTGGAAATCGAATCACCAGAAACTGTGCTTCTGGGAAATGCTATCCCAAACACTTATTAAATATGCAGCCATGTAGTTTGTTTTTGCATTTTTTTCTTAAGGGTAACAATTAACCTTTAAAATGGCTGACCTTTCCAAAAAGGTAGACCTGTTGGTGGGAGCTCTCTGAGGTGTTGGGTAAATGTTTCAGAGAAGTGTCTGCTCCACAGCAAACAGCCACTTTGAGCTGCCGTGGTTTCCTTTCACTGTAACTCTTTGAAATGATTAGCTTAGTTGATATTTTTAATTTCTGAAATGAAGCCATCAAGTGGAGTCTTGGGGGTCAGCCTCTGGCATAGAGAAAATACCACCTCCCAGAGGAAGGAAAGGAAGCTTCCACACAGACCTCCACTCTCACCAGTTTTCCAGGAGGCAAGTGTGCCAGGGAGATTGTGATTGGAGATTATCTTAAAGCAATTACCACCCCAAGATTCAGCCCAACTAGGTGGGAATCCAGCCCAGCAGCCTGTTGAGGACCCTCGTTCCCTGCCACCTGCCTCTCCTCTGCTGGATTCGTGCAGTTCACCACCTCCATGATCTTTCTACTCAGAAATCTCACCATGTCATTCCTTGATTAAAAGCCCCAACTGTTCCCAAGTGTTTCAGTTTGCCATGAGGGGCCCGTGATCAGCTCTCTACTTCTCTAACTAAATCTGGCACTCTCAAGCCCTGCCTCCCCTTGTGCACACAAACACACATAGTTCCCAGACCGCACCAAAGTCCCTGAGTTTCCCCAGATACCCCACACATGAGCACCTTGCACATTCCTCTCCCCCAGGCCCTCCAGCACCCCCTGGGCTAATGATGCCTGTTTTTCCTTTGAACTCTCCTCAGATGTCACCTCCTCCAGAAAGCCTGTCCTGACCCACTTCTGTGGAGGTGGTGGCCTTTGCATTCTACAGATACCTGCTTCATAACAGGGACTGCACTCTGCTATTTACCAGGAAAGCAAGCCCAGCTCCCTCAGGACCACACACAGGGGGACCTTGGTGTGATTATCCAAATCACCCATTAATTATTCATTATTATATTTAATTCATTAGTTGTATTTTATCTTTACTATATTTAATTAATTAATAATTCATTCATTCCTGATGAAACACCTTGTCCAAGGATTATGCCTTAAATGTACATGGGTACACTTTTCCAGGACCTTTCTGGAAAATGTGAATACCTATAGTAATGGTAAAATCCCAGCCAACAAGATGACATAGGCAAAGGGTTTACTTGAAGGGGGCCCAGGGACTATCCTCGGAGATTTGTGCAGCATTTAGAGAACCAGTAAGAGCTGGGAAGCATCCAGGCCTGAAGGGGCGAAAGGAGAAGACAGCACCCTGAGCCTACGGGAACTCATGGCAGGTGCTGCCTCCATACTGATGTTTCGCAGACTGTATTATCAGCAGCACCAGACGCAAATCCTCAGACTGCATTGCAGATCTACACAAACAGAAACTCTGGTAGTGGGAGTCTTGATCTGGCTTTAAATAGCCCTCCAGAGAGGCTGATGCCTGCTCACAATCACTGCTCAAGGCTCTAGGTCAGTGGTTGGCCAACCGCGGCCAGTGGGCCAACCTGGCCTGCTGCTTATTTAGTTGTAGCTCGTGAGCTAAGAATGATTTTATATTTTCAAAGGGTTACATTTAAAATGGTTACATAAATCATATCTTTAATTTTGTCTCTTGGTCAACAAAGCTTAAAATATTTACCATCTGGCCCTTTGCAGAAAGAATCTGCCAATCCCTGCAGTAGAGGAACAAAATCAGGGCGCAGGGCAAAAAGCCACTCTGACCTCAGCCTCATGGCTCACTGCCTTCACAGGCCAAACACCTAGAAAGCCAGAAAGCAAGAGAAAAGTCCATAGAACTCAGCTTCCTGGACACGGAGCAGGAGAGAAGGAGCCGGAGACTACATGGGGGGAAAGAGAGGCAGGATGGCAAACAGAGAGCCAGCACAGCACACCTACCTTCAATTTTAGACTTCTAGAAGAGCTTCTTTTTTAAAAATATGAGTCTTTTGAGAGAGGCAGGAAAGCCATGGCGAGAATAATGTCTGGTCAAAGGACAGGGAGGGCACAACTTTCCAGAATTATAGGACACACCAAAAGCAGTAATAAGAGGAAAGCATATAGCAATACAGGCTCAAATCTAGAAACAATAAAGAATGCAAAGAAACAACCTAATCTCCCATCTCAAAGAACTAGAAAAAGAACAACAAAAATACCCAAAAGCCAGTAGAAGACAAGAAATAATAAAAATCAAAGCAGAAATAAAAAAATAGAAATTAAATAATAACCCAAAAGGTCAACAAAACCAGAAGTTGGTTCTTTGAAAAAATAAAATGGACAAACCTCTAGCCAGGGTCACAAAGAAAAATCAGGAGGAAAAAAACAAATAAATAGGATCATAAATGAAAGAGGAGAGAGCGATCAAAACAGGTGAGGGAAGAGCACATGGGACTATGGAGATGGTACGTTGGTGAACTTGTGGTGGGAACTTTATGGGGACTTACACCTGAGAGGAGAAAGTATACATTATACAAAAATGAACAATGTTATAAAATACATTAATTGATTGATTAAAATAAATATAATTTATATTAAAAAAAACCCAAAGTACAGGGACAGGAGGAGCAGAAGGGAAAAGATTCTGCATCCAAGTGGTCAAGGCCATAGGCTTAACCTATCCACTCCGGCTGGCTCCACTTACAAGCTGGGCACTCTCTGACAAGTTCCTTAACCTTCCTGTGCCTCAAATGACACACTATGAAACAGAAAGGAAAAAGATCGTATAGGGTTGTGTTGCAGATGGAGTCACATGACATGGGAAGAACTTACCGTCCAGACTGGTTTACTATACAACTCATGAAAACGTGTCACTCATAGAGCCTCGACCACGCACATCTATATGCCAGGCCGCATGTTAGGTAGTAGCAACAGAGGTGACTAAAACAGAGGCCTCACACTCAAGATCTAGAGAGGAAGAGAGAAAGACAAGACAACAAGGAGCTATAATGGAAAAAATGGAAGGCAGAGAAGGCTTCTCAGAAGAAATGCTGTTGGCACTCAGCCTTGGGAGTTGGCTACTGAGGAAGGACTTCCAGGGATCTGGGTCAGGATGCAAAGGCACCTTTGAAATTACAAATAGTCTGTACAACTCTAGCTTGGGTTCCCATCACAGGGAGCGGGAAATAAGACCAAGGAGACAAACAGAGACAGATTACAGGAGACCTTAAGAAGATTTCATCTGACAAATTGGGAGCCTTTTCCAGGGGAAATAATTGATGTGCGACATTCAACATGGAGCGCGAGGAAAGGGGTGCCAGCAAAAGCACCAATTATACACCCACCTAAAGCACACCGGTGCCCCAGACACAGTGGGGAACACACATGGTCAGACATCTCAGGGCACACAGATGAGCACACAGTTTGGTTAGATGAGGAGCAGGTGGTGCCCAGATGGAGCAGGAGGAGCACAGGTCTGTGGTCAGAGGGAGATTTTGTGGGTGCAAAGGGAGGCCGCCCAGGGTCAATAAAGCCCTCCCAAGATGCATGTTGGACAAAAATCCCCTCCTTTCACCAGCCCAGTCATGCAAGAAAACAAATGAAAAGGATTCATTACCTTAGAAGGCCAGCAAAGATAATCTTCTCTTATCAGATAATGAGAATGCTCTTCGGAAGCAGGTATAAAAGCGAATCTATTACAAGCGCTGATCCCAGACATGATGGGAAATGCAGCATCATCACAAACTGTGATCTTTACCCAGGAAAAAAAAATTCTCCATCAGCTCCAGCTACAATTAGAAATACAAAGGGAACCAAGTCATAAAGGGAGAAGGAGAGTGGAAATATTAGTTCTAGAAAGATGGTTAGCAGTTAGGAAATATCACTATTGATTTCTACTTTAATAGCTGCAAGGATAATCAGGCTGAACAGGCAACTCAATTAACACACCAAATTTTAGCCTGAGCACCAAAAGCAAAGTTGGCTGTGTTGAACACATTAAACTTCTTCTCAAATCAACTTAAGATAATTTACCCTCTTCTTGTTTTGTGAAGAATGTGTTAGCAGATTCAATTGAAAGAATCACTCTATTTCCACAATCCTGTGGGTGAGGGGTTATGAACTAACGCCAGGATCTATCCATGGAGAATTGGAGGAGAGGTGGTTACAGCAAGGGAGACAGAAATATGTGCACCTAGACGTACATTCCCTCTGCATGTCCCCATGACATGCCTGGGGGACACTGAGCCAGGCCAGGACATGAGGGGTGTCACTGACAGGCAAGGTAGTGCTGGCATAAGTTTGGATCAACATCTTCTGGGTTGAGCGAGAACACATCCAGGAATCAAGAACCAAGTAACACACTTTTGTGACAGCATTTATATCAACACACTCCCATTCAGAAGGAATTATGAATGAAAGGGGGTAGAGACAAGGATATAAAGGGAGAAAGTTATCTCCTCCCAACCCCAACCCATCCAACTCAAAATGATTGCCAAGCCCCATGAATTCTAGCTCCTAGCCAACTACTATGCCAGCTCCTCCTCCACCTCTCCTGCCACAGTCTAGCCCAGCCCTCCCTGCTGTCTCACCAGGATCACTGGGAAATTCTCCTGCCAGCCTGAGACAAGTCCTGTGCCGCGCCTCTTTCCTTGGAAGACTGCCACCTCAACAGCATGCCTAAAGCAAAATCACAGTCAGAGCTCATGCTTAGCGTTCTCCAGTCACCCACACTGCCTGTTGTGTCATCCTAAATGGCAGGTTTGACCTCCAGCCTCTTCTCCTATCACCCCCCCCCCATCAGCCCCTAGCCTTCCATTGATTATCTTGTAATCCCGGTGGACGCCAGTGCCCAGATCACACATAGGGACTTCACACTCTTCCAAGCCTGGACTCATGCTGTTGACTGGGTCTGTGATGCCCTCTTCTTGCTTATCCATCTGAAAAGGTCCTACCCATATGGATTAGTCAGAGAAGTTTAGCTGCTATAAGAAACACTCCCACACCTCAGTGCCTTGACACCATGAAGGGTTGTATACTCGCCTCTCATTCAGTACAGGTTAACTGTGCTGGGTAGCTGGTGGGGGAGAGGGTATCAGGAAGAAAGCTCCTCCCAGCCAGTGACCTGACATCACAGGGCCCCGAAGTATTCTACGCACCTCCTGTAATTGATTGGAAGACAGAGCAGGAGCTACCTGGAGGACTGGGAGGAAGAATTTGTGAGCCAAGCTATCCCGTGAATGGGAAGAAAGACTGGTGTATATCATTTCTGCCTGCATGCCCCTGCCTGGGAAATGGAATGTATCCATGTGCCTAGTGGGAAAGAGAACCACGTGAGAGCAGTTAGCTCGTGTGTACAGCAACATGTCAGTACCAGACACCACATAATCTCCTTCTGAAGCTTTTTGATGCCCAACACCCTCCCCCGACATGCACACTTTGAGTGTATTTCTCCTCCATTATAGCCACCAGGCGGCAGGAGCATTGGGGCGCTAAGTCTTTTCCTGTAGACCCCACACACCTAGCACCAAAATGAGCCAGAGATATTAGAGCATCTGGAAAATGCTTCTCTGTCTTTAAAATCCCGGAACAGGGCCTCCCTGGTGGTGCAGGGGTTAAGATGCAACCTATGAAGTTATCTGCAGCCACTGTAGCATGAGTTCGATCCCCAGTCAGGGAGCTACCCACACGGCACAGCTGACCTCTCCTGCCTCACCCACTGCTCCCCTCAGCAGTGTTTTCTGTCCATCTGCCTGTTCCGCTCCTTATGCTGTCTCTGGTGAATCCTCTCACTCTCCTGCACATCTGGCCTGTACTCCAGTTCTTGTATAAATAAATAAATCTTCAAAAAAAAACAAACAAACACTATAGAGCCTTCCTGGTGGCGCAGCAGTTGAGCGCTGGGTGGCGAAGCTGCCCGCAGCCTCTGCAGCGCCGATTCGATCCGCGGCTGCTCCCCGGCCACCGAAGGAGGGTTCCACATGGCACACAGACCTCTCCTGCCACCCGCTGCTACCCTCAGCAGTGTACTTCATCAGTCTGCCTGTTCTGTTCCCTGCTCTGGCTCTGGTGAATTCTCTCACCCTCCTGCGCTTCTGACTGTACACAGTGCTTGTATAAATAAATAAATAAATCTTTAAAAAAAAAAAAAAAGCACTATACCACCAAATTAGTGGTTCCTAGAGAGGCTGGAAGAAGGCGAGTGTATAAATCAGGTAAAAGGGATCAACTGTATAGTGAAGGAGGAAACTGGGCTTTTAGTGGTGAGTTACATGCAGCACATGCAGATGTTGATTTTAAATGGTGCCACCCAAATCTAATATAATGTTATAATGCAATGTCACTTAAATAAAGAATGAGATAAACAAATGGTCAATTAAAAAATGCTGCTTTACACAAATAAACAGGATCATAAATGAAAGAGGAGAAATCACAACGGACACAGCAGAAATCAAAAGAATAATCAGTAACTACTATGAACAGTTATATGGAAACAAGTTCAACAATCTAGAGGAGATGGACAAATTCCTACAACTCTACAATCACCCAAAGCTAGATCAAGAAGAAATAGAACACCTAAACAGACCAATTACAAGCAGCGAAATTGAAATGGTAATCAAAAACCTCCCCAAAAACAAAAGCCCAGGACCTGATGGATTTACAAATGAATTCTACCAAAGATTCAGAGACGAATTAGTGCCTATCCTTCACAAACTCTTCCAAAAAATTGAGAAGGAAGGGACAATACCAAACACGTTCTATGAAGCCAACATTACACTAATACCAAAACCGAATAAGGACAACACAAAAAAGGAAAACTACAGGCCAATCTCCCTAATGAACACTGATGCAAAAATCCTGAATAAAATTTTAGCCATCAGAATCCAACAATGTATCCATAAGATAATTCACCACGACCAAGTAGGATTCATTCCAGGGACACAAGGATGGTTCAACATCCGAAAATCAATCAACGTTATCCAACACATCAACAAAAAGAAATATAAAAACCATATGATAATATCAATAGATGCTGAGAAAGCTTTCGACAAAGTGCAACACGCATTCATGATAAAAGCCCTTGAAATTCTTGGGATACAAGGAACATACCTCAACATCATAAAGGCCATCTATGACAAGCCAACAGCCAGTATCATTCTCAATGGTGAAAAGCTGAAAGCAATTCCATTAAGATCTGGAACAAGACAAGGATGTCCACTCTCACCACTGCTCTTCAATATAATACTGGAAGTCCTAGCCAGAGCAATAAGACAAGAGAAAGACATCCAAGGAATCCAAATAGGAAAAGAAGAAGTCAAACTATCACTATTTGCAGATGATATGATAATATACATAGAGAACACCAAAAACTCCACAGAAAAACTAATTCAACTCATCAATCAGTTCAGTAAAGTGGCAGGATACAAAATCAACACGCAAAAGTCAGTAGCCTTCCTATTCACAAACAATAAATCTGAAGAAGAAGAAATAAAAAAAAACATCCCTTTTATTATCGAAACAAAAAAATCAAATATTTGGGAATAAATCTAACAAAAGAGGTAAAGGACCTATGCAAAGAAAATTATAAAACACTGTTAAAAGAAATAGAAGAAGACACAAAGAAATGGAAAGACATCCCCTGCTCATGGATTGGAAGAATAAACATTATTAAAATGGCCAGCCTACCAAAAGCAATATACCGATTCAATGCTATTCCAATCAAAATTTCAATGTCATTCTTCAAAGAAATAGAACAATTATTGATGAAATTCATATGGAATCACCAAAAACCCCGTATAGCCAAAGCTCTCCTGAAAAAAAAAGAAGGAAATGGAGGCATCACACTCCCAGACTTCAAACTCTACTACAAAGCCATAATCATCAAAACTGCATGGTATTGGAACAAGAACAGACATACAGACCAATGGAATCGAATAGAAAATCCAGAAATAAACCCACAGATTTATGGTCAACTAATCTTTGACAAAGGAGCAAAGACTATGCATTGGAGCAAAGAAAGTTTGTTCAATAAATGGTGCTGGGAAAACTGGGTTGCTACATGCAAAAGAATGAAGCTTGACCACTACCTCACACCATACACAAAAATCAACTCAAAATGGATTAAAGAACTTGACATAAGACCTGAAACCATAAAATATATAGAAGGAAATATAGGCGAAACACTACGTGATTTGCACATCAAAGACATCTTTACAGACACATCACCCGAAGCAGTGATAGTGAAGGCAAAGATAAACAGCTGGGACTACATCAAATTAAAGAGCTTCTGCACAGCAAAAGAGACAATAACAAAAACAAAGAGAAACCCCACCAACTGGGAGAACATTTTTGCACACAACACTAATGATAAAGGACTGATCACAAAAATCTGCAAAGAGCTGATGAGACTCAACAACAACAAAGAAAATTATCCAGTCAAAAAATGGGCAGAAGAGCTAAAAAGAAATTCTCTGAAGAGGAAATGCAAATGGCCAACAGGCATATGAAAAAATGTTCAACATCACTTGTCATCAGGGAAATGCAAATCAAAACTACCATGAGATACCATCTTACACCAGTGAGAATGGCACATATTAAAAAAAACTAGCAACAACAAATGTTGGCGAGGGTGTGGAGAAAAAGGAACTCTTCTGCACTGTTGGTGGGAGTGCAAACTGGTCCAACCACTGTGGAGAGCTGTGTGGAGATTTCTGGACCTACTAAACATAGAGCTTCCATATGATCCAGCAATTCCACTCCTAGGTATTTACCCAAAGGACACAGAAACATCAATTCAAAAGAACACCTGCACCCCTATGTTTATAGCAGCACTGTTTACAATAGCTAAGCTTTGGAAACAACCCAAATGCCCAAAAATAGATGACTGGATCAAGAAGATGTGGTACATATATACCATGGAATATTACTCAGCATTCAAAAAAGATAAACACATGCAATTTGCAGCAACATGGATGGCGCTGGAAGGGATCATGCTCAGCGAAATAAGCCAGAAAGAATAAGAAAAATACCAGATGGTCTCACTCATAGCAGGAATCTAGAAAACTTAAATAAGGAACCAGGTAAATGGTTAACTATAAGAAAGTGAAAATCAAAATCAACAAAAAACTATGAACCAGAGACACTTTTGCGGGGGCGGGGGCGGGAGGGGAGGGATTGGGGTCAGAATGGGGGGGGGCTGCAATTGTATGGGGAATATAAAAATAAAATTTATTATTTATAAAAAAAAAAAATGCTGCTTTAGGTGATGAAGAAGCTGAGACTCAGTGATAATGTTCTAGCTGATTCCCTCAGATAGTGATGCAACTGGAGTCTGAACACCAACCTCTCCCACCTTGACTGTGCACAGGACGAGGGAGGATGTGAGTTAGACAGGGGACCTTTCTCTAAAACGGGCACGTGTCTGGGCAGGTAGCCAGGGGTCAATCTGAATGCCCTACAGCCTAGCAGCAGAACAGACATGTTACCCTGAGTTCTGTGTGACTTGGGGAGCAGGCCCTCGGCCAGACTTCTCAACTCAGTCTGTCCCTGGAACTACCTAGGAATGTGGTAAACAGATGTGTAACTTCTTAGAAAGAGCAAAAACCTGCTGTGCTGCCAAATCCTGCAGGCTGCGACCTGTGAGGACCGCTCCGTTCATCCCATGAAAGTGCAAAGGAAATGTTGGTATTCAGCACTGCATGTTTCATTTTGAAATTAGAAACACTTACATATTAATTCATATTCTCACCATTTTTGTTATTACTTTTGAGCACTCAAATTATTTGTGCCCTGCTTTTATGAGGCCCCTAATCTTCAGTTTGAAAGGCCTAAAATTGTCATTCAGACTAAATTAATAGCACTTTTATTGGCTCATTATTTTTGACATCTGGTTGGGAGTGCAAAGCAATAACTATTAGGTAATAATCACAGTAGGCACTGATTGGAAACTAATAACGTTAGCCATAAACCTTCAACGTGGTTGCCATGAAGCTCCATCATGGAAGAGGACGGAGGGCCACTGCGTATGGAAAGAAGCCAGGCCAGGGTGGAATCCCCTGCATATGCCCGCCAGGGTCAACACAGGCTCATTTCTCACCTTAACCAGCAAAAAACAAAGTCTGATTCCATAACAGGCAAGAAAATGGAAGGAGACCAAAGTCAGATGGCTTGCATGGAAATACAGCAAAAGGAATACTCTGTACATCCCACATTTCTAAATAATTCATGGAGTTTTTTAATATTTTTCTCTCGACATTCCCCTTCCTTTTTCAGCAAATGCACGTAAACCCAGCTCTTGCTCAGCAATCTCTGAGATTTATGGGGCACTGACCACAGCCTGGTCTCTCCTAAGCACTTCAGACCTATCAGTGGCCAGGGCCTCACAACAAGCTTAGAGAGTTGACGATCTCCTTAATTCCACTTACAGATCGGGAATCAGAGGCACAGAGAGGACAAGTCTCCTGTCCTAGAAAACACACAGTGGTGCACCTCACCGCAGAAATGCCCAGGCTTCAGCCCCAGCAGTAAGGTCTACTTTTAACCACTCGACTGCACTGCCATTCTTGCTTTCAGTTGTTGACAAGTGCAAATGGTTTACTAATTTCTGCCCCAACTCCTGGTTTTTCCCTACCAAGCAGCCAGGGGGATCCTATTAAAAGGTGGTTCAAGTCTTATCACTCCCTGGCTCATAAACTTCTAACTCCCAATCTCATTCATACTAAAAGGCAAATTCTGTATAGTGCCTCATGTCCCCACAAAGACCCCTGGAGCCTTCCCCACTCTCTTACCACTCTCACCACTGCCCCATTCATATAAAGCCGCCTCCAGGAGCCTCCTTGCTACTCTGTAAACAGACCCGCCCCTGTGACCTTTGCACTTGCCCTTCCTATCACCTGAATACTCTTCCTACAGTGCTCCTCCCATTTTCTCTGTTCCCGTTCCTTGTCTCCTTCAGCTTTTGCTCTAATGTCACTTTGTAGTGTGGTCGTCTCTGCAAATTGTTTTTAAAATTGGGAGACCCTTCCGCAGTGATACTTCCACCCCCTTTCTTGTTTTATTTCTCTCTCTCACACTCTCTACCATCTAGAAAACTATATGTGCTAGTTGGGCGATTAGTTGGTAAGTTTGAGGTAAAAGTCTATCTCCACCCCACCCCCACTAAATGTAAGTTTTGTGAAAACTGCGTAATATGTGTTTGGTCTATTGTTATATTCCCTGTGCCTGGAGTGGTGGCCAGCACACAGTAGGTGCACAAATTGCACCTGTTGAATGAATAAACATATTCTGCCCTCGAGAATCTTATCCATTTAGAAAAAGAAGCTATATTCTCCCCGTCTCACCCCAGGGAAACAACTGAACTTAAAAACACCACACACTAGTCAACCCTACGGACATGTTACAAGCAGCTGAGGGGTCAGCACCAGGAGAGGGTACAAACTAAAAGTCGTGTGAGTCGTCAGTGATCAAAGGTCTTCCAAGGGGAAGGGATGGATGAGGTTCTCTTTGGAGAAAACACAAAGCTGGGCACACAAGCGAGAGCAGACTCCTGGCTTAAAAGCCAGCAATGCTACACTAGCTCCCTGCCTTTCCCTTGAGCCCTTGAACATTCAAGCTATTCACCCTCGCCAAGGCTCAGCTTCCAGTCTATAAAATGGCAATAAAGGTTAACATGGTGGCGCAGCGGTTGATCGCTGAGTTGTGAAGGAGACCGCAGCCTCTGCAGCGCCAGTTCAATCCCTGGCTGCTGGATGAGAGTCCCACATGGCGCACAGACCTCTCCTGCCGCCCGCTGCTCCCCTCAGCAGTGTACTTCGTCACTCTGCCTGTTCTACTCCCTGCTCTGGCTCTGGTGAATTCTCTCACCCTCCCGTGCCTCTGACTGTACCCAGTGCTTGTATAAATAAATAAATTAATTTAAAAAAAAAAAAGGTTACCATGATGCCGTGAAGCTGAAATGCAATAACACTTGCAAGCAGCCTACTGACTCACGCAGTGCACTCAGCTACAGGAATTCTACTTTCCTTTTCCTTCCCTTCACATGTCGGGAGGGGTTGGAAACAAGAAGAAGAAGTAGGCAAACTCCTTGCAATGATCTCCACATGCACAGAAATAGCCTCCTGTAACAGCCAACACTCAGACACACCCAGCTGGCCCTGAAAGACATCAGAAATTCAAATATGGGGATTGAATTTGTTCCCTGAAAGCAAACATCTCCTCAAGAGTTTAGATGATCTTCTCCATCTGCAGTGAAGACCCAACATATCCAAATACGTCTGATGCCAGCAGAAGGTGTGAACCATCATTTCAAGTGTTGTCTATAGCGTCACTTTGGCGCTTGTGTGTTACCAACGTTTTGCCAATGAGTTTTGTAGCTGAGTGTGGTGTCACCAGCTACACCAGAGCTGCCTCTGGACTGGGACCCTTTGGTAAAACTAACATCTATGCATACAGCTCCTGCACGGATGTCAGGACGACTGCATAAAGTATTCATGGGGAACAGGGGTTGGGATTAGGCTCCCGAACTTTATAGGTAAAGAAACTGACAGTGATTCAACGTCTTGTCCAAGTTCTCAGGACAGGAGCCCAATTGCTCTGACATATCCCACTGCCAAGCCCGCTCCGTCACACACATCTGCTCACCTCCACACCAGGGGGCTTCCAGGTGGATCACGCTGAGTCAATGTGCAGAAACATTGCTGCAAACATCTCTGGCAGTTCCTATTGCCATTCACTGGTGTGGACCAGAGGCCTAGAACAGCCTCGTTACAGCACTGCCCTCTTTGCTCCAACTTCAACACATCCTATTGGAATGACTGCTCCCCCTGCAATCACCTTTAAAGAGAAGAAAACTGAGACCAAGAGAGTTTGAGTAACCTGACCAGGGTCTTGCAGCTACAAGGTGATTAGAGGACACAAAGAGACCCCACAACCAGACTCTTTGCAAGACACAGGGACACCTCTTGATGTTACTCAGAGAAGGGCTGCTGGGGAGGTAAGGGACCCCCCTCCTCTGATCATCTCTGCATATGGCCTCCTGTAGAGATGAGGAAAAAGAGCCACTGAATTTCTTTTCCTGACCCAAGGACATAGTATGAATACTTTGAACTGAGTTTGAATGCCCCAAAGTAAAAGGTTTTGGTCCATTCACCCACCTCCTTTGGTTTCCCAATCTATTCAATGAGGCTACTGGTACATAACATTTAGGATTATTGGGAGAATTCAGTGAAATAATCAATGCCTCCCACTAAACATTGGGGTGTGAAAGGCACTTGACTCCTATCTCTCTTCCCACATAAAACAAAGGATAAGACCAAGAGGGTGCAAGAAGAATGCGGGGTTAGAGGAGGGTACACCAAGCAGGAGTCACTAGGAAAGGCCTGAGAAGCGGACTGGACCCCTGAGCCAAGTGCCAAGGAGAACTGAGCACAGGGGAGGGGAGGGAGCGGAGGCCTGGAGGCTTGACAGGCTCATCATCTCCCAGCAGCAGGAGGCTCTGACGTTTCCAAATGACTTTATTTGTGGCTTGTGTTAAGGCCTGTCTGTGCTCAGGCAAGAGATGCACTCTGCACTCCTGCCCGACGTGGGACTAGCCTGTCCTGACCGGTCCCCTCTTGCAGAAATCCGCTCAGGCCTTCCTGCCCCATTGCAATCTGGAAGCTGTGGCCCCAGACCTGCATCTCCATCAAGATGCGGGCAAGCTGACCTCCCTCTGCCTGATAGCTTAGTCTGCGGCCCCTTACAAGCTCCAGCTATTCCTCTCCTTCACCAGCACTCACTCTTTACCAGTTGGAGGCAGCTTTATACAATGGGGATGGGGGGTAAACTTGGGCGGGCGGGGTGGTGAGGTAGTCATCACTACCATGAGGGTCATCATGACCTGTGGGTTTGAACAACAGGGAGCCTGCAGGGGCTTGAGCCATCCCACTGGCTTCCAAGGCTGCTTTGCTCTGTACCACCATCTCCAACCCCTGTCCCCTCTGGCAGCCCATGTGCAGAAGGCACATCCCTCTGCCCCACAACCAGGGGACTAACTGCCTATCACATCAGCTTCCTGCCTCCCTGGGCTCAGCATTTCATGTCCTCCCTGGGAATGGACAATTGTAGCTGATGATCTTGCAACCACCCCTGGCTCTGAGCCGAGTCCTCTGAACCTGCTTCTTCAACTGTCCAGTGGCTCAGATGAGTAACTCAGCTCACTCTTGCTTCTCCCTCTCTTGGCCGCTGGTACCAAGCAGTCTCCAGGGCATTAAACTCATCAAGCTCACGGGAGGGGTTCTCAAGTTCTCTCAAAATTGCTGAAAATGACTGTCTGTGGTCCGTAGACTGGGCCAGGAAGAGGGCATGGGCAGCCATTGAAAGTGGAAGTCACCAAGGTCCTTCATGTGACAACACTTGAAGAGAAGTGAGAAAAAGAAACGGAGGAGGCATTTCAGAGTCGCCAGACGCCCCTCTCTGGCCAGTTGTTCTAAGCCCCCTTCGTGGCACTCCTCCACTTGCTCAGCTCTGCCCTGTTCCTTCTGGCCTCTGCTCTGAGCCCACTCGGTGCTCCTGCTGATGGCGCTCATGCCTGCACATCCTGCTCTGACTTCCTTCCCTGTGAGTCCCACTAGATTGCTTCTCCCAAATACACTAGAAGCATCTAACACTCTGCAAGCCCAATAACAATCTTGGCAATTGTTCTCCTCAACAAACCCTTTAACCTGATTCTTCTCGCTTATATGGCAATCCCCACTGAGTTGGCAAATCAAATCCAGAGATCGCCCTTGACTTCTCCATCTTCTTTCCGCCTGCATCCCATCAGGCACTGAGTTCTGCAGGCGAGGAGATCTGATTTCCACCATCTCACCTTTAGTCCAGGACCACTGCTGTAACTTCACTGGTCTCTCTGCCTCCTGCTTTATCTGCCCCCACCCCTGTTGGCGCCTTACCTCGTGGCATCAGGATACTTCCCCCTTCCGTGATAGGCTGTGCTCCTTTCGGCCCAGTGCGCATGACGACCTCCGGCGCACCAAATAAGGTTATGTGTTTAATCATTGGCTAGGCACTGTTGGCCTGCTTCTTCTGCTTCCGGTCCCCAGCTATAAAGCCCCGCCGAAACTGAAAGTAAAAGAGACCTGCGATAGCTGAACCAAGAGTGTACGTGTCTCCCTCCGTGGTGTACCCCTGTTCTTCAGGTTGCTGCTCTCCCCCCGAGAACCTCGTTGACCAGTCCGCAGGCTCGGGCACACACCCCCACCCCCATTTATGGGTCACATTGATAGTAGGGTTACCTTTCTGATTTTGGACTCTCTTCTCCAAACACATCAGCATTTTTCCATAGTGTTCAGAATAAGGCTCAACCTCCTTAGACCCGCATGCGATATCCATAAGGATCTGACCACTCCCTGGCTGGCCAGCCTCATTTCCCACGACTCCCCCAGAGATACAACATGATTCACAGTTCCCCAAACCAAACAGCTTCCTGCACACATCACTCACTGTGCCACAGACAACTTTTCTATCCTGCCCCTTGCTTCATTTGACCAGCTCCCCCTACTCATTCTTCAAAACTCAGGGCCTCCTCAGTGGTGCAGGGGTTAAAGTCTCACTGCTATCACCAGCCACTGCAGCATGAGTTTGATGCCCAGCCAGGGAGCTAACCCCCATGGTGCAGTAGACCTCTTCTGCCTCACCCACTGCTCCCCTCAGCAGTGGATTTCAGTAGATCCGCCTGTTCTCCCCACTCTGTCTCTGGTGAATCCTCTCATCACCCCCAGTCCCCCGCACCTCTGGTCTACACCCTAGTTCTTGTATGCATTAAAAAAAAAAATAAATCTTAAAAAAAAAAAACACAAAAAACAAAATTCAGTATAAGGGAGGCATCCTCTGGAATGTTTTGAATGGCACCAGCCTGATTCAGCAGACTCACAATCTCCCATAATTCTGGATGGGAATTATGTCACAGAATATGTACACCTTCTGGTCATCTGCTTTCCCATTTACAAAAAACCCAGGGTTTTACTTGGTTCTGATGCAGTGAAACAGGACAGGTTTCTCTTCTTGCCCCATCAGATAAGCATTTTTATCTGTTGCATTTAACAAGTTTGTCTTCTTGCATTCTAAGGGAAAGGAACAGGATAATAAGGAAGTTAAACATCTAAGGAAGTTAAACATCAGGTGTTAACAAAGCAAGCTGGTGCCCTCCTGAGCTCTCCTATGCCTGAACCAAAAGGACATGCCCATCCTTGCCACCCCCTTTTTTCACTCCTTTGTGTAAATAACCCTGCCCTCTACCAAAGAGCAGGATGATGGTCTTTCAGACAAGAGTCTGCTGCCCTCCTCAGTTTGTCAACATATTAAGCTATTTTTCTTCTCCTCAATCTCTGTTTCCTTTTACTGGCTGAGAGAAACTGAGGCCAGCATTCGGTATCATTTCCTTCTGTATTTCTTCTAACCAGCACAGTTCCCAGCGCAGAGTCAATTAATACTTATTTGTTTAATGTATGAAAGAGTCAATGCACAAATAAATGAATGAATCCAGGGAACATAAAAGAACTCCATCGAGATCAATACTCCCAAAAAAAATATTCAGAAGGTAAAAATGTCATTTTCTTCTTCATATTCACAGCCACCCAACTCCCAGGCACTTCCCCCTTCTTCATTAGGCAGGTTAAACCAGGCCTCTGCCCACACTGACCCTGGCAGGATGGAGGAGCGGGAGGAGTCTTTCAAAAAGGTGTAATTTCCCCTCTTTGTTTTCTTAGCTGTAAAAACTTGATTCAAAAGCGTGTGCACCTGGGGAAAACCAACTACAAAGCTCCCGTGTAGATACGTGGGTTCCCTCATCCAGAGCTATGAGAAAGGACACTTTGCCTCGCAGCTTCTCAAATTTGGTGGGCACAGAATCCCCTGTGACTTTGGAGAAAGTGTTCTTGAACTGATTCGGGGGGTCTGGGAAGGGTCCAGAAAACACATTTTTAAAGAGCACGTGCTCCCAGTGGTTCTGATGCAGGTGGTCTGAATCAATCACACTTTGAAAACACTGCTTTAGGTGTTTAGACAACAATCCTACCCGTTGCTAAGCCAAATGTAATTTGCTGTGATTTTCAGAGGCCCACTCTGGGACGAAGTACTCAGCAGATCAAATATATTTGATATTCCATTCAGGACTAATGGAAGCAATCACTTCTCCTCAGCTTGGAGAGCCCATTAGGAGAGCAGATGAGCTAAGTATTTAGAGATCAAGATGCATTCGGAATATCATTTAGTACGCCTCCCTGCAGGGAGTGCTGAAAACAATTCTAGCGCCAAGACGGAGCGTCTGCCCCTGGGTGTGCCCACATGCCCAGCTTGTGACCCCCACCCTGCCTTGTGGACTGTGAGACTCACCCCACTTTCTACAAGCCCAGCACCCCTTGTGTCACCTCTTTTGCCATGTATGAGAAAAGCTAACCCAATTTAGGATGAAATTAAATGTAGAAACTCTGGAGCTTAGCTAACATCCCCCCTATTTCTACTTGGCTTTTTGGTTTGTTTCTAGTAATAAAAGGGCAAGCATTGTGCCCAGATGTGGACTTTAGCCTCCAGGCCCTATCTCCAGCTCAGAACCCAGAAGACTCCTCCTTAGGTAGTTCCAAGACTAGGAAGCAAGTGATCCAATTCCTCCCAAATCCCATCCAAATAAATAGATGCATCAAAAAAAAAAAATCAAATTAGGGCCTCCCTTGTTGTGCAAGGGGTTAAGTACAGCACCATGAAGCTATCAGCAACCTCTGCAGCATGAGTTCAATCCCCGGCTGGCCAAGGAGCTACCCACAATGTGCAGCAGACCTCTCCTGTCTCACCCGCTGCTCCCCTCGGCAGTGGATTTCAGTCAGTCTGTCTGTTCTGTTCCCCACTCTGTCTGGTGAATCCGCTCACCCACGGCACCTCTGGCCTGTACCCCAGTTCTTGAATGTATAAATAAATAAAATAAATCTTTAAAAAAATATATTAAAAAAATCAAATTAATAGTGTATATTATTTGAAGCAATAATAACAATACATGATATGCGTATTATTATGGTGTTTAACTAAAGATATCTGACCCCTGTCAACCTAGAGGATGTTGGTGTTTATCCCCAAAGTCCAAAAAAATTAGGAAAGTTTAAATCAGGAATAAAGAGCTAACATAACAGTATTTTCTATTTTCTTCCCCGGAGGCTGAGACGAGTGTTTACTCATCTATCTTCTAAATAGCGGCAAAATTTTTCCTTGTTGGATTTTAGGCCGCCTTATCTATTTCCAGCAAGAAAGCACGCTTTGTTGAGGTTTTTGGTTTTTTCAGGATTCATAGTCCCATTAGCACAAAGAAATTAGCATAAATAAAATTATCAAGCCAGCATAGTCAAAACTTTCTAGAAAAAATTAGTTGTGGGCCTCCCGGGTGGCGCAGCAGTTGAGTGCTGGGTTGCGAAGCTGCCCACAGCCTCTGCAGCGCCGGTTTGATCCCCGGCCACCGGAGAGGGTCCCACATGGCGTGCAGACCTCTCCTGCTGCCCGCTGCTCCCCTCAGCAGTGTACTTCGGTCCTTCTGCCTGCTCTGCTCCCCGCTCTGGCTCTGGTGAATTCTCTCACCTCCCGCGCTTCTGACTATACCCAGTGCTTGTACAAATAAATAAATAAATCTTCAAAAAAAAAAAAAAGAAAAGAAAAAATTAGTTGTATTCCCAATAATAATCATATTTAAAATAATTTTATTTCTACTTCAGGCTCTCCCCAGGTCTTCCTTCTGGTTGCTGAATGACCACTTCCATAGCAAAGCAACCTGGCAATTGCTGTAAGTTATAGAAATAAATGCCACATTAGAGATCACTGTATGTGCCAGGCTCTGTTTTAGGGGTTATACTTGTATGGACCATTCCATCGTTATAACAAACTTACAAATTTTGCAAATGCAGAATCTAAGGTCAGAGCAGCCACTGAATTTGCTCCAGTTCACCAAGCTAGTGAGCAGCAGCAAGATGGGGACGCAGACCCAGGCAGGTGGACCTCAGCCATGTTCATTGCCCCAAGTCTTCACTGCCTCTGTGTGTGTGACTCAAGGTCAGGCCTATGCTAGAGGGGTTCATACTATGCCCTGCCCGAGGCCTTCCTAGACTTTCATAAAGTAGGGCAAATTAAAGATACAGTTCTAGACCCAGTCTTTTACCAAGTCACACAGTACATTGGATCTTAGCAGACTTAACAGTTTCCCTATAAAAAATAGAAACCCTTCTTTCAGAATGTTGCTATGGAGTCAAAAGAGCAGAAAAGTATTATCTACAAGTTAAAGGTCTTGTTCTTAATAAGTTATTATCATCACTGCATAAAATCCTTCTTGTAAGCATACTATTTTTTTTCAACTATTCAGATAAGTAGTACAAACCAATATAATGAAAATGAGAATAAGAGAGGGAGGGAGGAAGAAGAAATAAGGTAAAACAAAACCTCGTAGTGAAAAAATAGCAGAACTGAGATTAGAACTCAATTGCTCCAAAATCCAATATGAGAAAAATGATTTTATATGCCTTTTAATTTAGTTTTGTGGTGATTTTGGAAACCTGATTTCTGTTCTTTGAGCATTTCAGAGGAAATCTCCCCCTTGGGAATGCATTACTCACGTCATGGGCCTGTTGGAGGAAAATGGGAGAGCGTAATAATCATCTCACAAAAGATACACTTGATATAGCAGAAAGATTGTGGTGACTTACATAAAGTTGCTCCATGAAGACTCGCCTGGTAGAAATGCATGCCTAAGTCAAAGAAGAGTCAGGCATTCTCCAGTTGAGAGCAAAGCCAGATGCCTTCCTGATCCACTCCCACCCCTCAGAAGAACAATGTTTCCTGCAGAGCCAAAGGCTGTGGGGAAACCATGCAAGTCTCTCGGGAGACCACACATTATTACTACTATTATTGGTGTCACTGTTGTCCTCCTAAATCTCATTATTTACTAGTCCCCTGATCTTACAGTGACTGAAGTATTCCCTGGAAGTAAACTGTTTCCCCAGACTTCATTTTTTTTTTTCATAGAAGATTGGGGTTGTAGTCCAAAGGTGTGGGGAGGTCAGAGGATTCACCAGAGGCAGAGTGGGGAGCAGAACAGGCAGACTGACCAAATCACACTGCTGAGGGGAGCAGTGGGCATGACAGGAGAGGTCTGCTGCGCCATGTGGGTCACCTCCCTGGTGTGGGGATCGAACTCAGGCTGTAGGGCTGATAGTGCTGAGACTTAATCCCTGGGCCTCCATGGGGGCTCCTACCCAGATTTCTGAATGAATAAACACATCTTCCTTTCAAAAGAATTGCTTTTATTGTCAAAAAGCATGTACCACAGTTATGGTGGCCATTTTATCATTTATTATGAAAGGAGGAGGGTCATCCCTCTTCTATTTTCTCCTGATAAGACCTCCAACACAGAAGGAGACCACCTAGCAAATAAACAGAAGCACTGCTGAGAGAACACGGGCATGCATTCATTGCCCCAGCAGCTGACCCCCAGCACAATGAAGTGGAAGAATTGCAGATTTGAATATCTTTTGTGGGCAGCAGGAGACAAAAACTAGTGAGACTCCCACAGGGCAGACAAGGGGATGTGCAAGGAGCAGGGCTAGAGTGGGTCCTTCTAGATGCAGTCTGAGTGTTGCTAAAGTCCAAGGTTTTTCAAAAGGAGCAGGAAATTGAGACTTTGATAAGAAATATCCCAGTTTTCAAATTTGGTAACAAAATTTGCTATTTTATTATTTTTTTTAATCTTTGTTGTTTTTGTTTGTTTTTTAAAGATTTATTTATTTTTATGCAAGAGCTGGGGTACAGGTCAGAGGTGAGGGGGGTGAGAGGATTCACCAGAGACAGAGCAGGGAGCAGAACAGGCAGACGACCGAAATACACTGCTGAGGGGAGCAGGGGGTGTGACAGGAGAGGTTTGCCTCACCATGTGGGAATCTCCCTGGCCGGCCGAGAATCGAACCTGAACTGCAGAGGCTGCAGACAGCTTCACAGTGCAACGCTCAAACTTCTGCACCAATAGGGGAGGCCCAAAAATTTGCTATTTTAATTTAATGCACTGTGAGGTGAGCCAACAAAACTCACTTTCTGGTGAAATATGTGGTGGCACCTCCCCTGAGCATCTGCTGAACTGAAGGGACAGTCTGTTAGCAGGTGGCCATAGCATGGACGGGAAGCAAGTGCCCGGCAGTATTTGAGTGTTCTTGCTATTTGAAACCCTCTTCTTAATGTCATTACGTCAGAGGTCTTAAATGTATACTGCTACTAGATAAACACTAATGTTCTTCCTCCCTATCTGCAGGGAGGTGGGGATAGAGGTGGGAGTTTGTGAGCTGAGTTCTCTGAGCTCCAGAGTCTCCAACTGTAAACAGTAGGAAACAATACCACTAGACGTGCTGCAGGGATGGAAATGTGATAACATAGAAACTTGGACGCAATAGAAACCTCATGGTAGATAATCCATAGATCTTAGTTTCTAGCTCAGGACAATTAGCTATGTGACCTTGGACTTGTCCCTTCACTTTACAGGGCCCCAAATGTGCAAGTGCTAGGTGTCAACCACCATCACCTCTCTAAGAGCCCCTGGGGACAACCTGTCCCATGCTATTGGTGTTGGTCTATTGCCATTTGCTTTCTCCGTAATTACTAGGATGGCTTCACTGACACAGTTAAGAACTGAGATTCCACAAAGGAGTCGTTAATAATTTAACTGTGTTTAAAAAGAAAACATAAAAGATCCTCAGATCTTCCATAATGCTATCTAAAGGACAAAAGGTTGTCGTTTAAGCTTTGACATAATTATAACATTTAAGGTTAAAAAGTGTGCTGCTCAATAACCCTTCCTGAATAATTGCGGTGTTTCTAGTCACAGTGGTAGCTGGTAAGTGACTTGCCTGTGGGTTGCTAGGGAAGCATAACTGCACAGAGTGACTGAGGGGAATTACACAACAGGATGCAGAAGGCACAGTCCTGTCTCTCAGGGACTGGCCCAGCGAACTGCAGCAGGGAGCAGAAGCAGCTCCCCCGACCCCCACCACGCAGGGTCACTGCCTGGGTAAAAACTCCATTCATCACACCCCATCTGCTCCCCCCACACCTTATGCTGTCCTTATGCTGCATCTTTGAGGTATATCCCAAAGTATCAGTCTGGTTTTGCTACTTAACCACAGGGGATAACAGTAAGTGCTATTTCTCCCTCACTTGTGTGTTGGTCTGCTGGTTTGACGAACAGCAATAGCCACAAGCTCGGGGTCCACGCTATGTGAGACCAGCATGCTCCCCAGCACAGTCCTTGCATAATGACAGGAGGGAGCATGAGGACAGGCAGAAACTCACAGGCCTCTTCAGGCCTCTGCTTGGAATTGGTAAGCTGGACACCGGCCTGCTGGAGCAAGTCACACGGCCAAGGCCAAGGTCAGGGTGAAGGGGAGGGGAGACTCCTCCCACTCTGGCCAGGGGATTGAACACTCAGAACCATAAGCCAATCTATCACGGCCCTTAAACTGCCAGACTTGAGAACAGAGCCCGTTTTTGTTCTTCCCTCAGCACCTGGTCCAGTAGAACTCCAGCAGTGTTCACTTATTCCTCCATTGAGACCCAGTCTGATGGTGCCCAATAGTGGGACACTCAGGCCAAAAGCAGTGACAGGATGGAAGTCCAGGTGGGCAAACAGGCATGATGAAAGTCTATGGAAATGAGCAATGCTCCAGAGAGCTTACTCTGTCCTGGAGGGTGGGCTATAAAAGGAGGGCAGTGTTTAGTCTAAAATCTCTGGAGTAACAGACCTGACTTAAACTAGGTAAAGAGAAGCAATGACAAGTGTTAAGGCCATGGTGGTGACAGGAATTGAGAACAGGAAGATGCTCACCATCACAGCTATGACAGCAGGCAGGAACAGAACCCAAAAAGGGGCCAGTCCACCAGAGCAGCAATGCCCTCCCTCTTCAGCCCAGAAGGCGTCCAAGGCCCCAGGGACTTGGCAGCATGGTGGGGTAGATGGGGCCTGGACTTTGGCACCCAAAATATCAGGGTCATTTCACTACATCCAATGAGAATGTGGCTTTAACTAAATTTCTAATCTCTTGACCTTGATCGCTTCATCTGTAAAATGGAAAAAATAGTTTTGCAACTTGACAGTAATCTGAAAGAAATGCCCATTGTTCTGCAACTTGAGGTGGGGTATTCATGGACCCAAATTTAAATAAAAGATTGTACAGAATTGTGGAGTGGATCCTTTCCAGGAATCTGGGGAAGAGGGAGGGAAGAAAGTGAAACTATAATGCATGTGACCTTCCAAAAAGGAAAGAGGTAAGGATTTGATAAGAACAAACCCTGTTCTTATCACTATACTAAAATACTAAATCATGTGATTTAAACTTGGAAGGAAAGGGTTGATGGTGGTTGTGTCTCTTCTCATTAAGAAGTACCCGAGGCTTGACCTTCAGTTAAATTTTTCTTGCTGCACTAACAAAGGTATGAACAGCAGTGGAATGGATTCAAGATCAATGCTATGTACAGAATGAACACCCACATCTCATGGAGCTAATGTGCTGAGGAACATGCAGTGGATGAGTAACTGAGTTCCTAGTTAGTTGTAGGAGGCTTGGAGTTACCCCACTACTAAGCTTCTTATCATATGAAATAGTAACTTCCTTATCATTCCAACAAATTTGGGTCACTGTCCTCTCCTACGTATAGCCAAGAGCAGCCTAACTCATAGGACCAATAAGAGATGGAAGAGAATAATGGCTTCCCAGGTGGGTACCCAGCAGAGACAGGGACCGTGTTGGATCAGTAATGTTAGTCTCTCACCACAGGATGACCTGGTCTGGGAGATGTTGTCAAGTGAGGCACCAGGGACAGGAAGTCCCTATGGATCAGTGCCTTGTCCTCCAGTGGGAGAGCGGAGGCCAGAGGGGAAGCCACCAGCAGTACAGGGAAGAGTTCTCAGTTCTGCCAGGCAACTCTGGTGCTATGGTTGGGACCTGCCCACTGGCCTGCTGCTGTCGGACGGCATCCGTTATAAAAAAAACTCCTAGGTGAATGTGTGCAGTGTATGTGGGGAAAATTCTGGGAAAATATTAAGGCCTACATGTGTGGACATGTTAGACAGGTCTACGCAAAGTGCACAAACTGTAAATACCCTAAGCCCTGGGGACTTCGAAGCCCCTCAAATCACACCCAGGGATAAATGACAAAGCAATTGACACTGAGGGTCAGCTCTGCATAGGATGGATATTGTCCATCCCTTCAAAGAAGCCTCAACCATTAAGTGACTTACACCTCGAAGGTAATAAGGCAACATTTGATCAAATTGAAAAGTAGCTACCAGAAGTGGAGTTGATTTCCACAGGAACATTCACTGGTCTTCTCAGGGATAGTGGCCAAGTCACAGGTCAATGAGTTAAGTCGTTGCTTGTGATACTTATCTCTTTGATTTTCATGTCCCCTTTATTCTAAGCATAATCCACATTACCAAACACAGAAGGAACTCCTGCTGCTCTCCTTTGGATAGTTATGCTAATTTGAGACATTCTTAGCAGGTGCTCAATGCCAGCCTGAGTTACAGAGAACTCTGAAGATCTGTTTCTCGGGGAAGCTCTGAAAAGGAGGGCAGTTGCCCATATGGCTGAGATTTTTGCAGGGCCACAGGCTGCGGGCAGCCTGCAGAATGGGTGGCCTGAGCTGTCAAGGTCTCCACCATCGGCAGTTCCTGACTGATGAGAAAGGGGCCAGCTTGCGAGAAAAGTTTGAAAAGCTTCATTTCAAATGTGACTCTGAGACAGAGAATTGCTCTAAACCCACAAATCTTGGGTTTTTTAGGCAGATCTGTGCAGACAAGGTAAAGAAACTTCCACAGACATTCTTCTATCTGCTTCTACTTATCTCACTTTAGTTTGCTGTCTTTCCAGCAAATCAAATTAAATTACCCAAGTATCCAAGAATCACTTTAACTTGCACAACTTGGGTTTCCTTGTAATGGCTACAAAATAAGCCCTTCCCTTGAAGACAGAAAAGTTAGCATCTCTACTTTACCAAGCAGGTGCTTTCTTCCTGGTGCTTACCTTTTCTGAAAGGCCCTCCTTGGGACCAGGCCTTGCATTGAAAATTTGCATGGTCACCTAGAAGAGGTACAGGAACGGAGGTCTGTGCAAAGATTGCACATCTCCAGTGATGTCATCCCATAGGATCTTGGTTTAGCCCTAAAAGTCTTCCCTGTAGTCTAGTATCTTCTGAGGGGAATATATCAGACATCACCAAGTGATGGGAACTAGAGTTTATTGCATATCTACAATGAACGAGGACATTTGGTATGTGCTTTTGCAAACCATTTCCAAGAGCGCTAACTGCCAAGAGAAGCTAAATAACTTTCACAAGAGAGCTAATGAATGCATGGAATCCTTAGGCACCAACCATATCAAGCTCTTTCTATGGATTATCTCATTCACCTCTTACACAAGTCCTAATCAGTCATTTTTCTCTTCACTCCCATTCCATTTCGTACAGGATTAGAGGATTAGAGACATTGTAACTTGCCCAGGTAGATAGAAGGGCTGGATTCAAAGAAGTGTGAGGATAAGTTCACAGGTTTCTATCCAATCCCACTCAAGTAATTAAGGGAAGAACCCAGATCCCTGCGTTTGGATCCAGAGTCACAGTCCACCCGCTGGCTCCCACTGCACTTCAGAATGGAGATATGTAGTCCTCTGGCAGTGGAGATCTACTGAACTTTGCCGTGCAAATATTGGATGCCAAGTCTCAAGGGATTGAAGAGACACATAAAGCTCACCGTGCCTTCTGCTCATCACCCCAAGCCTCCATTCTCGCAGTTCTCGCCTATGCCTTTGGCAGTGCCATTTCCTCTCAGAAACACAATGCCCTGGACTTAGAAAGGACCAGAGAGAATGAGACATCCCAGTCAGCGCACACAGCTGGCCAGGAGCCAAACTGTTGTCACCAGCCTTCATCTCAGCCTGACTCCAGAGAAGGTCCTTGGTCTTCAACTTTGTGAATCAGAATCAGCTGTATAGATGTAATACGTAGACACAACGCCTCCTTCCAGAGTCCCCATTCAGAATCTCCAATGTGGGTCACAAATATCTATATTTTTAAAAATCTCCCCAGGGCTGTGTGTGTGTGTGTGTACACACACATTGTGTACATGTGTGCATGTGCAGTGTATGTATTGTGTGTACATATTCATGTGTGTTTCTCTTTGTGTGAATACGCTGTGTGTGTATATGTGCCTGTATGTGCGTGCTTGTGTGTGTGTCCATGTGTGTGTTTCTGTCTGTACATGTACACTTTTTAGTGAGTGTGCATGCCTGTATGTGTGTGCCTGTGTGTGTGTGCCTGTGTGTGTGTGCATGCAGGGGTTTAAGTGTGTGGCTCCCAAGCTTCCCAGGTTCCTCTGTGGTCAAATTCACTCTCTCCTGGTCCTGTTCCGTCTTGTGCAGGCTGCTGCTCAGAACTCTTGCCCACCCCTTCTATTGTGTCTTTTCACAAAAGACACTCTACCTACCCTAACAGGGGAGACCAAATAAAAAGGTTTACAACAAACCTGAATTTAGGTGGAGTTGAAAGTACAGGAAAGGACACCAATTAAATGCTTTAAATGCTCGCTCTGGCATTTGTGGCTCATATACCTGGAAAGGTAGCTTAACTGCCCTGCGTTCCACCTCCCCTACCTCTGCAACAGGGATGATAATTTCTGTCTAGCAGGACCATCATGAGCATGAAATACATAGTACTTTAGCATGTCTAATACTCAATGCCAACAAATGGTAACTACCATTATCATTGTGTTGTCATTGAAACTAATATTTTATTAGCATTGACTCCATTCACGTCCAAGAAATGAGAGGGGAGAAAGAAAAGAAATTTCAGGAGCTTTAAATGACTAAAAAGGGGCAACTTACAAAGTGTCCAAGCACAGAAAGTGCTTCAGGTTGCTGCAGACACTCCTTCAAGCTCCTCATGGGCTATTTGATCCATCTTCTTGTATGCTGAGAGCTTTCAAGGCAAGTCTCCGTATTCCTTCTGCAGCTGGTATGAGGCCAAGAACACGGGCAGCACTTAATAACACAATTTTATCTCCTCTCCCTTTTTAGAGCTGCCTCAAGAGAAGAAAATCAACCACTCTACAGGTAATTTTTGTAAAAGAAAAGCAACATCAAAAACTGGAAGGTGCTTGTTTAACTTTCCAAAGAAAGAGACATTGTGATCTTTTCACATTTTGTGGCATGTGTAGAATCAGATCATATCAAATGGAGAGTGTAATGGCATCGGAGGAAGAAAAAAAAGAATCAATTGCAAGGCTCCATCTCTTCCACCTGGACGAACAGTGGGAATTTGGCTGTTATAGCAGCTCGTTGTATCATGACAAAAAGAGGACATCCAGGGAGCTCCTGTTGGAAACAGATTTAGAGGAAATCATCCTGATGGATGACAGCAAGCTTCAGGAGCACCTGTGGAAATCCAGCACTAAATAGCAGGGGGAGGAAATAATAAAGAAGGAATCACAAGACAAATTGAGGCATGAAAACACATCCTTAGAAAAATGTACAGCTTCTATAAAAATGATATCAAACAAATGGTTACAAAACAGAAAACCACAGTCAATTTAGTTTGCTCTGGAACAATCCTGCCCTGTGCCTGTAGCTCATCCTCCATGGCCGAGCAGTACCCAAGAATCATCACACATGCCGGTCCTCATGTTGCGTACACGGAGACTCAAGAAGGTCAAGTGCCTCATTCAGTGACTCCCAGGAGGTGGAAGGAAATCCCAGTATCTCTCCTGTCCTCTTGTCTATTTTGTTCAGACTAGTTCATGCCCCCAAAGGGGGTTCATCTGAACACACACATTTCCAACTTTTGTGTAGGTCACCAGAAACAGGTGGCATCTGCGTAGGGGCTGAAGAAAGAATGCTCAACTAAGTGATAGCGCACAACCCTGGGAAGAAAACTCAGCTATCAGGGACCAGGTCAAAGAGTGGGGACGAACAGTACTAAAATAGAGTACTACACCAGTACTCAAACAGTGCCAAGGGAAAGTGTCCAAGTAGGAGAGATGGGTCACTGTCAATGGGTTCTCTCCCACATATACATCTGAAGGACCACTCAGGCTCAGAGCCCAACAACAACAGGGTTTATTTAACAAACAGGAGATTGGGGAGGAATAAAAGAGTTTCTAAGACCAAAAGTGACTGGTTGTCTCACCCTATTGTCTATAGTGTCCAGAAGTCCCAAATAAAGAGCGCTCATGGAAAATGAGGTGACACCACAGCAGCCCACAGCCACAGTCTGAAGGTTGGGCCTGACGCCATACACCAAACCAGACAGCAACAGACTTAGCAGCACCAGAAGGTGATGCCAGAGAACCAGAGGCTGTGGACAGCTCTTTGTGAGCCATTGGCATACACCAACAGCAAACAGAACTTTAAGACACTGGATCTGGGCTGACATTGCTCCTTGCAGGAGATATCAGAGGCAGGTATAGTGGTTAGGTCACTGGAAATGTCTTTGGAATCCTGAGGGCCTAGTGAATCCCTCAGAGGTCATCTTTGGAGGCTGGTTGCTGACTCCTTCTCCAAAGGTGGTCCAGTGAAGGCTTCTTCTTCAAAGGTGGCCTGATGAATCCATCTTCTCTTTTCAGAAGTCAGCCACTAACTGACTCAAGCTGGGTCTTGTTCTCTCTTATATCCTCTTCTGGGTCCCCTGCCCTAAACACCTGATTGGACCATTTTCAATCCTAAGCATCTGATTGGACTGTTTAGTACCAAGCACCACACTTTTCATTTTCAATTTGAATACTTAACTCAAGGTTGAGTGACAGCTGGAGAGCTCAAAACTGATTCATCCACTTTTCTCCAATGTGATTGGTCCAATTAATTTGAACCTGATTGGTCTATTTAGGATCTTGGAGCCAGAGATAACAGGGAAAAAACCAGGCCCTGTTTAGATCAGCCTGCACTCAGGTTCAGGCAGGTTTTGGAAGGCATGACCAGAGCCAGCCTTGCTGGGGTAGGAGAAAGGGGGAGCACTTTCAAGGGGTAAGCTGAGGCTAGTGCTTCAGCCACAACAAAACCATCTTGCCACACAGACTCTATGGGCCACAGGGACCCAGAATTACAGGGAAAAGGAGAATAAGTAGAGGAGAGAGAAAGCCCAAGCACCAGTTCTATTGATCTTATAGAGAGAAGGAATGGGGCAGGACATTTTGCCTTCTATTGTTAATAATTGCTCAAATCCCCTTTCACTGAGCCTCCCCTGGTGGCATAGCAATTGAGCGCAGGGCTGCGAAGATGCCCGCAGCCTCTGCAGCGCCGGTTCGATCCCTGGCCACCGGGCGAGGGTCCCACATGGCGTGCAGACCTCTCCTGCCAACCGCTGCTCCCCTCAGCAGTGTACTTTGGTCCTTCTGCCTGTTCTGCTCCCCGCTCTGGCTCTGGTGAATTCTCTCACCCTCCCGTGCTTCTGATTGTACCCAGTGCTTGTATAAATAAATAAATAAATAAATCTTTAAAAAAAAATCCAAACAGGATTTTTGATCTGTTGCCCAGTCTCAGGGTGGCCCGGGTCCAGAAAAGGCTGAGAGAAACTCATCACAAAGCCTAGGACCTAGTCAGAAGAAAGGGGAGAGCTATCAGAAACCAAGCACACAGCACTTCCATGACTTTCAAAGGAACCTGTTTTTATACTGGGCTCCTTTAATTGTCACCCCAGGCTGCTGAGACCCCAATACCTTGAAATACTTGCTGAGGCACAGGTCAGTTCATGGGATCCAGGTATCCTGATCCTTGCCATTGGGTTCACTGTGTTGTTCCACAGAAGAAAAGGGAGGGGAAGTGAATGTACTCTTTTGTGATGTTAAACTAGCTCTGATAACAAGAATTTTTGAAATATCTCTGGCATTTTGGACAACCTGATTTTTTTTTTTTTTAATAGAGGCATGCTTTATTTATTTGTTTGCTGGTTTGTTTGTTTGTTTTGTTTATACATGCACTGGGTACAGTCAGAAGCACTGGGAGGGTGAGAGAATTCACCAGAGCCAGAGCGGGGAGCAGAGCAGGCAGAAGGACCGAAGTACACTGCTGAGGGGAGCAGCGGGCGGCAGGAGAGGTCTGCGCGCCATGTGGGACCCTCCTCTGGTGGCCGGGGAGCAGCCGGGGATCGAACCGGCGCCGCAGAGGCCGCGGACAGCTTCGCAACCCAGCACTCAACCGCTGCGCCACCGGGGAGGCCCAACCTGATTTTTTTATTTCGTAGGTTTTATTTTCTGCTACCTGGCCTCAGGAGAGGAAAAAGGAAAATGCCACCTCAGGAAGAAGGATATGGTGTAGGGGAAGCCCGGTCATAGAGGAAGAGGAGCAGGAATCTGTCCTTTCAGTTTCTGAGGCAATCTGAGGAAAGGAGGCAGGAAGGGAAAGAAACTCTTTCCTGTTCTCCTGCTCTCTCCCTCTGCTCTTTTCTCTTCTATCCTCTACTTTTGTGGCCAAATCTGAAGCAGAATCCCAACCAATGTTAGGAGATTCCCAGAAAAGTAAAGTTTTATTTGTGCTTCTCTAGACTTAGATGGGAAACTTTCAAGCGCCCGTTAGACCACCTCCAACCCAACACCACTCTGGCTAGGGCTCAGCATGACAGAGCAAGTCCAAAGAAAGAAAACCAAAGCTGCCCTTAGTTATCCTGAGAGCCAAAATTGAGATTGTAGAGCTTCTCCTGCACTCTGTGGGTTGGTCTAGAGAAGGCCATCAAAATAGACAGGCCACAGGCTGCCCATGACACGCAGGTTCAGGGGGAGCTGACTGAGATGCATGAATCCCAGACAGCAGCTGTGGTATGGACCACCCATGGGGCACGGGAGCTTTGGGACGAGCTCCCAAAGTTGGTTCCCATGTGGAGGAGGCTACAAAGGCTAGTGCCCTCCACACCAGAGACTAGATGAGGAGGACACCAGTGCCAAGGCCAGCACAGAGCCAGCCAAGAGCTGCGGATCATCAGAGAGGAAAGCACAGCCTCCAAAACACTAGTCATGGAGGTTCTTACCCCAGTGGGCAGCAGTGCCGGATCCCAGTTTTGGTTGAGGCCAGTCACACTGCACTGGAGAGCTGTGAAGGATACAAGTAGATCTGAGCCCCATCCATAGTTGACACTCAATAGCTAACACCTGATCTGAACTGGTGCTGCATGAGTCATAGAGCTTAAGATAGGCCTTCATGATGGAAACAGAGTAGAGACATATATTCATGCACACAAAGGCTGCGCTTGGCACTGATTATGTGCATGTTAAAAACATTAGGAAAACATAGTCTTTGATCTTTTTGTTGAAAATCTAAGTAATTCTTGGTCAAGGAAAAACTCATCCCAAAGTTCAAATAACCTTTTGAAGAACTAAGTTTGTGCTGGTCTTCACTTTCTGAGGTCTAATAATGCTAATTGTGTTATTTATGTTTCCTTCATAAGGGGAGAGGTGGGGAGGGAGTGCCTAATTGATGGAACAAGCCCAATACTCCCTGAAGCAACCTGACAAGAAAAGTAGTATTAGCCTCAGGATAAAACTAACCTTTAATAAATTACCTAAGGACACAAAACTAGTAAATATGAAGGTTGACATTTGAACCCAGGTTCTTTGCTCTACACATCAGCCATGACTGTGTCTTAGAGGTCGCTGGGGCTCACAGGCCCCTCTTACAAATGAAGGTGAGGTCTCCCCAAGAAGCTCAGATACACCCCCCACTCCACCGCACCAAGATATCAAGAACAACAAAAAGATGTGTCACTTTGTATGTGCATTATTTCAAGCTGAAGTCAATTGAGGCCCTGCAGCCTTCTTTACCTAGAGGAATGAAGATTAGAGGAATTACCCAGAGTTAGGGTTATCTCCAGAAATAACCTTTCTATCACAGGATTGTATCTATATGTCAGGACAAGCATCTAGTTAGAGAGGATCCGGTATTTGGCATAAGAATCATCCTCTCCTTGCCACGTGACTCCCTCTCCACTCTCCTTGAAGCCCCAAGCTCTATCCCATTTTGTAACTCAGGATATACACCCTCAGTCTGTCCTGTTTACTCTAGAACTTCTGGCCCCCACACATATATAATTAAACTTGTTATTTTCTCCAACTAATGAATCTGATATTAATTTGATGGCTTGACCAGTCTAAGAAGAACCCATAGGGGTGGGGTGAAATTTCATTCTGCCCCCTACACAAGTCTCCAGTTTTCACACTTCCCCCTTACACCTTCCATGCAGCCCTTCCCTGTAGAGGACTCTAGAAATAATAGCTTCCTCCTAAGAGAAGAGTGCATATGACACAGTGACAATTCAACCACAGCCTGGCGCTAGAAGACAGCAATGTTATACGTAAAATTGGGTGGTGCTATATATTGAAAACTGTGGGATAGGAGCCTCCCTGGTGGTGCAAAGGGTTATGACACAACCTATGAAGCTATCTGTAGCCACTGCAGTGCAAGTTCAATCCCTGGCCAGGGAGCTACCCACATTGTTGAGCAGATCTCTTCTGGTTCGCCCACTACTTCCCTCAGCAGTGTTTCAGTCAATCCGCCTGTTCTGTTCCCCACTCTGTCTATGGTGAATCCTCTCCATTCTTGTATGTATAAATAAATAAATCTTAAAAAAAGAAAAAGGAAACTACGGGATAAATTAACTTGTCCCTTCCCATCCTTGTCAAGACAGCATTATGCCAAATGGAGAGGTGTAATAACTTTTATTTTTATCCAAATTTGAGGGGACATATGGACTCCTATATTCATAGCAGCAGTATTTACAACAGCCAAGCTTGAAAACAATCTAAGTACCCTAAGACAGATGAGTGGATTAGGAAGTATGGTATATAATTGCAATATTACCCAGCTATAAAATACAATAAACTCTTGATATTTGTGACAACATGAATGTAACTTGAAGGGATTTTGCTAAGCAAATTAAATTATAAGAAGAAAGACAAAACTGAATGGTGTCACTTTTATGGGAATATACCGGAACAAAAAGAAAGGTCAGATAAAACCAAACCACTTCAAAAATCCTAGAAATATGATGATAGAATTGAAGATAGTAGAGGGAAAGTTTGAAGGGAGTAGAGCAAAATGGGGTGGGTGCACAGTGGATTAGGGACCATGGTGGTGGGTGTGGTGCGGTAACATACACCTGGGTGGTGTGGATCTCTACCTCTGAATCACATGCAGTGTTGTAAACCAATGTAACCTCCACTAAAAAAGTTTTGCTTTTAATTGAAAAGTACTTGATATGACTGACCCTAAATATTCCGAACAGTGTTGTTGCAAAGAAAGCAAAGGTCATTGATCTCTAAGGGAAGACGTCTTTGCTTTCCCTGAGTCCCAAGGTAAATTTACTTGGCACAGAATGACACAGTAGAATGGGGTCCTACAGCCCTTTTCCAACTCTATCCATCCTTATACATTATTGTTCTGTCCCCCAAAACCCCTAAGAGGGGAGAAGAAGTACATGAAAAGGGCAAAGCAATGTCCAAGCAGGGTAGAGGGGCCTCCTGCTTCAGCCCTGCCCAACACAGCATGGCCCAGCCTCCCCAGACTCTCATTTGTTGGTCACTGGAGCACAAGCTGCCCAGAAAGTTTTCTGTCGGTCCAGCCAGATGGCCTTCTCAGAGCTTGAGGTGGGGTCTTGTGTGCTGATCTATAGAACTAGCAGCATCCATTCAAAGGAGTGCTCATGGCCTCATTCTGCCCTCCCTCTACTTAGGATAGCCTCAATTGGGAGGGAGAAAACAAGAACTTCCTTACATCAGCTTAAAAATAAGTTGTTTATAAACCACTTTCCAAGAATGTGGTAAAAATAAATCTGAAGAAACCATTGGCATACCCACTAGATTAGGTGATTTCAGAAAAATGACTTTATTATCATTTCTAGTGGCTTTGTACAGGTTGGGAGATGCACATAGACACACCTCCCTCCACGGAAGGGGAGGGAGTAGTCACCAGGGTTTCCTGGGGCTCAAAGCCGGTCTGTGGATCATCAAGGGTGGCCCCCGTTGTGGTTCCCACAGCATGTGTTGAGCCCAAAGATTTCTGCCTGAAGAACTTCTTTGTAAACACAATAGATGACTTTGCAAACATAACTCTGAAACATACTGTTTATAGAACTTTCTTTAGAAATTCTTCAAGGATATGTCAATAACCACTAGAACAGAGAAAATTTTAGGGAGTCAACTTTCTTCTTGGTTCAAAGGCTATAGTCCCACCAGTAGGCTCCATCTGCATTTGTGTAGCCAGGGGCCTTTCTCCATTCAAGGCAAAGCCTGAGATAACTCTCAGAGAAAAATCTTAGAGCAGGAAATTCTGAGCTTTTATCAGAAGTAGATAATTTTAGGAAAGCCGGATCTCTGAGCACTGCAGTGAAAAACACAACCCAGTCTTTGACAAAGGGAAGCAAGTGCTTTACCTCCTTTTTTTGGGAGGGAGAAGGGAAATTTCCCTACATCCCTCTGGGTTCTTTCAAGCTGGCTAAGCAATCAAACTAACATCAGACAGAGTAGTAGGAGAAAAGAACAATGCATGATTTCATCCTTCTAGGTAGCTCAGGGAGTGTAAGTTCTCATGAGCCTCAATTGACCTAGCTTGAATTCACATCTTGAGATGTGACAACTTGAGGAAGAACATCACAGGGAAGCCTAGCCTTCTCTTTTGATCCATTAAGTGAGTAACCATGTCTCTTGAAGAGGCCTAAAGGTCAACTTTTTTTCCAAGCAACTGTAAACCAGAGACACACTACGGCGGGGGTAGGGGGTGGGGGGTAGGGAGTAGGATCAAAACAAGGGGGCTGGGAATTGTATGGGGACTACAACCAAGATGAAAATGCACACATTGTGCAAAAATGAAAAATGATGTAAAAAAATGTATAAAATAAAAAAATTCTGAAAAAAAAGTGAACTTACTTTTTAAAAAAACTTTTTTTTAAGATTTATTTATTTATTTATACAAGCATTGGGTACAGTCAGAAGCGCAGGAGGGTGAGAGAATTCACCAGAGCCAGAGCGGGGAGCAGAGCAGACAGACTGACGAAACAAACTGCTGAGGTGAGCAGCGGGCATGGCAGGAGAGGTCCGCGCGCCATGTGGGACCCTTGCTGGTGGCCAGGGATCGAACCGGTGCTGCAGAGGCTGCAGGCAGCTTTGCAGCCCAGCGCTCAACCGCTGCGCCACCAGGGAGGCCCCAAAATGGTCAACATCTTAATCAGAAATGGTGGCAGGGACAGTTTCTTCATCTTGGTGGCCCCAGCACTTAGCAATATGTCAGACACATTGTAGGGACCAGGGAAAGGTAAATGAATGAACGGACAGATGGATATGCAACATGAACTTGGCTTCCCCATCTATAAAATGGGAGCAATAATTATATAATGCAGGTTCTGTCAATGTCATTAAGATGATTGTAAGCACCAGGAGGTAAGTCTACATTTGTTGTTGGTCTCTGGGGAGCCTCTTCAGATTTACTCCTCCCTCATGGCCCACTCTGCCTTTGAACTCAGTGTTCCAAATTATAACTTAGTCATTGAGGGGGTCTGTCATTGCTTATAGACTCCACATTCTTGGAGAGCAAGGACTGATGTTTATCTGTGTCCTTATGCCTGCATGGTCAGGGGTGATGCTGATTGGGTCCTGGAGCATGCACCCCTGAGAACATCTCTCTAAGCCCCAATCCTCATGGCCATGTGCTGCTGCACCTTTTGGACATGTGGCCACATGTATATTGCCCCTGAGTGACAGTGGCCAGAAAGAGATAAATTGTCTTCAATGTCAGATGCATGAAATGCAGAGGAAATGCAGAGCATGGGACATTGGCCCCCAGGAGAATACACAATGAGGCCTGGAGTTGTGGCGGGGGTGGGGGTGGAGGGGGGCTGCCACAGGGCTCTGGAAGATTAAGCTGTGTTGCTGGGCAGAGGGTGGAGGGGCTCAGGCTGTTAACATCCCAACATCTCATCTTTAATGCCTATTTCCTTCGACTGCTAAAGAGATGTGTGCTCCCCGGTGGTTAGGAGAGGAGTTTGTCAAGATGAGAAATCCACTCAAACATTTTACATCTTCCACACAATTGGCTCGTTCACAGCATAATTGTGCCAGAAGCAGAGGCATCGAGCACTGCCCAGGCAGCGCAGGTAGTTTGTAGCCAGAGCTCAACAATGCTTGCCAAGTTCTCTGTGTTACCTTGATTTCCACACAAGGAAGAGGGGAGCAGGATACTTGGGACCTTCATCAAAACAAGAGCCAGTTGAATCTATTGCTCATCTTCAGCAAGAAAAACAATTTCCAGTCTCTTGTGTCTTCCTCAAAGGAAAAAACTGCTTTCTCATTCTGAAGACGATAGTGCTCTGTGTGGCCAATAAAGGCCTCTTCTCCATCAGGGTTGACTAGCACATGGCAATTATAACACCAGCCCTCCCTTCAGCACCCACAACAGACCTCGCTTACCAAGACTCAGTCTTCAGAGTATTTCTCAACACTATGCTTCAGGCAGTCATTCCGAGCAAGTGCTATTCAAAATTGAGGCTTGTCACCATTATTCCAGATGTTTCATGAGCTAGCCTCATTGTCCCAACCTGCTTCTCTGGATGGGCATTTAATATTTTTCCTGCCCTTCTTTTGGTAACAGAACCCTAGTGTGCTTCAAGGAACCATCTGGCAACCTCCACATTTCCAGTTTAAATGGGTCGGGGCAATAACTCCACCCTGTCTCTGGTGGTGGATACACGAGATAAGCCTGGTTAATCAGAGAATCAGATCCCCAGCCACAGGGATTAGACCAGGGATGCTCATAGGTTCTAACTTGTTCCCCAAAGACTCTATCTCAAAACTCAAGAACTGCCAGGAAAAAAATATTTTACTTTTGAGCCGAAGTTGATGAGTGCAAGCCTTTAGCATAGGGAGAAAAGCTGCCTAAGGGAGATACTAAGTCAAGCATCTTCAGAGATGCGTGAGAGGGTGTTCGAGTCCCGAGTCAGGACAGCATTTCAGTCTTCATCTTCTGCTGTATATGAAGTTGGATCTACCTCTTTACTTTCTAGTGACAGCAGATGATGAAATCCTTTTTTAAAAAGCAACTCAAGAGAGCTTTGTAACTGAAGAAGTCCCAGAGGATGCAATCAGCTACTTGAACACGATGCTTCTCCTAGTTGGTAATGAACTCCAGAAGGAACAAGCCAACACAAAGTCGGCAAGACTTCCCTCCATGAGTTAAGAGGCCAGCATCATCCAGAAAGTGGGTGTCCAGTTCACAGAGGAGCTGCCTTGAAAGGGCCGTATAAAGAAGAGCTGCTGCCGAGGGCCCCTTCAAAGCTCTCTGTGGTGTAGTTGCAGGGTACAACAAGTCTTCAGGATACCATAGGCCTGGCACCGCGACTTTGATTTACCAAGTTGAACTCCACTGACACAAGTTGGAAAGGCAAGTCCAGGATCTGAAAACTGTCCCCAGCATGGATCTGAAACACTCGTCAGCCCAATGCTTAAAGTGCATATCACTCTCTGAAGTCCATGGCTTGACCCTTCCTTGCATCTCTCATTTCCCTCCCATTTTTCAACTTTCAGTGCCCTCTTCTCTCCCAGTGTGTCCCTCAAAACCCATAGTTGAACTCTGCAACTGCTGGGTTTGGCCCAGCTCTGGGATCTCCTTCCACTGTAAAAGCTCCCACTGAGCTTACTGAGTTCCTTAAAAGGTTCTGGAGCTGAGCCCCCTACACGGCAAACCATTCTAGAGTCTGGTTTCTACATCTGAAAGCAGAGCAGGGTTTCCCTGGACATCGGGGCTCCTTGCAGAAAGAATAGAGTTTGCTTCTGGTGGCTGAACCAGAATCTTTGTTTCCCATTATTATAGAAGCCATCAAACGGCAACATTCTCCCTGTTGGTGCAACACTGAGGGTTAAAATATTAATCAGGAATAATCATGTATGCATTATTCATAATTCAGATACACAGGGTACAGATGCCAAGAAAGTACGCATATTTCAAATGTTTAATCCCTATTCTTTCCCAGAGAGCTCACATTTCAGCAGTGATACCAAAGGGGACATTTGGGCTCGTTTCTCCGCATGTGCCAAGAGAAACAAAAGAGGGCAATTTAGCTCCCACTGTTCATAACAGATGCCCCCTTCCCGATGCTTAGTCAAAACCTCTCACAAGCACATGTGTCCCGCTCACTCCTTGGCTCCATCATGCTTCTGATTTTCACTGCAACACGTTTCATACCCAAGAGAAAACACATCATCAGCAAGAGAAAGACTTCAGTGTTTCGATAAGCAAAAACAACTCGAGTAAATCGCATGGAGAATTGCTTCCCTTAACAGCCCTCAAGGAATCTTTGGAAATTTATTAGCTTTTAGAACTGGTTTCCACCAAGATAGAAGCCATTGATAAGGGAACAGCTATATAATTTTTCAGTCCTTGGAAACTACCTTTTCAAGCAGGAATAATTATGACAATTTTTCTAGTGATGACAAGACTTTGGCCCAATTTGAAGTATATTCTTTATCTCCTTTCTAAACTCCCAAATAACTAACTCTCAAGAATCCTCCTTATTTCCTCTGTCACCACTTTACCTTCTTCTCACAGGCCTCCAAGTGGGCTGCTTGCCAGGTCCTGCGAGCTGGGAATTGTCTGTCAGTGCTTGTCACTATCTTTCTTCCCCAAAGCCATCCCTTATGCCACAAGGGCAGAAGGCCAGAAACAATATTTCCCAGAGTCTTTTGCCAGAGAGTCTCCCTATTCATGTCTTCCAATGAGAAGCACCCCTGACAGATTTGGAAGATGGAAAGAAGCAGAAACTACCATCACTCCATCAGGAGGCAAGTGAGAATCCTTTGGCAGAGATCAAGCACAAGGCCCTGAAGCAGCTCAGCTTCTAGAACCTCTCTGATCTATAACTGTCCATTTTTGTTTTGTTGTATTTTGTACTGTTATTATTTTTTTACATTGATGTCTTATTTGATTCCCCTATATAAGTGAAACCATTCGATATTTTTCTTTTTCCTTCTGGCTTATTTCACTGAGCATAATTCCTTCTAGCTCCATCCACATTGCTATGAATGGCATGAGTTTATCCTTTTTGATTGCTAAATAATATTCCACTGTGTATATATACCACATCTTTATGATCCAGTCATCTATTTTTGGGCGGGGGAGGAGGAGGGAGAGGGATCAGAGGGAGGGAGGGAGGAACACTGGGGACTGAGGTGAAGGTGCACAGGTGCATTGGTGAAGGAAACTCTATGGGGACTACACCTGAGGGGGTGGGGGGGGAAGCAAATATTGTTTTAAAATGAACAATGATGTAAAAAAATTAAAAAATAGATTTAAAAAATAAATTTAAAAAAATAGAACTGGGACCTCCCCTGGTGGCGCAGCGTTTGAGCGCTGGGTTGCAAAGCTGTCTGCAGCCTCTGCAGCACAGGTTCGATCCCCAGCCACTGGCAAGGGTCCCACATGGCGCGCAGACTTCTCCTGCCACCTGCTGCTCCCCTCAGCAGTGTCTTCATCACTCTGCCTGCTCTGTTCCCCACTCTGGCTCTGATGAATTCTCTCACCCTCCCACACTTCTGACTGTACCCAGTGCTTGTATAAATAAATAAATAAATCTTTTTTAAAAAATAGAACCTTTCCTGGGAATTGTGCCTGTAGGTGATGAGTGCTGAGATTACCAGCACCTATTTCTTGGGCCCATCTCCCCTGAATCTGCTGAGTTCCACCTACAGTTTTGAGTCAAAGGATGTTTGTGGCAGGTGGAACCTGAGGATACTCACTTCCTTTAAAAGTGAAATGACAAGGTAAGGACATTAAAGAAATATCCACCTAAAAGAAGACTCACATGGACAGAAGAAGAAGAGAGTTCTCTTCTGCCTCTAAGGAATGCTCCACACAGAGTAGAGATTGGAAATGTCAGCTTCATCAGAATTCATACAAATGTCCCCGTTCCAATTCTCAGTCAGTGCTCTAATTTTACATAAGCATGGTGGTAAGCATGTCATGTCAGCTCGAGTCATACTACTGCAACCTGCCTGATTAAACCACACCTGGAAGGAGACTTGATCAGAGGTACAGATCTATACTGATTCGTGAGCAGTCACCATACACAGCCTTGAAAGGAGTTGGATCAGACAAATGGTGACAGGGATGTCTGAGAAAGAGGCAGTGAGATGACCCTATGAGAAGGGTGTGGAGATGTCTGCACAGGTATACCTCATTTTATACACTTTTTATTCACTCCACAGATACTGCACCTTTTACAAATGGAAGGTATGTGTCAGCCCTGCCTGGAGCAAGTATATCGATACCATTTTTCCAACAACTCAGATGATGTTTAATGTTTTACAATAGAATATTTTAAGTTGAGGTATGTATATTGTTTTCTCAGACATAATGCTATTATTGCACACTTCATAGTGTAAATATAACTAATCTATACTGTTAATCTAAAAAAATTGTGTAACTCACTTTATTGCAATGTTTGCTTTATTGTAGTGGTCTGGAACCAGACCTATAATCAGAAATATACCTGCAATCCACACACTCTGTATCAAAGGGCACTATTGCAGAGGTTGGTCTCAATCAAGTAGAGAGGATAATCCATTCTAGACAAGTCAGTCTCCTTTCCCAACTAACCCATAACTCACTCACTCATTGGACTCCTGAGTTATGCAGCCAGACCATAGATTGAACTTTTGTATCAGTTCAACAGTACAGATCTCTGCTGTCTACCATGACTGCCAAAGGTCCTACTTGCCAAAATCAGATATGGAAACCACATTTACAATAAGGCATCATTCCCTAGAGAGCCAGCCAGATACCTAGTGACTCTTAGATAGTGTCTATCTAATGGATAATACTGGCTCTATTCTACTGAGGGGTCAGCCATTTGTCCTCACTAGAACATACTCTGTTCCCTGATGTTTCTGCTGGACCATCATCCCTGAACTTGCTGAATGCCTCTGTTATTACCATAACATTGCTTCCATACAACATTGCTTCTCACAAAGAAATTCTTTTCAGCAGAATGTGTAAAATAATGGACTTGTGCCCCTGGCATTCACTGTTCTTACCATTTTCCCCATAATGCAGAAACAGCTGACCTTCTAAAAAATGCCAATGGTGTGTTAAAAACTCAGTTATGGCACTAGCTCAGAGATACTGCCTTGCAGAGTTGGGAAGCAATATAAAAAGCAGCATAAACTGCAAGCCAGAAATCAGTAACAAACTCTTTCCCTGTAAACCAAAATAAAAAGGTAGGAAATGTAAAAGATGAAAGCAGAGCTGGCCACCCTCACCGGTGCTCCTATAATCAACCTGCAATGTTTTTCTTCACATCTCCATAACTTTGGTTTAGAGGCCTTTGTTCTCAATGTAGTAATACCCTCATTGGAAGGACACGGCAATTGTTCCATCAAACTTTAACTTAAGATAGTTGTCTGACCATCCCAAGTTTCTCCTCCCACCAGACCAAGATGCAAAGAACACAGTTACTTGTACAAAATCAAAGATATGTCCTGATTATTAGGGAGCAAGAGAACTGCTATTAAACAATGTGAGTAGGGAAAAACAATAGATCAACAGTCCAGAATGCTCCCTGGGAGACAATCCAGTGGGTCACATCCAATGGCAAAAGTTACTGAAAAGCCACAACAACCCAATGCGGTTAGTACATGAAGGTTACACATTCTTCAAGAGTAAAGATTCAAGGGCTTCCCTGGTGGTGCAGAGGTTAAAGACATAGTGCTATCAAGCTGTCACCAGCCACTGTAGCACAAGTTCAAGTTTGATTCCCAGCCAGGGAGCAACCCACATGGCGCAGACCTCTCCTATCTTGCCCGCTGCTCCCCTCAGTAGTGCACTTCAGTCCATCTGCCTGTTCTGTTCCCCACTCTGTCTCTGGTGAATCTTCTCCCCCCACCCCACCCCCCAGCACCTCTGGCCTGTACCCTAGTTCTTGTATGCATAAATAAATAAATCTTTTTTAAAAAATGCCAACAATGGCTTCATTAAAAAAATAATACATAAACAGAGTGCGCAGCAGCTTATGCATAATCCTTGACTACTATTGCTATATTTGTATATATTAACCACTTTCTTTTCCTACCTACTATTCCCTTATTATTTTATATAATGTGATGTCTATAGCCTTATAATTAACCTGATCATTTAGTCTTTACCTTATGAAATACTAAAGAAGAATTGTGATTGAAAAGGGCATGGGTTTCTCTCAGAACCAGGTACTGGAACAGTTATGCCTTTGTTTCTCCTAATTTCATGAAGAAAATGAGAGAGTGTGTTGGGTTGTTACCAGGGAGCAGCATGGTGTTTCTGTTATGCTTCTTTGGAAGTGTAAACAGGAGGAGAGGATGCTAAAGAGGCAAAGAACTGGTCTGGCTAGGTGCTGGCAGTCACCCTCAATGCCATCCTGTCCTCTCACTCTCTGCCCTGGGGAGCCAGGGCTTCACCGCTGACAACCACACATCCCATGCTCTCTGCAAATATGGCTCCAGTAACACTGCCAAGGACAAGCCCCCACACCTGACTGGGAAGGCCAAATAGTAATGCAAGGCACGTAATAGGTTTCAATTATTGGCAGCATGAAGTTTTGTCATCAGCTCCCAAGTAAAATATGAATCCCTTTATCTCTGGCATTTAGTGAAAATGTAGAAAATACCTTTTTTTTCCGACTAGATGTATGAATAAATAAAAAACTATATAGATATACAGAAGAATGGATGGAGAGATGATTGCTAGATAGATGGAAAGAAATCAAGCAGAGAACATACATTCTCTTTCCAAGAAATTTCATGTCCAATGGAAATTTGACTAACAATAAGTATAAAAGGATCAGGTCATAATTTGGCTTTGTTTTAAAGATAAGTGATTGAGCATCTAAAGTTAAAAGAATGTTTAAAGTTAAAAGAGAAATCCCAGGGAAGAAAAATTCACATTTTCAAAAGAAGATGATAATCACTATTAATGTGAATTCTCTGTTTAGATGGGGAAATGTGGAGTCCACGGTGAAAGGCATCTCCAGAATGAAAAGTCCTGAGTCGTTCTTCAAGGAGAACAGAGAAGGATGGGATTGGGGGGTGGGGAGGGGGAAACCTGCCTACTAACGTGTGTGTGTGTGTGTGTGTGTGTGTGTGTAAATAATCATCACGATTTTAGATACATTCCTTTGATGATATGAAAGGTTAGAAAAGCAGATGTTGCCTTTTGAGAAGAAAGAAACTTTTAGACAGTAGAGGCAATTAACCATTCAAATGGGAAGGTATTCATGCTGTGGCTACACAGCCAGATCTGGAAAATACCATAAAAAGAATTTTGACCCACTTGGCAGCTGGACAAGAGAATTCTACGATCTTTCCCAAGTCCAACTTCCAGGGTTACTTTCTACCTGCCTAGGGTCAATTTGATGCTTACAACTGTTCTGGGCGCAGAGGCTTACCAGCAGAAAGACTCAGGTATGATGGCAGCTGTAGGGGAGTTATTTTTGGATAAGGGGCCCAATTCAGCACTTGTGGATTCACAACACATAAGCAGTTACCTCCTCTGCATACGCAGGAGGGGCGATGATGTGAAGTCTCTGCTAAATAAAGCAGGCTAATTAATAAAGCAACCGTCAAGTGCCTACGATGCTAATTCCATCCATTTGCACTCTCACATATGACCCAAATAGGCAGCCATCTCACCAAAGTCACTTCTAAATTATTCCTCTAAATTAGGAGGAATACAAGTGCACAAACTGCAGTGAAATGAGGGAATGCTGGAGGTTGAAACAATATCTAAAACGCAGAGCTGGTGCCTCTGATCTTTCTTTTTCAAAGATAGTCTCAGCCGTGCAACATCCCTAAGGCCAGAGCACAGCGGTGGAAGCAACTGCTCCCTGCCTGGTGCTAGAAACCCTTCTACAAATTACATTCAGATTCAAATTCAAAGGCATCCTGTCAAAGGAATTCTACAGCAGCACCAGCTTTTAAATGCCTAACAGGGTTCTTACTTTCTTTGAGCTCACTGGGTCTTTGGATTTCCAGGTACTAATTCTAAAACCCAAAGGTAGGAGGGTAAGACTGCATAGGTTCTGGTTTCAAACCAGCTTGGGATTTCAATATTAATTATACTGTTTTCCACTTGCAGGGACTTGGACAGATTGTTCAACTTCTCTGAGCTTCAATTCTTCACCCATAAAGCAAGGGAAATATTATGTTTTTGCAGAATGTGTGAAGAGATTAAATGAGGCAATTTGTGTACAGCTATGAACAAAAATATCACTTTACCCACCCACTAACCTTAAAAGCATTGATAATTTGAAAATGCAAAGGTCTCTTTTTTTACCCTAAGTGTTAGCTTATCTTCATTCTCCAGCGGGATTTTTTTTTTTTTTTATCTATAACGTGTTAACAGTTACTAACCACAGGCTCATGTATTCATTCAACAAGCATTAACTGAGTAACAAAGACATATGAAGTCATGTGATTCATGCTGGAGCCTAGAAATAAACAAGACGCATGTGCTGCCCTCAAGGAGTCCATGCCATTTCTTCACCTATGCCAAAGGGGAAAGTTAATCCCTCTGTTGTCTTGAGAACCATTTGGGACCTTGCCGTCTCTGGACAAACAGCTGCTGGTATTGTCAGAGTTTTGGCCTCTGATCCCTGAGAAAGGGCCATGCTCAAGAATTCAAATGCAGTCATTGAACATAGCCCACCAGCCCAACAAATGCTTGTCAGCCTGTCAACCAAACAGAAGGGGCTTCAGGGGCATAGGTATCGCATAGGCTTTCAACACGTCGCAGCCACAGTCACTGAGCAGTATTACCTTGGGTGTTGGTGTTGGCTGGAAACACTTCCTTTTAATCTACTGCTGAGTGATCATCCAATCATTCATTTATTCCCCACACAACAAGCATTTCCTGAGCGCACGTGCCAGACACTACAGCAGGTGCCATGGAGACAGAAAATAAATAGATGGGGCAAATCACAGTCTAATGGAGCATAAACAGGTAAGAGGCAAGTATGGGTGGCGCCAGGCCATTGGTGCCACATTGGGGGGTAGAGAGTGCAGGGGAAATGGCTCCACATGTGATGGAGGTCATCATACGGGGGTGTGGACAAAATGAGGGGAGCCCAGCTCAGAATGCAGACTGGAATGAAAGCTGAAAGGATCATTCGGTGGGTACGCCAAGAAGCATAAAACAGGGCAAGACATTAGGATGCTTCTCTATGACTGCTTCAGAGTCTGAATGGAGGGATGAGGGGAAGGTTAGTGCAAGAAAATAGATAGCAGTCACACAACTCCCAGAAATAAGAAGTCAGCCCAAGAGCATGCTACCATGTAAACAATAATTAAAACAAGGATCACCGATGTCACCCCTTTCATCAGATGCCTCAGAATGAAAAGCCTGGATGACTATGGGTGGGTGAGTTTCTAGATTCTCAGTTAGACACTCACCTATACTCCTGGACACCACCTATGGTGAGGTTAGGGGCTATTGCTACCCATAGGCACACAGCTTAAATTCAAAAAATGCTTAATGCCTTTATCATCTGTGGCCTTACTGGAAACAGCCTGCTTGTACCACCTCTTTCCAGGACCAAAACAGTCCCCACTGCTCCCTCTGAACTGCAGCTAATGTCTGGTACTGGTTCACTGTTCAGAGGGTGCCAACAGAGAGGTCCAGAGGCACCCCATCACCTTGTTTTTTGATCCAGCTGTCACCTGGTTGCCATCACCAGCTTTTGGACTCACAGCTGGTGGGGATGGGGAAGAGAATGTAGGTGAATGCAAAGGGAATTTGGGGTCTGAGTCTGAGCGCCCCACATACTATGCAGGACGCCAACATGAAGCTAGGCAGGACCATAGGCAAATTTTTATTTTCCCGATAAGTGAAGTGGGGAGGGCTTATGGGGAGATGCCACCACCCTGCAAGTTCCTGGGATGAGACTTGGCACCCCTTTCTGCCATAGTTCTAATCCCCACTGGTCATCTGGCTCTTGGAGAAAAATAGCTGAATATTTACGAATGACTAGATAATGGATGCAAAGTGCCTGCATAGTTACTATTGAGTAAGTGGCCACACCTGTGCCCTGAAGGTGTGACACCCCCTCCTAGCAGTAGCCCCTCTCTCTCAGGAGTGCAGGTGGGTAGAGACAGGACATCCTCAGATCCTAGCCCTCTCCACCTCATTGTCATCCTAGCCAGGAGAGTGTGACATATCCTTTCCCATAAGGCCCAGCCAGTCTTTCTAATGGAAAACCTTTAACATCTGAAAGGCAAATCAACAGCCCACACCAGGTACAACCCCCCCCACCAGCAACTACCAGCATGGGGGGTGGGGGAGAGTCACTGTGCTCACATCTGGCTGCCTCCTTTAATTCTTGGTTTAGCAATTAGATGAAAATCCATGGAATGAGTGAACAAGTAATTACATTTAGTCGAGGAAACATTAGTCAGATGATTTCACATCTGTGGGGAAAAAATCTTGCACTGCACTTGTAGCAAAGCTTTGCATGCGTACTTCATGAGGTAGACAAAGATGCCACCTTCGATGGTGGGGAGACAGAGACTCAAGGAGGTCTTACAGATAGTGAGCAGCAGCACCTGGCATAGAACCTACATCCCTTGCCCCCCAAAGCTTGCTCTTTCTTCTGTCTGCGCTCAGCTGTCTCCGCCAGCAGCACTGGCTCATCAGGTATTGTTTGAGACCATCAAGAAAGAAAATAGCATGATTTCAGGGTCAAGAGTTGTCCATATTATGTGACTATTGCTTTTCCCTTTCCACTTTAAAAGTGACACTGGGGTGGTTTTCCACCAGCTGAATGCACTGGCTCCCTGTTCAGTAGAGAAGCTTTTGTAGCAAAGAACAAATATTTAAGATAGGGTGTTTTTTTTTTTTTTCTTAGAGGAGAGCTAAGCAGAGGATAAAGATGTGCTATTATCTTCCTCACATATATGCGAGGTGGAGAATTTGAATCTACATCCTTGTAAACCTGGAGGAGTGAGATAAAGGACATTTCTTAATCCAGAGGCTCAAATTTCAACTGAATGCAACTTTTCTATCTTGCAGACAGATGTGGCAATCCAGAAATATTATTATGATGATGCAGAGAACAGGAAAAGCACAGTTTGTACTTACATGGCAATGAAGAGATATCAAACTGTGCGCAAGAATGCCATAAATCAGGACACCAGTGAGACTCTAGGGACGGATGAGAGATGCTAATACCCTTGCAACATGGTGACACAGTGTGGCCCTGATGTTCCAGAAGGAAATGCAGACATAAAATTCTATATTAACATTGGGGGCCAAGACAGGAGGGAAGGTGGAAAGGTTACTGGTGACAATGTGAATATCAAAATATCAATCTGCAATATAATTATAAATAAAATGGCTGTTAACTTTTAGAATGCCTGTTTATATTTATGTAATGTCAGTGCTTACACCTCGCCAACCTTCATATCAACTTTCACACTGGCATTCTGAGGATAACACCATCTCCCTTACAGTTTTTATAAAACAATAGAGAGGCTGTGGTCATAACCATCCTTCAAATGCACGGATCACATCTCTGTGTGGAAACGGTGTGTGTACTGTGAACATTGGCATAAATAACTCACCGGAGATGCCAGAAACGGCCAGGGCACCATCGCCAGCTTGACCTTTAACAGAAACAAAGAAAAGATCACCACTGTATCCAAATACTTCACCTCACCCTCGATTTGGGAACATGAAGAAGTCAAGATGGATGCCCTTACCAGTCCCTAGGTTAACTTTGACACAAAAAGTGACTTAGCCTGGGTCAAGGAGGCTGAGTTCTAGTCCAGATCTGGTACTAGTTAGCTTGGTGACTTTTTTCCTTTTTTTTTTCTTTTTTTTTATTTATTTATTTATACCAGCACTGGGTACAGTCAGAAGCGTGGGAGGGTGAGAGAATTCACCAGAGCCAGAGCGGGGAGCAGAGCAGGCAGACTGATGAAGTACACTGCTGAGGGGAGCAGCGGGTGGCAGGAGAGGTCTGCGTGCCATGTGGGACCCTCACCCGGCGGCCGGGGATCGAACCAGCACTGCAGAGGCTGCGGGCAGCTTCGCAACCCAGTTCTCAACTGCTGCGCCACCAGGGAGGCCCAGCTTGGTGACTTTTTTCCTAAAGATTCATTTATTTATGGATACAAGAACTGGGATGTAGGCCAAAAGTTCAGGGGGTGAGAGGATTCACCAGAGACAGAGTCGGGAGCAGAACAGGCAGATCCACTGAAATATATTGCTGAGGGGAGCAGCGGGTGAGACCAGAGAGGTCTGCAGCGCCATGTGGGTAGCTCCTTGGCTGGCCAGGGATTGAACTAATGCTGCAGTGGCTGGTGATAGCTTGATAGCACTGAGTCTTTAACCCCTGCATCATCAGGGAGGCCCCTAACTTGGTGACTTTTAAAGAAATCAAACAAGCTCTTTATGTCTTCATCCTTGACAGAGATTTGGATGTGTGCTTAAGATCAGACCCAAAATCACAAGAACACTTCTAATCCAAAGAGATATATGCACTCCCAGGTTTGCTGCAGTGCTAGTTACAATATCCACATTATAAAAACGCCCTAAGTGCCTAATGACAGATGAGTGGATAAAGATGTGTATATACACAATGGACTACTACTATTCATCTATTAAAAAAAGAAGAAGAAATGTTTCTATTTGTGACAGCAATGGTTGAAGGTAGAGGAGATACTACTAAGCAAAATAAGTCAGAAGGAGAAAGACAAATACCAAATGATTTCACTCATATGTGAAATATAGAGAAACAAAGGAACAAACCAAGCCATAACAACCCCTAGAAATCTGATTGTAGAATAGAGGCTACCAGAGGTGAGGCTGGGGATGGGCAGTAAAGCAGGGAGGGGGTCAAATGGACTATGGTAGATTGTGGGTATTTTGAGCAGGGGTGGGGGTGGGGGGACATACATCTAAAGAAGTGTGAACCTACGCTTTTAAATCATATACAAACCCACCATTGCCACAATTTAAAAATACAATTAAATAAATAAATGACTAGGTCTTTTGAGGCTCCCAGTCAGAAATTATATATCAAAATGGGGCTATCCCACCTAAACAGGGAAACTGTGAAGGTGGCATACTTATTCCAAGGATAAAATTCTCATGATCATTCGTGGACCTCATGGGTTCTAATTGTCCTAAAAGGGAAGAGTCCCAGCTCTGTGACCCCCCAGAGCTGTTTTTTTTTTTTAAGATTTATTTATTTATGCACACAGGAACTGAGGTAGAGAACAGAGGTGTGGGGGGTGAGAGGATTCACCAGAGACAGGGTGGGGAGCAGAACAGGCAGACTGACTGAAATACACTGCTGAGGGGAGCAGCGGGCGAGGCAAGAGAGGTCTGCTGTGCCATGTGGGTATCTCCCTAGCCAGGGATCAAACTTGTGCTACAGTGGCATAGGCTATGTCTTAACCCTTGTGCCACCAGGGAGGCCCCTGGGTTTAAATTCTAATCCCATCACTGCTGTGTGACTATTTAGTAAGTCACCAAAACTCTGATATTCCTTTTCATCATCTATGAAATGGAACAGTTGTAGCCATCTAGTTGTAAGGATTCAAAACCTACAGTAACCACTGTATAGTGGATATTAGATGTCCGGTTCTCTTTTTTCCTTCCTGCTTCAGTTCATTTACAAGTTGCACAGTGAAAACAGTCTTGTAATATCTGCCCAACACATTAGCCATGACCTGTTGTTATGATGAAACAGTAGATGTGAGACATTTTGAATATCTCAAAGCTTCTTTGGTCCTTCATATGTCCTCTGAGTGTTTTTATACGTGAAATACTATTTTAGGTGGAGAGAGAGAATTGGAAGTAATAAGGATGCTAGCATGTGGAAGGGGACTTTTCTCTGCCCTCCTCATCTGTCAACCTTTGTCCACAAAGAAGGCAATTTATGCCCCTACTTCATACATGAAGAAGTTCTGGAAAAGAGCTTCTACCTGTTCTTCCCTCATTCTAATTTACTCTTCTCCAATGGAAGAATAACGGTAAAAATTGGGCCTTCAAGAGCTAATTTTGGACAATCACTTGGTTTCATGCACATGAATTAATTCTCAAAACAATGCTCATCAGATGGCATGATTATATCCCCATTTTACAGATGAGGAAATCAAGACAGAAATCTGTCTGTCACTTGCCAGCAGGAGTTCATCCAGCCAGTAAGTAGCTAAGCAGAGAGTGCCCTGGAGGGAGACACACAGTTATGTTCACTTTGCAGACCCAGAGAACCCCTATACAACCACTGGACAAGGAAATGGAGCAAGAGGACAGGGCAGGCTGCCTCCTTCCCCAGCAACCGGTCAATCTGGCAAGCTGAGTGTCAGGTGCACATCTACTAAATGCCCAAATCTTCACACTCATGACAGCAAGAAGCACAAAAGGGGTTATTCAGGTGCCAATGAGGAGGCTAAAACTGGAACCCTGCCTTTCAGATTCTGTCCCTAGCCTAAACACCCGCACACAGCTCTCCAGGAGCTGGGACTGGGAACGACAGGATTGGCAGCCACTGTTAGACACACGGCTGGTGCTTAAACTCACCGTCTCTGCCTCCACTCAAAATCCAGTTCCACACTCACTAGTCCCCAAGGGCCTAGATTCCCATGGGGTGCGGAAACTATACTTTTGACTCCAGTCTAGACGCTGCTTCCCAGTCCAGAGTTACCTGAGCTTTGCTTTGGGGTTCCTGGAACATACCCAGGTTAGTAAAGCTGTTTAATATTTTCCTTTGGATCATGTAACACTCTCACCCACTAAGAATAAATAATTGGTTTGTGTTGGTGCCTAAAAGAAACAGATCAAGTTTTATTAGCATTGTTCACAGGTCTTGTGATCCTTGAATTGTGGCCCTCAAACCAACAGCATCAACATCACTTGGGGATAATCCGACCTGTCCTCAGCCTATAGAATCAGACTCTGGGTATGGACCAGGCAACATGTGTGATCAAGCCCTCCAGGTGACTCTCAAGCATCCTCAAGTTTGAGACCTCAGCATAGAGATCACCAATCAATCCATTTTGCCAGGTCTACCAGGCACAAAACCAAAGATGTGAACACACTTTCAAGGGTCATGACTACCCAGAGGCGCTCCACTCACACCACAGCACAGACTGAAATAAATTCCCTTGTACAAGAACTAGAAGGGATTTTGCTAATACAAACATGGAAACCATCTCAGCAAGTGTCCATGGGGAAAATGCCCTGATGTTACTTTCCCATTACTTGGGATTGTTTTATCACTTATTTCTAACAAAAACACCATTTTAAAAGAGAAAATACAAGCAGAAAGCCTTGCAACTAAAATAAATGACTGTCACATTGTATGCACCTTCAGCTACTCCCATCTGCCTGCTATCTCATGCTAAATGCACACATGCACATGCAGCCCTGCAAACCACTTTCAGGACAAGGCCCCAATCCTATCAGTTAAGGTAAATCCAGCAGCAATGAAATTCAAGGCTAGAATTAAAAGGCACGTCATGCTCTGCAGAATCATTACTCAAGTCGGGATGAGCAGGAATGATATAGCAATTAAACCCATAATAAATCTGTTTTTCACAAAGATTTATTTTTTTAGAGAAGTTTTAGATTACAGCAAAATTGAGAGGAAGATACAGAGGTTTTCCCTATACACTCGCCCCCACACCTCCCTCATTATCAACGCCCCCCACCAGAGTGGTACATTTGTTAAAACAGATGAATCTACATTGACACATCATGTCACCCAAAGGCCACAGTTTACATTAGGGGTCACTCTTAGCATTGTACATTCTGGGTTTGGGCAGATGTATAATGATACGTACCCACCATCAGAGTATCATAAAGAACATTTTCACTGCCCTAAAAGTCAGATTCATTCCCAGCCAAGAAAGGAAAGAAAGAAAGAAAGAAAGAAAGAAAGAAAGAAAGAAAGAAAGAAAGAAAGAAAGAAAGAAAGAAAGAAAGAAAGAAAGAAAGAAAGAAAGAAAGAAAGAAAGAAAGAAAGAAAGAAAGAAAGAAAGAAAGAAAGAAACAACCCTGGCAATCAGTGGTCTTTTCGCTGTCTCTATAGTTTTGTGACATCCCATTTCAAAGTACCTGCACACGGAAACAAGAAGCATTATAAGGCCTGAAGCTTATGCACAAGGCAGCACCTGCAAATGGGTTTTCTGTGTTTGCATCCAGTCTGTTACCTTGCTGTCACAATCTCATTAAATTGAGAGTTAACTCAAGCAAGGAATATGGGTGGGCGGACGCCTGGTGTGCTGGGATTGGCCCTTGTGTCTTTGCTGTGAGATCCTGGGGCCAGAGCTCATGGTCTGTGCACCAAAGTCCTGCCGAGGCCCTTGGGCGGTGTCCCCTTGCACACAGGCCTCTGACCCTTGGGTTTCAGGGTTTCCCTCTTCTCAAGGCCAGTATCTTGAATACTTCTGCATTTTCTTCATTTGGACCCAGAAACTCCCTTTCTCCCTGCTGCTTGTCACTGCCTCCACTCGCTGCCCACTGGGCTGTCATCCCCATTCACGCTGAGACCAGCTGGGAAGTCTGCTCAGCTCCTGGCTCCCGTACTGCTTCCAAAAACAAACCAGAATGCTAGAAAGGAGGAGGACATTCTAAAAATCACCAAAAGAGATGAGAACATGGGATCCCTGCCTTCTACTTCCAATTCTGAGGGAGGGTGTTACTAGTCTCTCATTTTGCCTTCACCTTCACGCAGACCTCTTCTCGTTGACTGTCCTCTCAGCTGAGGACAGGGTCAACTTTGTACCATCTACCTGGTGGCAGCCGGTGTGCTGGGATTTAACATGGGGAAGCTCATCTAGTGCTGTGATAGCACTGTGGGGAAGAGACTATCACTTCTCTTAACAGAGACTGAAACAGGCACAGAGAAGCAAAGGAACTTGCCCCAGACCATGGGGATCTGATACAATTAATTTTGACTGTGTTCCACCTCCCTACTTCCTCCCACCCTCAGATACAGGTCAGCACCCAGGGAACTTTCATCTCATTTGTCTCTCAGGCAGCCCCAACTCGATGACGACGTGGGCACTGCTGAGGCTCTGTCCCATCTAGGAGAGCGCATCTCTGGCACTCTCCCTGGGGCGATAGCCAAGGCTGTCGAGTCCGGCCCTCCTGGCCCAGTTCCACAGGCCAGGGTGGTTAATTCATACTAACCGTGGTCAGTCAATTACTTCATCTTCCTGTTTCTCCAGTTCCTCATCTGATTCAGAGGCAGGAATGCCTTTCCTCTCCCCGTCATCACACATTGGTGAGGCTCAAATAAAAAAAGTGAATGGAAGATACTGAAAGAGTAATGCAACGGAATATCACTCAGCAATCAAAAAAGATAAACACATGCAATTTGCAGCAACATGGATGGCGCTGGAAGGGATCATGCTCAGCGAAATGAGCCAGAAAGAAAAGAAAAATACCGGATGGTCTCACTCATAGCAGGAATCTAGAAAACCTAAATAAGGGACCAGGAAGAAGACTAATTATAATAAAGTAAAAATCAAAATCAACAGGCAACTATTAACCAGAGACTCACTGTGGGGATGGGGGGTGGGGAGGAGGGAGCAGGATCAAAACCAGGGGGGTGGGAACTGTACAGGGACTATAACCAAGATGAAAATGCATACATTGTGCAAAAATGAAAAATGATGTAAAAAATATATAAAATTAAAAATAATAATAAAGAAATAAAAATTTGAAAAAAAGAAAAATAGAGCAAAGCAACAGAATCTGAAGTTGGAAGTTTCAAAGGTGGTATTGACGTAGAATAGATATCAAGAAAAGAAAAAAATGACAAATGTGTGGGCAAACCAAAGAACCAAGACATACCATAGGGACGGGGGATGGTTCTTCTTAGTAGAAAGATCCTTTAAGATGGCCGTGGAGCTGGGAGTGCCCCCACCCACACAGGGAAGGGGAAGGGCCATACCCACTGTCCCCCAATGCTCAGAGGATTTGAAATGGACTCTTTACAGCTGCAGAACAGGGCAGATTAAGTGGATTCACACCTGAGGAAGCCAAGCTGATGGTGAAGCAGAATTCAGGTCTGTGTCTGGGTAGTACGTGTGGTTTAAAGAACATTTAAAGCTGGAATTCTGCACACTGGAGGTGAACCCAGGAGGGAAACATCCACCTAGGGTTGTCTTAAAATCCATCCTGTCCAGGAGGGGTGGAAGAGGCTAGTGGAGAAATGGGGGGCTCCCCACGGAGACTAGCAAGAGTTACAGCAGCAGCAGAAGCTGAGGAGCAAGGGGGCACAGCCTGTTGAAAGAGAAGCCTCTCCTGTGAGGGAGGCGCACAGGAGGAAGTCATCAAAGAGGCTGAGCGTGCCCTTGAGAGTGAGATGCTGTGGCGCCTGACAGGCTGGAGCGCAGGGCCATCTCACAGCATTGGGGAGTAAGGACACCCCACTCCCCTCCTCCACCCACCTCTACACTGCTGGATCAGACACAGTGGCTGGAAAGGGAGACAGACAGCTGGAAACAGGGAGAGGCTGCCATGCCCAGTTCCTCAGGGGAATGTGCCCTTACAGAGGCCCCAGCTGGGCACCGTGGACCTAAATGCAGAATCGGGGTGCTCACTAATACATCAGACTGGATACTTGGCTTGTTCATTGAGACTGTGTCTGTGACCTAAAGTCACTAAGGACATGTTATTACCTAAGACACCACAGAAGCCATGAGACTTACCCCAATTTTCACCACAACTTGCAGATTTAAGGTACTAGAGAGAGAAAAAATAAAGTTGCTTTCATGATCATGTCTCCTTTCTGCTAACCTCAAATGCCAGAACATGAATGACTTCCAACCCTAGTAGATGCCAACTCCCAAGTCAGAAACCTGGGCAAGCGCCTCACTGGTTGGCCCATCACCGGCCCCATATGATGCATCACCTTCGAACCCCCAGAACCATTTCTCTCCACCTCCACTCCCAGCTTCCTAGTCCAGACCTCGTCCCCTTTTCCCTGGCCAGTAACGGAATAACCTCTTTATCTGGTCTCCCTGACACTCAGCTTTCCCTACATAATCCATATTCCTTACTGCTGTCAAGGTGATGTTTCCAAACTACGAAGCTGATTTATCTCTATTATGTTGAAAACCCTTCTGTGGACACCAATGGCCTTCAGAATAAAGTCCAAACTCTTTAACCAGGTTTATAAAAACTGCTCCTCTCTGCAGCGTCATCTTTCTTTATTTTGCTCCCTCCACCACCTGCCTGCTGAACCACATACTCCATCTTTTACAAGAACAACTGCATCTGCCAGACCTTTGCTCCTACCTTACTCAAAGCCAAATTCTAGGGTATTGAGCCAAGCACTGGGAATGGGCACCTGAGACAGTTCAAGGTTCAGGTGTTTGTTCTTTTTGTCCTAATTGCAGAAGTCTAACCTCCAAGTTGCCCTAACTGCCCTAACTGATAGTGGTGCCCTGAGACAAGCCAGAAGAGCTTGGTTAAAGCCACATCCTATAAGGACAGTGGGATAAGGCTGTTTCACCCCACCTTTTGCCTGGTCTCAGTCCAAATGTCACTTCCTCCAGGAAGCTGGCCTTGACTTTCCAATGCTGGGCTAAGATGACCTCCATGTAGTTCCAGAACACAATCTTATTGCTGCACAAGCTCATCATACTTCCTTCACTTGGTGTATGTGTCTTCACTGGACTACAAACTCCCTGAAGGCAGGACTGTGTCCTACTCACAACTCTATCTTTGAAGTCAATTATTCAACTTTCCAAAGCTGCATCTGCATAGGATAGCAGTAGTTTATCCCTCAGCGGGTGATCATTATAAAATGAGAAAAGTAGCATAAAGCATATTGCATGGTGTTTGGCATATTGGTAAATACCATTAGATGTGAGCCATTTATTTTTTTTTTAATTTTTTTTTAAGATTTATTTATTTATTTATACAAGCATTGGGTACAGTCAGAAGCGTGGGAGAGTGAGAGAATTCACCAGAGCCAGAGCAGGGAGCAGAGCAGGCAGAAGGACCGAAGTACACTGTGAGGGGAGCAGCGGGCGGCAGGAGAGGTCTGCGCGCCATGTGGGACCCTCCTCTGGTGGCCGCGGAGCAGCTGGGGATCGAACCGGTGCTGCAGAGGCTGCAGGCAGCTTCGCAACCCAGCGCTCAATCGCTGCGCCACCGGGGAGGCCCCGAGCCATTTATTCTTATTCTTACTCAACACATTGGTGTGGCATAGAGGAATCAACGGACAGACTGGCAGCATTATCGTCATGGCACAGACATGCCACAGGAACCGTCTCTGTAGAGGCAAAATGTTCACTGAATGAGACACCACGTTTTTTTCTATCCCAATTTTGAGCCCCACAAATTACCCAAACTGGAAAATTTACCCCCAACAAGCAGTTGTCTACTATAGAGATTGCCAGGAAATGCTGGCTGTCAAACTACATTTCTAATTAGTTAAAAAAAAAAGTTGTCACGGGCCTCCCTGGTGGCACAAGGTGGTGAATCCAGGATACCCACCGCACTATGAAGCAATCTGCGGCCTCTGCAGCACAAGTTCGATCCCTGCCAGCCGGGGAGCCACCCATATGGCGCAGCAGACCTCTCCTGGCTTGCCCACTGCTCCCCTCAGCAGTATATTTCAGTCAGTCCACCTGTTCTGCTCCCCACTCTGTCTGGTGAATCGTCTCACCCCCCACACCTCTGACCTGCATCCCAGCTCTTGTATGCATAAATAAATAAATAAATAAATAAATAAATAAATCTTTAAAAAAAGTTGTGATATGTTCATGTATAAAAAGGTCATGGGTGAAATACCTGTGTTATCTCATTCTCACAGAACCTGGAGGCTGGAAAGAGGAGCCCTTAGCACGCATTTCGGTGGTATCCATTTTTTAAATTAGCTAACTTGCTCCAGAATCAAACTATTTGCTGATAGAGATTAAATTTCTGTCCCCATTCCTGTCTCTTTTCTGTTTGTCCTCCCCCAGTGGGACCTGCTCTGTCATTTGCAACTAGGATATTCCATCATATTCTCTCCCACCCCAGACACAGGACTCTCCAATCCCCCCTGCTCATGGCATGGAGGGAAGACCGAGGGCTTGAGTGGTCCTGATAACAGTAGCAGGAAAAAAATCATCAAGTTTTCTTTGGGGAAAAGAGGAGTCACCAGATGAGAAGAAACTCAGGATATTAGCTCTTGCTGGAGTAGAAGGAAGCCTGACAGAGCGGGTATGCGTGGGAAGAGCATCATTTCACCACCTAAATCCCAGCCCTCCAGGTTGCTGTGGCTCTCCAACAGCATAAATTAAAGCTCTGACTAACCAGGGATGAGTAAATGTTAGAAACACAAAATAATACCTGGCATTCAGTCAGCCAAGACTGGGTATAATGCCAGCGACTATCGCCACTTATTTCACTTCATGCCCATGACAACCTCCAATCCTGCTACATCAGAGTTATTGTTTTTGTGCACTCTGCTGCTGAGGAAACGAGGCTGAAACAGGGTAAACTCAAACAGTTGGTAAGTGACAGCTCAGAACCCCGCACATGTGGGCCCAAATGAGGAATGACTCAAGCCAGAAAGCCGCCTTCCAAAAGCTTCCAGGTTAGGGCCTCCTGGTGGCACAGCAGTTGAGCGTTGGGTTGCGAAGCTGCCCGCAGCCTCTGCAATGCCAGTTTGATCCCTGGCCGCCAGCGAGGGTCCCACATGGCGCGCAGACCTCTCCTGCCGCCCACTGCTCCCCTCAGCAGTGTACTTCGTCAGTCTGCCTGCTCTGCTCCCAGCTCTGGCTCTGGTGAATTCTCTCACCCTCCCGCGCTTCTGACTGTACCCAGTGCTTGTATAAATAAATAAATAAATCTTAAAAAAAAAAGCTTCCAGGTTACTATCGAGGACACAGTTATGATGAGCTAGCAGGAAAGATGCTGAATGTTTGCAGCATCTTCCCCTTTGAAGCTGATAGTGATGGAGAATTTTGTGTCTCCAACCCTGACCAGGCCAAGCCCATCCATGCACAGGACTGGACCGTGCAAAAGCACAGGTGTTCTCTGCTCTCTACCCTCCAAAGCTCTCACCTCCAACTTGCCATTATCATACAAACCAGTGCTCTTGTATTGGAAGGAGCCAGAATCAACTGGACCAAGCCGCTCACTACGAGAGGCCGGCACAAGGCTTCTTTGGCTCAACCTTCTCTCAACACGTGAATCCCACAGGATACCCACAGCCGAGGACTTCTTCCTCTGCTTTGAGTGGAGTGCTCTGTGTCCTTGACCTATTTGGAGCTACCTGACAATCTACAATGAAAAGTTTTAAGTGTTTTTTTGTAGAAAGCATTTCTGATTGAAATTTGGGCTGCAAAGAATGACCAATGCAACTGAAGTAAGATCCTGTTGAGGGGGTCTGGAAATGATTATCCACAATGATCTCTTCTCTTCTTCCAGACACAAGACATTTCTCCCCTGTGCCATTGCAGGGCCATGACAGCCCTGAAGGCTGTGAGCTAAAGTGCCGTGTGTGCTCATTAAACTTTAAGAGCAGACCCTCCACCTCGTGGTCCCTGAAAGGTCCATGCAGCAGGCCGGAATGCAAAAGCCTACCTGGAAGCCCACCTGGGGGGCAGGAATGCGGATACCTGCCTGGAGGACTCAGACAATGAGCCTCCTCCCTCCCCCTACGAGTCTCATCTCAGACAAAGAACCTCTACCTGCCCTACAAACTTTTCCCGCCCTACAAGCCCAACTACCCACCTGACCTCTCCCCACCCTATAAAACCCTGCTTCCCCCTAACAACGTGCGCGACTCCACTGACCCCCGCCTTGGGTCTGTGAGGTCCACCTGGGGCGCAATAAACTTTCCCTCCCTTTGAGAAATGTAGCCTGGCTCTCCTTTTCTTTACCGCGGAACCTTTCAGTCCCTAGGAAGCTACCGAGAAGCCCAAGTCTCACCAGTACAATGTGGTAATGGTGGCGCCTCCCTCAGCCCAGGTCCTTGAGAGACTGTGGATCACAGGGCCTATTATCTGACATATCACCACATGTAGAGTGAAAGATAGATAAAATTTTATTATGTTAAAACTTAAGCATTGTGATATGGAGCTCTTCATTACTGCAGCAGAGCCTAGCCTTGCTTAACTAACACATTTCTGGTGTGACACTCTCCCGGGTGCAGGACAGTCAAGGGTCCCCCTGTGCTACCACTCTCTGTTCACTGCCAGAGCAGCTACATGGAGAGTTGGAATAGCAGTCAAGACAGTAGGTGACCCTTGGGCCTCCCTGTGGCGCAGGCAGTTGAACGCAGCACTATGACGCTGTCCGTGGCCTCTTCAGCGCCGGTTCGAGCCCCACCAGCCTCAGAGCAACCCACATGGCGAGCAGACCTGTCCTGTCTTGCCTGCTGCTCCCCTCAGCAGTGTATTTCATCAGTCTGTCTGTTCTGTTCCCTGTTCTGTCTCTGGTGAATCCTCTCACCTTCCCACACATCTGGCCTGTACCCTGGCTCTTGTATAAATAAAAAAAATTTTTTTTTTAATTAAAAAAAAAAAAGCCAGTAGGTGATTCATGTTTCTTATGTTTTGGGAGATGTAGCAGGGAGAAAGTTATACTTCAATGTAAGTAGTGAAAGCAAAAAGTAATCTGTGTTCATTTTTCTTGAGGTAGAATTAACATTTAATCAAAATCCACTCCATGCTAAATATACTGAGAATATTATTTCTAATTCTACAACAATTCTACAATAAAAATAGGTATTCTAATATCCAGGTCACATGTCAGGAAGCTCTAATTCGTGGAAATTGGTTTATTCAAGGTCACACATGGAAACTGGGCTGTCAGTCCAAGTATCTATGGTTCCAAAGACCATGGTTTTTCACTCCATGCCATGAACCTATTCATTCAAACTTCTTTGGACAAATGATAGGTAGGTAGGTGACAGAATGTTTAGAAACCAGGGGCCCTTCCATCACTGGTAAAGCCTAAATCAAAAAAAAAAACAAAAAAAAAAAACTGATAAATAAATTTGCAGGAAAAAAGACATACTTCTCAAAAAAAAAAATCCTTAAGATATTAAAATAAAATACATTAAGAGACAACACAGGGTTGTAGTTTGAGAGAAGGGTCTGCATTTAAAATCTGGGTTTAATCCCACTCGTGATCTCTGTGCCTTTGGATAAGTCACTTTGCCTCTCTTTCCTTAACTATAAAATAATAATAAAATGATGCCTGTTTCATTGGGGCTTTGTGAGGATTAAGTGAATGGATATAAGTCCAGGGCATAAAGCAGAGATCTGACATAGCGTGGCCTCCAAGATTTTCCTTTCCTTTTCATTTGTTTATATATATATATATATATATATATATATATATATATATATATATGCATACAAGAACTGGGGTACAGGCAAGAGGTGTGGTAGATGAGAGGATTCACCAGAGACAGAGTGGGGAGCAGAACAGCCAGACTGACCGAAACACACTGCTGAGGGGAGCAGCGGGTGAGTCAGGAGAGGTCTGCTGTGCCATGTGGGTAGCTCCCTCCCTGGGGATTGAACTTGTGCTGCAAAGGCTGCAGATAGCTTCATAGGTTGTGTCTTACCCCCTTGGGCCACCAGGGAGGCCCCCCTTTCATTTTCATTTGAATAGACTGTAGAGGCAGAGGGGAAGAGGAGTGACCACTCTAAAGACTGATGTCTCAAGTGCATTCCTAAGGGACAAAAAGCCCACTTCCTATTCTTTGGTGCTCACCAGCACCCCTGTTCCTTGGAATAAGAATGGCTGGTGAGGACACCATCCCATGTAGAAAGTGAGGCCATGCACTCCCTGAGAAATAAAGCTGATTTTAAACACGAGATGATTGTGTGCCCAAACCACAGATGACATTGAAATCAAGCCCAACTCTTGGGTCATTCTGCTTCATTGAGTGAGGGAAGGAGACAAGGCAACACCTCATCTCTGGGGGTGACTGCAGACCCAGTTAGCTTCTCGGCCCCCAAACCTGCTGTAAGGAGGCTAAGCACGTGCCCCTGTGCTCCCTCAGCTTAGTTTTATACCAGTTTTGCCTCAGGCTGGTCTCTCAAAAGCACCTCTTAACCTTGATTTTATGAGCTTCACAGCTGAGAAAAACCTCATTATAATGGTATAATGATTATAATAATAACACTTTGAAGTTATATTTTTATTATTTATATTTTCAGCGTAACCCAGATGAAGCCCTTGCATATGTATTAGCAATTCTCACAGCCATGCTGAGAAACAGACAGGGTTAGCCGAGAGAGAGAGGCAATGTCCTTATTTAAGAGGAGAGGCAATAAGCATACTCACTGTCAACTGCTAAAAAGTCACGCAACTCGCCCAAGGCCAATCATTGATACTACTTGAGCAGAACAAGAATCCAAGTTCAATGCCAAGAGTCCAGGGTACACTTTCCAACAACTAGAGGAAGCTTCAGTTCCAGGTTTACCTGTACAGGATCCAGAATTTCTATACCCCACAAGTGCAGGCATTTGCACATGGTAGAGACTACTAAGATTAAAGGGAAGGAAGAAAGGCAGGCAGGGGGTAGGTAGGGGGAGTAGGAGGGAGGGAGAATAAATTAAGGACTCAGATCATTATGTGCCTGAGATGAAACTGTGATGATGTAACCAATGTTTCGTTTCCCCACCTGTGTTGCCTACAGTGGAGACCATTTCATGTCCCTTTAAAATGATAAAAAGACTCTTCTCTGGTTCTAATGTGGGTCATTCCAATTTTATATGCACATTAATTGCTTTAAAAATTTATCATGAGTTACTTCTTGTCCTTTCCTTTCTACAACCCCTTCAAAAAAATACTGGGACACTGGTCCCCAATTCAATAGCCCAGACATTCATCCTTTCTATGCTCCATAAATTCAGTTTCTGTTGTAAAAACATGTCAAGTTGGCCAAGAGTGAATCCCTGCAGGCTTGAAGATGTGGCATGAAGCAGACTGCTGCAAGCACAAAATTTCTTTGGGCTCTTGTGTTTTATCTTTTAATAATTCATGCAGATTTCACATTTCAGTGCCTAATGTATCTGTTTGTTTAATACCAAAAAAATGATATGAAATACTTAGCAGTTAAATTACTTGACTTTCTCCACCTGCTCCCCCCAAATATCAAATCAGATTGACTCTGCTAGATTTGCTGTGTTGATGGTGTGCCACCCCACATCAAGTTCCACCTGAAGGAAGTGGCTCCCAAATTTAAGGGGCACAGACCTTGGGGGTCAGGCCGAGCCTCCCACACATGACCCCAGTGTCTGCCTGAATTCTTCCGATCCAGCCTCATCGCTCATCCCTCCATGCTTTATATAGCGGAGGTGAACTAGGTCACCTCCTTGCACTTGCACTTGCCTGAGCATACACTTTCAAAAGGCAACCAGGGCTTTTCTTTAGAACTGAGTGGCAGGACACCAGGCACAGGCCTGAAATCAGCTGAGATTTACACTCACCTTGGCCTGTTGTCCCCTCCCACTTTGCAAAGTGTCATCGGGATCCTTAGTCTACAGCTTATGTATAAATACCATATATGCAGCAGCTTTGTGCCTTCTCTGAAGAAAAATGGAGAGCTTCTGGAAGCTTCTAACCTCCTGTCATCAGCAGTTGGCCACTCACACCACAGTTTCTGGCCCTGAATTGAAGTTTTGCTACCATCACCCTCAGTCCTGTGTCTTCCCAATCCTTAGGTTTAAGACTTATCAACGCAAAACTGAATATCTTGTATTATCGGTCTTCTTTTCCATTATATTTTTATAATATGAGATCATGATGAGACATTTGTAAGATACCAAAAAGCAGGACATCTTTTCTCCCCATCTTTCACTTAACTTTAATCATAAGGTACATAAGAGTATTAACAAATTAACATGATAAAAAGTCCTAATTATTCCTGAGCACAAACAATAATTGCTGTTTCATTTCTCAGTCCCAAATGGGAGTGAGTGAAATGTAGCTGGTTATTTAGATGCTCAAACTATTTTTCATGGCAGCCAAGCAAACCTAGAAAAAATTCCCTGACAATGCAGCCCTATCTCTGCTCCCAGGAAGTTTCCCAACGTGGGTCATCAGCTCTGGCTATTGGCTTTCCCAAAGAGTAGAACGAATGTACCTACCCTCATCATAGACCCCAGGTCTAGACCTTGAAACGACTGTGTCAATTTATTCTGAGTCTTTGAGCTTGCTTAGTTTCCTTCTGCAGCAGATACCCACAAAGAACAATAATATACTTCCAGTCAGACTAAAATGTTTTTAGCAAAAGCTGACATTTAACAATGACTACTCAACTTGGATTTGGTGGGAAATAAAATACCATTTTTCTTCTTGTGCTAAAGTATTTTTTCCCATAATGCAGTTTTTGTTAAAGATTTATTTATGCATACAAGAGCTGGGGTGCAGACCAGAGGTGTGGGTGGTGAGAGGATTCACTAGAGAGAGAGTGGGTAGCAGAATAGTCAGACTAACTGAAAAACACTGCTGAGGGGAGCAGTGGGCAAGACAGGAGAGGTCTGAATCACCATGTGGGTCACCTCCCTGGCCGGCTGGGGAATTGAACTTGTGCTGCAGTGACTGGCAACAGCTTGATAGTGCTGTCTTCAACCCCTGCGCCGCCAGGGAGGCCCCATAATGTAGTCTTTAAAATTTCAGGAATAAGACTCAAGGAAGCATGGGTCAAATCCTATCTTTGTGCTTGTCCAGTCCCAATGAAGTCCAAAAGGCAGAAGAGAGAAAGAGTTGATAACTGTGATGATGATAATGATGGTGATGATAACCTGTCAAAGCCTTTCAGCCAAAATCACCAGGAACACTCCTGGAACTGAACAAAGATGGGCTTACTCATCACATTGCTACAAGGGGGTGGTGCACCCCTCAGAGAGCAGGAGCAGTTCAGTAAGAGAATAGTAGAAAAATTTTATAATCCGATTTGGGCTTAAATTAGGAGATGTAGGGGCAGGTCCAAGAAAAGGCGAGGTTTGGATGCTTCCAGTAAAAAGGGGTAATTTTGTAATTAATTAACTTGATCATTCTTATTTAGAAACTGACAATAACAGAGCAAGACTAAGGATGTAACTGGTAAGCAAGCACAGTCACATATGTCAACAAGTACAGGGGATGTCTGATGATTTTTGTGGTTGGACCTTGTTCTTCTCTTGTCTGTATGTACACATGAATATGAAATGACCTTGTTTGTGTCTCACACAGTCATGGTCACCGGCAGCCTTGTCTGAGGCCGGTGTTCTGTGATACTATTTATGCTCAGAAGCGAACAACAAGGCTTGGCTGGGGTGCCAGAATGGTGCCCAGCTTGCAGAGACTGCATTTTCTCCATCTAACTTTACTAAATAACTGCTGTTATCCTTTTTATATTTTATCCTTTTTATATTAAAGAGAAAAACTAAAACTTCGCTGGACTAAGAAATCTGTTGAGGTTCACACAGCTAGAAAGTGACAGCAACTGAATACAGTTCTGACTCCAAGCCCAGTGCCCTGTCACTCAGCCTCAAGTAGAGATTGTCATTGTATTTTATTTTTTTTATGAATAGGTAATACAAAATCCATAAAGTGCACCCCGTGAAAAGAAAGTCTCTTCCCACTTTGAGACTTACCCCCAGGCACCCTATTCTTCTCAGGGGGCCACACTGGCCCCACTTTTCCAGGGTCTTTTATTCCCAGGGTTTGTAGTACGCAGATGGAGTGAATCCTTTTAAAAGAAACACATTGGGAGAAACAGCAGGTAACATCTGACTTTACAGATTGCTTACTCTTGCTCTGTTCTTCCAAAAAACTCTTTCACAAGGTTTCAGTAACTTGACAAACATTGATTAAACACATGCTATTTTCCAGACACAGGACTCAGCACTAAACAATGAGTTGAACCAGTGGCTTGCCCTTGAGGGGTGCACAGTTTAGTGGAGAGGAAGACATGAATGAATCACAGCCAGTGAGTGGTGAGGAATGATGCAGAAGACCCAAGGAAAGTGGGGCTAGATTGATGGAAAGTAAATACTCCACCGGCATCCTGAAGACTGGCAGGTATTTACCAGGTGGACAGAGGTGAAAAGAGGACTTTTAGGGAGAGGGAGACAGAGGTCGATTTAAGCAATAACATCAAGATATGAAGAATTGGGCCTCCCCGGTGGCACAGCGGGTTGAGCGCAGTGCTGTGAAGCTGTCCGCAGCCTCCACAGCGCTGGTTTGATTCCCAGCCGGTCGGCAAGGGTCCCACATGGCACAGCAGACCTCTCCTGTCTCACCCGCTGCTCCCCTCAGCAGTGCTTTCAGTCAGTCTGCCTGTTCTGCTCCCCGCTCTGTCTCTGGTGAATCCTCTCACCTTCCTGAGACTCTGGCCTGTAACCCAGCACTTGTATAAATAAAAGTAAATCTGTAAAACAAAAAAGATATGAAGGATTAGCAATGGCTCAAGTGACTGGAGCAGAGGTGTCTGGATCAAGAGGCAGGAGAAGGGACTAGAAAAGTGGCCAAGCATCCTATCATGAGGGGCATTCTGCCAGGCACTACAGAGAATGACACCAGAGTTGTGTAAGATAGCCAATGGGGGATGGATTTGAAAATTTTTAAACACTGGACAAAGGTAATGAACCATTAGTCCTTGCTTGTAATGACTAGTATTAATGGGTCACTAGTTTCTGTCCTCGGTTATCACTGTTCACTACCCTTCTCTGGCGATGCTACTTCTATGGTTACCACTTGTGTGGGCACCTACTAAGGACAGTAGATCACAGAGGTCACTGGAAGGAAGATGGTGACCAGTTGTGCCCTTGAACCTTCCATCAGACACTAGGGACATCTATAGCCAAGGCTCCATTAGCGAGGGCTACCTGGAATTCTCTGGTGTCGAGGTTTTATCAGAAGTGCATCTAAGAAGGCCTCCCTGGTGGTACAAGGGGTTAAGTCTCAGCACTATGAAGCTATCCACAGCCACTGCAGCCTGAGATTGATTCCCAGTCGAGAGCTAAATCCCAGAGCTAAATTCCCAGTTGAGACCTCTCCTGTCTGGACTGCTGCTCCCCTCAGCAGTGTATTTCAGTAGATCTGTCTGTTCTATTCCCCACTCTGTCTCTGGTGAATTCTCTCACACTCCCCCACACGTCTGGCCTACACCCCAGCTCTTGTATGTATAAGTAAATGAATCTTTTAAAAAAATGCATCTAAAATAGATCATGTTTCAGAAAGAAGGTCTAAGGGTCATGTCAACCTCTCCCACCTCAAAGCATCTGGTTAGAGCGCCAGCAATTACGTTTCTGAACTACATTAGCAAAGGCACATGCAAATTGTCCCCACTGGCTATAATTGTTGCAGGGGTTCTTAACTGCCTTTTAAAAATACATCAATATTCAGACCCCAGAAGTTCTCACGTACTTGACCTAGCATCCAATCAGGCATTGTTGTTTTACAAAAGGTGGTTTTAAATGCACAACCATGGTTAAACATCACTCCTATACAAACAGAATCTGGATACATTAAATAAGAGTCTTCATATTAGCTACTACATCTAAATTGATTCCTTTCTAGAGTACATAAGTGTTATTGAGGATAATATCTATTATCCACATAGCTTATTATCCCAAAGACAGATGCTTCTAGGACAAAATTTCATAACAAACAATGTCACCCAAGTGTTTTTCTGTGGTTTCAAGAAGTTCCAAGCCCAATTTGACACTGTAGGAGCACAGGCTTTGGAACCAGATAGTGCCAGTTCTATGTCGGTGCCATTAAGCCATGGCTCAATTTACTCATCTATGAGATGTAGATAATAACATAAACTGCCCCATGTGAGAGTTAGAATTAAATATAAACATAAATGTATAGTAAAACTTAGCACCTGGCATAGAGAATCAATATATTTTATCAATAAAAAGCAATTGGCTTGAGATATCGAGTTGATCTAGTTATCCCTCTGTAAAATAGAAATTATATTTACCATTTTAACAGCTAAATGAGTACAAAGCTTCAGCACAGAGTACTCACTTATCGTTGTTTATAATTCCCCACTAAATAATTTCCCCTATTCAAACTAGCCTTGCTTATGTTGGGTTCCCCTCTGAGCCCTCCGAACAAATATTTATGCGTATCTTCCATCTATACTCTTTGAGAAAGGGACAGTGCTTCATTTGTCATCTTCATGTCTTTGCATAGCTCCTGACATGTAAAAAATAATGTTGCAGGTTTCCCTGGTGGCACAGGAGTTAGTCTCAGCGCTATCAAGCTATTGCCAGCCCCTGCAGCACGAGTTCGATCCCCAGCCAGGGAACTAACCCAAATGGTGCAACAGACTTCTCCTGTCTCTCCTGCTGCTCCCCTCAGCAGTGTATTTCAGTACATCTGCCTGTTATGATTCCCACTTTGTCTCCGGTGAACCTTCTCACACCCCCCCCCACACACACACACCTCTGGCTTACATCCCAGTTCTTGTATGCGTAAATAAATATTAAAATAAACAAATCTATAAACAAACAAACAAACAAACAAAGTTACAGCCAATTCTGCAAATGAGAAAATGGAAGCCCACAGTCACTAGGCTGACCAGGGCAGAGCAGAGGTGAGGCTACAGCATGACCCTCTGGAGAACGTCCCTTCACAGTGTCCAACACCCATTCTAAAGACCACCTAGGAATGCAGAGACTTGTGTGCTTGTACAAAAACAGTCATTTCTCTTTTTTTGGGGGGTAAGATTTATCTATTTATTTTTGCATACAAGAACTGGGGTACAGGCCAGAGGTGGGGAGGGTGAGAGGATTCACCAGAGACAGAATGGGGAGCAGAACAGGCAGATCTACAGAAATCTGAGGTATTTACAGAAATCTGTAGAAATCTGGATCTACACTGCTGAGGGGAGCAGCAGGTGAGACAGGAGAGGTCTGCTGCGCTATGTGGATAGCTCCCTGTCCGGGGATCAAACTTAGGCCATAGCAGTGATAGTGCTGAGTCCTAGGCCACCAGGAACCCCATATAGCAGTCATTTCTAAATGGCAGTCACTATTTTAAAGGTAGCAGCGATGGGGATCTTCTCCTTAATTGACACATCCATCCCCACTCCCAGAAGCCAAATGGCAGCCCCAGACTCCTGCCAGCACTGACAGGAGACAGCACGACGTGGCCCCATAGTGCCTGGTGCACGATGGACCAGTGGGCTGCAAAATTAAACTCCTCTTTTTAGAAGCCATTTGTGTGTTAAGGAAGAGAATAAATAAGGTAACACCATGGCCAGTTAAGAAAGGCGCCCAGACAGAGACTTTATATAACTCTTGCAGGCCAACAGGGAAAAATGAGTTTTTGTAATCGAAATTGTAATGGAATGAGTGGGGCATGGTGGGGAGAGGGCGGGTTGTTCCCAGAGGTGGTGTCAGGAGAAGCGACTTGCAGTCGCCATCAATACATTTGGCAACGCTAATGTTTCTGTGACAGAGCAAGAGAAAGTATTCCAGAGGCAGTCGTGGGGCCCTGGGTGTAGAAGTGGTTTGGGTTCTAGAACACAGTGCAGAAACTGGGCCACAATGGGACTTTTCCCTGGTTGCCAGATGGAACAGCTTCCTCTTCCATGTCTTCTGTCCTGTACTCTCACACCAGGAGCTAGGCCCTGGTAGATCTTACCCTGTCTAACCACCCACACTGAGGGGGCGCACGTGCCTTTCCTTGTCTCCTCCTGGATGAAAGGATGTGACAGGAGTGAAGTTTACTCTCTGATAGAATGAGGGGAGATCTTTCTCTGTGCTGAGCACTGGCCTGAGAAATGAATGGTAAGACAGGCAGTTGGTGCCCTCACGGTAGTCACAATTTGTAACCCCAACAAGACCCTGTCAATTCTAACAGAAGAACTTCAGAAGCAGAGTATTTTGGAAGAGGCCTTCAAATTATTCTGTTCTCAGACCAGTCACAGAGTGGAAAGGGGACTTATCTTAAAAGCCCAAAGCCATGGAAATAAAAGCCAGCCTTCCAGCTGTGAGATTTCAGGCAATTTACAGCTGACCATTTGACAACACAGGTCTGAACTATGCTTTTTTCTATCCATATATTCTGCATTCACAGATTCAGCTGCAGATGTGGGTTGGTTGAATCTTCAGGTGCAGGAGCAGTGGATACAGGGGCCAACTCTAAGGGACTTGAACATCCTCGGGGTTGGTGTCTGTGGGGGTCTCGAAACCAATCTTCCATGGACCCCAAAGAATGACTGTAGTTAAGTTTGGGGAAACTCAAAAGCCCTACATGGATTTCTGATAGCATGAGGAGTAAGTGCCCAAACCCCCATTATTCAAGATCCACTGTATTTAGGCTGCAATATCATCATCAATAGGCAGGGAGAGTAATAGTGACTTGGGAGTTAGTGGGGAGGGGAAGAAACTAGCATGGGTGGAGCGAGCGAGGTGCCTGGCACAGCCCAGCCGCAACTGCGGTGCTGTTCCTAGGTGGGAAGGGAGTGAAGGAGGGGAAGACACTGGAACCCCAGATGCCCCAAATGTCAGCCTGGCAGATGACACAGTCAGCCCGCAGTGACTGGCTCCTAGAGGCAGCTGTCACACATTGGGTTCTCATTCTTGTTTGTTTGCTCGTTTGTTAAAAATAAACTCAATCTTAGGTACAAGATCAGTTCCCACCACCCACTGGAAAGACAACAGCCACCACTCATCATGCCTTTCTGTCTACCTCCCCATCTCCAGAGCGCTGGCTCTCTGTGAAGCCAGAACACAGGCAGATTCTTCTCCATGGGGTGAAAGAGAATTAACCTGGGAAAGGTTGGCTTTGGAACCAGACGATCCTATGTACAAGGTTCCACAAAAGCACTGACTTAACTCACTGATACACTTCTCTATACCTCAGTTTTCTCACCTATGAAATGGGGGCAATTACAGTGTCCTTCTTATCAATTCACCGCAAGGAATAAATAACTGCATATACATCAAATGCTTAGCACAGTGCTTGGCACATAGCACCACCCAATAAATGTCCATTGTTGTTGCTGCTGCCATTAATTTTCTTTTTCAGGTGAAATAAATAACTCCCCCTTCACAAGAGTGTTGTGAGAAGCCAGCTAAATAGCTACTGTGGGCTGAGTAAATTCTAGGTGTCCTCCTTCAAGCAAGTAGTATGTCACCCCTGGTATTCAGGTTAAAACTTGGTGGAGAATATCAGGATAAATACAGACGTCCACCCAGGGCAGGACATTGACTTGAGCAAAAAATGTAATTTAACCCAAGAGGAGCCTGTGACAGCATGACTTTCCACCATCCCTCCCCTACTCAGAGACCTGCAGGGAATTGTCAGGCCCTAGAGGAGATCTTGTCATCACTGTCTATTCCCACTCTCTAGCCCTCTGCCCCACTCACCCATACTATACAAGAGTGATTGATCAGCAGCATCATTTTAACAATAGGACAGAAGGTTTTGCTGTCATCTGTTTGCTGGGTGGTTTGTTTAGGGAATAAAGCATAATTGGCCAGGGCTTGCTCACGTCTGTTTTATCCATTGGTTGCCAACCTGCTGTTCCTAAATAATTAGCATGATGATAATGTTACTTATTTTTTTTTAAATAATAAATTTTATTTTTATATTCCCCATAAAATTGCAACCCCCCCATTCTGACCCCAATCCCTCCCCTCCCGCCCCTCACCCCCCAAAAAGTGTCTCTGGTTCATAGATTTTTGTTGATTTTGATTTTCACTTTCTTATAGTTATTCTTTTTCCTGATCCCTTATTTAAGTTTTCTAGATTCCTGCTATGAGTGAGACCATCCGGTATTTTTCTTTTTGTTTTTGGCTTATTTCGCTGAGCATGATCCCTTCCAGCGCCATCCATGTTGCTGCAAATTGCATGTGTTTCTCTTTTTTGAATGCTGAGTAATATTCCATGGTATATATGTACCACATCTTCTTGATCCAGTCATCTATTTTTGGGCATTTGGGCTGTTTCCAAAGCTTAGCTATTGTAAATAGTGCTGCTATAAACATAGGGGTGCAGGTGTTCTTTGGCATTGATGTTTCTGTGTCCTTTGGGTAAATACCTAGGAGTGGGATTGCTGGATCATATGGAAGCTCTATGTTTAGTAGGTCCAGAAATCTCCACACAGCTCTCCATAGTTATAACTCTTATATTTCCTTTCCTCATGGAGTCAGATAGTTCCCGAAGTCTTTCTTCGTTCTTTTTCCTTTGTACTTCTCTTTCCTTTTCTGTTTTGGTTCTTTTTATTTCTGTGTCTTCAAGAGTACTTATTCATTCTTCCATTTCATCTATTCTGCTTTCATTGCTTTTCCCAGAGTTCTTTAGTTCCTCCATTAATTCTTTGATCCCCTGCGTTTCTTTTGCTTCCCTCTTTAGGGACTGAATTTCCTTCTTCTGATCATTGTTTTCCTTTATGATTTCTGTCATTTTTTTAATCACGGCAATTTTAAATTCTCTTTCTGGAAGGCTCAGAAGTTCTTCCAAGTTACTGTCGTTGCAATCTGGGGGGTGGTTTTCTTTTTGTGGTGTGCTTTTTTCCTGAGGAGTTGCTAGGTTGCGTGTGGTTCTTCTACTCCCTACTGTCTGTTTTCTAATTTGTCATATGCATTGGGACACTGTGTTGCTCGGACTGGCCGGCATCTTGGGTGAACTTCTCCGCTCCCCTCTGGCTCCTCCAGGAGCCATCTCTGGCTTCTGAGGGAGCTTTCTGCTGGTTTCAGGAAGACTTTACTGAAGAAATGTCCCTGTTCTAAAATGGCAACGCGGGACTCAGTCCCTGAGCATCCGGTCTCAGGCACACTCTTCTGCGCACCTGGTCTGCCCCGGCCGTGGGTGCCTGTTCCCTCTGTGGGCTCAGACTGTTGGTCGGAAGGGGCCTGGCGTGGGCTAACTTCCCAGCTGGCCACTATCTCCTCCGGGAGCCTTCTGCCCTTTTCAAGCAGACTTAAGAAATTTCCCTGTTCTATGGGGTGTTAGTGACTTTTTTTTTTCTGGTCGCTAGGTGGCGCCAGAGATCTCTCCTATTGTCCTTGGGGGGCTGTTTTTCGCCCCCCCCACCCCGTGGGACAGGGAACAGAGTGGGAATGGTAGGGTAAACCTCAACGGATTTGGGGTGCTGTGTCTGCCTTGTGCCCCACCATCGTGGAGAACCCACGCCCCGAACTTCGTGCCCCGGGTCTTAGTTCAAAGCCCTCAGGTCCATGACGCGGGCTGTAGCCCAGTTCAGTGGCACGGGAATGGTGCCTTTTGCACCCGCTCCTGTGCCTGGGCGCCTGGTTCCTGCTTACTCAGTGATGGACTTTCACCCCACTGAGGGCCTCCGTGCGTCTCCCCGCAAGCCTAGGTCGCAGGCGCGGGGACCTGGGCAGCCGCGATCCCGATCCGTGTTTGCTTTTCAAGCGCGCCAAGCGCGCTGCTTTTCCGCGCAAGCTTACCGGCCGCCCGGGGCTGTGTGTGCGTCTCCAGAGTCTCTTTGTTCTTCTCTAATGGCGCCCGGAGCCGTTCACTCACCACCGCGGCGAATCCTGCAGGGTTCTCCACAGCTCCCGTTCACGGGGTGTGGTGGCTGCAATAGTTCTTTTCCACTCACAGTCCCGCTTGCTGCGTAGTTTGTTCTTGTTGGTCGTTTTAGTGTGTTGTTTCCCTCCTCTCTGCTGGTCGGAGAGGGCCGCCTCTGTGGGCGGGGGAGGGGAGCAGGGTTCTGCGCTTTCCTCCCTTCTGGTCCTCTTTTATGGCAACTTTCTTCTTCGGGTAGTTTGATGGAGTCACCCGTTTATCTTCTGTGTCCCAGTTCTCACTGGGACCTGCCGCTTTCCCTCCCTATTAACTTTTTTTAATGGGAGATCTTATTCGCAGCGTCTCCTCGCTGCCATGTTGCTCCGACCCTCCTTTGAACATGTTACATACCAAACGCTCTTAACCCATGAAATGGCTTAACTCTCAGGAGAAGTCAATAAGTAAATGCAATAATAGCTCTTTAAAGAAATAGAAACTGAGACACACAGAGATTAAGTGATTTAAAATTCAAAAACCAAGTGAGTAGTCAAAATTGAACCTGGACAGTCTGACTCCATATCTCTCTCCTACCAGGATCTCTGCCCTTTTGGGTGGGGAAGCAGAAGCTTTCTTCTAACAGGTACCATGCCCTTGTCACACACTTGCTAGTGGAAAAGTTGGAATTAAAACACAGGGCTGCCATCCAGCCCCAAGTCTTCATGCTAGCTTCCCCCTCTTCTGCAGAATCTGTGCCCCAAGTCCAGTTCATTGAAAGTCACACAAATCCTCATATGAACACGGACATGTCAAACTGCTGCTCTTGGTACCTAGTCTATGAGGCCAGGGTGGAGTCTTGCTTTGCATTATATCCAGGTAAGGAGCAGATGTCCCAGAAAATTCTGCCTTTTCTGCCATATAGTCCTCATTCTGTGGGCCTGAAGCCTATATAGAGATACTGGTAATTCAGATCCCACATCCAGAGACTGAGGAAATAACCATAGGTTATAACATAGACCAGGATTGCAACTCTCAGGAATTAGCCTTCATAAAGAACCAGCACCAAGTCATCACTAAGAGCTCTGGGTATTTCCCATTTCCATTTATGTATGTGAGTGCAGTCACCCTAGTAAATAAACCCAGGCCCTTTGGAGGGGTACAGCTTGGAGGAAGTGTACAGCTTGGAGGAAATTCTGTAGCATGTGCTTGTGCCAGTGCTAAGAGGTCCTTTCTCAAGACCCTTGATCACCCCTTCATCAAGGAGCCTTGATGTGACTCTTTGTTGTGGTGACTCAAGTCAGGTGTCTGAACAAGTGATCTAGAATTTCCCCAACTACATGGATATAATATTTTACTGGGCTGCCCACCGAGTGCTCTCCTAGGGACAGCACTACTGCCGAAGATAACTGCAGGTCAAACTTCTGGTTTCTAAGTTTCTAGAGGTTCCTTAAAATATTAAAAATAGGTCCACCATATGATCCAGGAACCCCACTCCTACATGTCTACAAGAGAATACAAAATCACTAACCCAAGGGTATATGAACTCCTATGTTCATTGCATTTTTTAAAAGATTTATTTATTTATCCATACCAGAACTGGGGAAGAGGCCAGAGGTTGGGGGGGGGGGGCAGTGAGACTGTTCACCAGAGACAGAGTGGGGAACAGAACAGGCAGACTGACTGAAATAACTGCTAAGGGGAGCAGCGGGTGAGACAGGAGAGGTCTGCTGTGCCATGTGGGTAGCTCCCTGGACAGGGATCAAACTCATGCTACAAAGGCTGCGGATAGCTTCATAGTGCTGAGATTTAACCCCCTGCGCCACCAGGGAGGCCCCATTACAACACTATTTACAATAGCCAAGTTATAGAGACAAACTGAATGCACATCCATAGAACAGTGGATTAAGAAGATGTGGTCCATACATCCAATGGGATACTACTCAGCTATAAAAAAAAAAAAAAAAATGAGCTATTGTCATTTGTGACAACATGGATAGAACTGGGAGGGATTATGCTAAATGTAATAACTCAGAAGGAGAAAAACAAATACATATGATTTCACTCACATGTGGAATAAAGAAAAAGCAAATAATCAACAACAAAAAAACCCCAAAAAGGAACTGTCAAAACTAAACTAAAATATACCTTATGGGGAGAGGGAGGGAAGGGATGGAAATGAAGGTGGGAGGGGGTACAATGGTCTATAGTAGGGGACTATGGGTGTTTGGATAGTGGGGACAGGGTGGTGACATACATCTGATGAGGCGTGCACTGATTCCCCTGTACACAATGTTGTATTATACACAATGTTGTAAGCCAATGTTACCTTAATGAAGGAATAAATAAGGCCTCCCTGGTGGCGCAAGGGGTTAAGACGCAACCTTTGAAGCTATCCGCAGCCTCTGCAGCACAAGCTCTATCCCCAGCCAGGGAGCTACCCACATGGTGCAGCAGACCTCGCCTGCCTCACCTGCTGCTCCCCTCAGCAGTGTATTTCAGTACATCTGCCTGTTCTGTTCCCCACTCTGTCTCTGGTGAATCCTCTCACCTCCCATACCTCTGGCCTGTACCCAGTTCTTGTATACATAAATAAATAAATGAATCTTTCAAATAAATAAATAAATAAATATGATTTTTAGAAATACTCCACTTTGCAGCTGTCTCTGTTCCCTGTTACAATAAATGTGCTCACCTGGATCCAAACCTTGCCACTTGATTCCTGCCATTCCAGGATCCTTGTCCCCACTGAAATCAGAGCACTCATCCAAGTGACAGCACCTTCTACTATCACCCCAGACCTCCAGACACCAGCCACTCTCAAGCTTTATAAAGCTACTGATATATTTCCCAGTGCCTATGAATGAACTGTCCACTGGGCCCCTGGGGGAGTGTGAAGGGATAGAGGGCTGCAGTCAGCTCAGGATAAATCCTCTTCAACATCTCGATCTCCCTAAGATTTTGGATTACTCCCTACATCATACAAGGAAAATTCTGGTGCCGTGACTTCATTTAAATAGGCTATACTATGTGTAATATTTATTCAACCAATCAAGCAAATTCAAGCAAATTCAGCAGCACAAAATAATACATTAAATCTAAAATCTCTAATACGTATATGCCTACGAATAAATTCCTCTCAATGTATGGCTAAGTTCCATCTTTCTCCATATAAAATCTTTACAATAATTTCCACAAATATTCAGATTTCTACTGATACAAATGAGTCTGTTTTTTCTGTTCCTTTGGAGTATAAGCCATGTCTTTCTTGGACATTCCCTATGGCATGCTGAGATATATAGTAGTTTTCTGTAGTTGCATATTAAATTGCCACAAATGTAGTGGCTTAGAACAAAACAGATTTATTACCTTTCAGTTCAGTAGGTCAGAATCTGACTACTCAACAGAAATCTCTCAGCTAAAACCAATGTGTCAGCAGGACTGCATTCCTTTCTGGAAGAAATTGCCAGTTCCTGCTTCCAGAAGCTGCCTGAGGTCCTTGGCTCACAGCCCCTTCTTTTATCCTTGGAGCGAGCATCACTGCATATCCCTGGTCATTCTTCATAATCACATCTCTCTCTGACTATCGTCTGCCCTTTTTTCACTTTTTTCACATTTACGATGATATTGGGCTCGGTAGATACACTAGGATAATCACCCCGTGTCAAGGTAATTCATTAATCACATTGGCAAAGTTCCACTTTCCATGTAAAAAAGAATATTCAAGATTATAGAGATTGGGATGTAGACATCTCTATAAGCCCTTCCAGATTTTTAAGAGACATGAGGGTGTGGATTTTCAACCTCAGAGGCAATAGGTGGACATTGAGGTTGAATTCAAGGCAAATAGGGCTTCCCTTTGCATGGGCACTGACTCAGGAGAAATCTCCCAAGCTTAAGGAGAAGTACTTCTTAGCTAAGCAAGAGAGGTCCAGAGACTGGGAGGTTCAAGGTTCTCAGCTCTGTCTGAGCCCTCCACCAGTACTGGTCCTGCAAAAGTAAGAACTAAGAAATCATTCTAGGTTATGGTAGCCAAAACTTCTGTCCAGTTTCTGCTCTGACTTGAACAGAGTTTATAGCCCTGTGTTTGTCATTGGCTTTATAAGTGCATCTCCCCTATTAGAAGCAGGCACCTCACCCACAGCCCCTGCTGACAGTCATTAGTACCACCAACGAGGTCACATGCAGCCACCGTGTGATCCCGGGGCACTTTCTTCAAACCCAGAGCCATCATGGGTAATAATCTTGGAATTTCCTTGCCGCTGCAGGCCAGAGATTCTTAGTATGCCTTTGCTCATGCTGGGAGTGCAGCACTGCACTTAAAGTGAAGGACACCATCAAACCAACTCCAAAGTCTCCTATTCAGGATCAGTTTTCTAGAACTCTTGATGCCACATTCTATACCAGCTAGGGCCTAGTCAGAAAAACAAAAATCACACTATGTATTTCAACAGAGAGAAATCTAGTCATTGTTGAAGTGGGTGTTGTACTGCTGAAAGGACAAAAATATGGGGTACACAGGACCAGCCAGCAGTGCTGATTCCTGAGGCAGACTCTCAAGGCTTAGCACAGCCAGTCTCACGCCTGTGGCTCATGACAGTACAAGGGCACTGGGCACAGTCAGTGGTGCCTGGGGTGAAGGTTAGGCACAGGCTTCGAGGGTCCTGTCCTGGTGGAGTCACACAGGACACAATTAATTGCCCAGGAATAAGTTATGACAACACATGTGTGATGCCACTGGGACTGCCCCTTAGAGACTCAGTGTCCAGGATTTCTGCTGAGGGTGAGTCACCTCTGACTTGCATGTACCAATATCGCAGCTCCAGGAGGAAAGCAGGTGCTCTTCACAAACCACACTATTCAAGCCGCTTAGGCACCGTGAGCTGCTCCAATCATTAGAGAGTGGAGGAAAGCCCCCCAAAAGACAATTTCATACACTAGACAAGGGCCAACTTTGTAAGCAGGCCTGTAAGGACAGCATTTGGGCCTGTATGTTAATTCTTTTCTGTTCACAAGGAAATGCTGAGGCAACACAGAAATAGTGACAATAGGAAGGAGCTATCACCCTTAGAATGAGAAGAACAAAAAGAAAAGGTCAGAGTTATTAGAACCCACAAGTGTGGAGAAGCCCGCTTAAGCACACCCCATACCTGTAAGGGAAGGGAGCTGTCCAACTGCCACTGGTACCTCAAGGGAGCCCTGGAAGCTCATGCCAGGAGTGCTGGGGAAAGTGGAGGCTGGAACCCCTGCCCTGCCAGGTGGGAAGCTTTGTTGAGTGAAGCCAACACTAGCAGGAAGCAAATAGAGAAGCCAGACCTTCCCTCTCCTCCTGCCTTTCCCTCGCCCTCTGTGCTGCTGCAGTTCAGCAAGGAGCAGCTGCCGGTGGTAAGATTTGCACTTACCCAGAGACCTGGCCACAGCACCTCAGTGCCAAGGAGTGCGCATTTAGAGAAGGGAGGTAATAGTTTTATAACTGGCATGCTCATCAGCTTACCAGGACCTTTGTCAAGAGCTTTCACACTTTATCTCAGCTAAATGACAATTTACAACAAACCAGAGAAAGATCTTCTTATGCCCACTTTAAAATGAGGACATGGAGGCTCAGAGTTGTTAAGTAAATTTCCAAATGTTGCCCGAGTCCCAGAGTCCTTACCCTCTCCACCTCAGGGATGCCCAACATCAACTCAGCACCGTGTCGCCTGGTACAGAGGCACATCAGAGCTGGCAGCGGCCTGGAAATATATGATAGTGTAGCGCCCACCCACCCTATTAACACTTGGATCCCAACAGACCAAAGACCAGCAGGAAAGACCCACACCCCCAACATGCCCACACCTCCCTCACGGAGCCAGCCCGCACCAGGAATCCCAGTCCCTCCGGCCGTCAACGAGTCACAGCCAAAGATCTGATTTCTGGAACCAGGTTCCTGGATACGCTCCTTGGGGATGATGGCAAGAGAGGCAAGAGCATCGAAGGAAACTCCCAAACCACTCTGTCTTGGAAAGATTCCTCTGATTTTTGTAAAATATTTAGAAAGATTTTTCTATATTCTGCCACCTCAGAGGTAGGCTGAGCAGCCCTATCCACAGGCAGGGAGGGCACCGGAAGCCCTCTGGCAGAGCCAGGGAACGATGAGCCTGCCCTTGAGGAAGACACCCACCCTCCGGCTTTGTCTGTCAGAAACAGTGACCACGATGCACAAACACGAAGATCAGCGACACCACCTGGGAGACAGAGTGTCTGCAAAACCGTCACCTGGGTAGCAGGCGCCTAAAGCGTCAGCACTGATGTTATTCTTACAAAGCAGCAACAGTGCTCCCACAGGCCTAGAACAACAAAATTAATGGATTGGAAAGTAAGAACCTAATGCACGAGCTCTTAAAATTCCCCAGCCCGACAAACTCACTGTCACACCCAGCAATCACAGCCCGGGTCCAGAGTGGCTGGGACACCCCCTGGGGTGGGAGGGGACAGAGAGCTGCAGGGAAATCAGACAGGAGGTCAGCCCGCGCCAGCCACTTCAGTGAAGCAAATATTATTTTCACACAAAGTTTCTTTGAACTTCAGGAAAACAAATAGTATTTACACAATCAGCTTCCAAAAAATAAACTCCATAATGAGAGAGCAAGGAAGCCAAAGTCTAGCAGTTCACCCGCTTGACGGTTAAATCATTTTTTATTGAATTCAAGTTTCATGGCCCATTAGAGGCCTGGAGGCAGAATTCTCAGGGACGCTTTTGGACTAATGAGTGTTTTGCAAATTGTTTTTCTAACAAATTCATTGTTCTTTTTCTCTGAGAATCGTAAGAACCTGTGGTTTATGTAACTTGGCCCAGCACTTGAAAAACAACAAGTATTTTAATTGAACCTAATTTATTTCCATTATTAAGAGATGTTAGTGTTTTACATCTTCTTAATGCACTTTTGACACCAATAGGAATCTGCCATCATCAATCAAAATAGCACAACCTCCTACACTTGTCTGTTCACATTTATCAAATGCCCTCTGACAAGTGCTGTTCTCTCAGATACCCCATAAAGGTGTGGGCCTCCCTCCACGGAGCCCACAACCCAAATGCAACAGAACTTCCAGATGGTGCCTCTACCATGTATTAACAGCTTTCTCCAGATCCCCGCCCCCCACTTTCTTTGCCAGTGCCCATAGAGGGGTAGAGGGGAGCAGACCTGCAACCCCCTTCCCTGCCAAACGGGACCCTACCCCAAAGGTGAGCAGGTCTGTCTAGCTAGATCATCCCAGGAACTGTCCCCGTATGGTAGAGCTACAGAAAAGTTCAGTCTTGGAAGACGCCACTCCTACTTCAGATGCCAGCTGCAAACCCAAGTTGTTATCCATGCTTCTGAGAGGCTATAAATTAGTGGTCCCCATGCCCCTCTCCCTGGATTCTATTAAACATCAGTAAAACAGTATTTATACAAATAGCCTCCAAAAAATAAGTTTATTTTTTACAGTGAAAGGGCAGGAAGCCAAAGTCTACCCGTCTACCAGGTCACCACCAGTTTACTAGAACAAATCACAAGCCTATTTACTCACTAGACTACCCATTCATTATAAAACGATACAACTCAGAAACAGCCAGATGGAAGGCAAGCATCGGGCCAGGCATGGGGAGAGAGCCTGCATGCCCTCAGCCAGTGAGATCCCCTCCTGGTACCTCCACGTGCTCACCAACCTTCTCCAAAGCCCCTTCTCTTGGATTTTCTTGGTGGTTTCACTACACAGGCATGATGATTAACTCGCTGGCCATTGGTGACTGACTCAGACTCCTAGCAGTCGGGGAGGCAGTGTGGAGGTAGGACTGAAAGTTCCAAACTTTTATTTATGTGGTAGTTTCCACCGACAACCAACCCCCACTCTCAGGTGCTCATTCACATAAGAGACAGCTTAATCATGCTTAATGCTTAGAAAATTCTAAGGGTTTAGGGAACTATGAATCAGGAACTGTGAAAGTAAACCAAATATATATAAGAAATGTATACTTGGACATTCAAATGGCCAGATCTATATTTCTTTCTTTTTTTTAAAGATTTATTTATGTATTTATATAAGCACTGGGTACAGTCAGAAGCGCAGGAGGGTGAGAGAATTCACCAGAGCCAGAGCGAGGAACAGAACAGGCAGACTTGACAAAGTACACTGCTGAGGGGAGCAGTGGGCGGCAGGAGAGGTCTGCGCAACATGTGGGACCCTCGCTGGTGGCCAGGGATCGAACAAGCACTGCAGATGCTGCAGGCAGCTATGCAGCCCAGGGCTCAACTGCTGCGCCACCAGGGGAGGCCCCAGATCTACATTTCTTATAGAAGCCATCATGTGTACTCATAAGAGACATGCTTAAATTTCACTTCTAGGCTTTCCAGTCACAGTAGCCAATACATTGTCCGATTTGCACATCTGTGCAAGTGTGTTTGTCATTTTCAATGAAGGAGCCACAGTGTCTGCAATTGGAAGTTCATCTCCCATCAACTACCTATTGTGTGCCTTCCATGGGCAAAGCACTGTGCCAAGCTCTGGGAATACAGCAAGGGTCAAAACAGATATGGTGGATTCTAAGCAAGCTCATTCTCATGCACAGACAGACAAGTTAACAAATAAATATATACTATGGCAAGAGACAGTAATTGCTCTGGGAAATATCATAAAGAAACATGAAGCCATAGGTTTCTCTGCTTCTAAATCCTTCCAGAGATAATGTGGTAGAATAGGAGTAGGAGAAGGATGGATGGATAGATAGGTAGATAGATGAATGGACAGGTGGACAACAGATAAATATGAATGATTGATAGATAGATAGATAGATAGATAGATAGATAGATAGATAGATAGATAGATAGATTAGCTCAGTCAGATGTGTGGGTTGGAAAGTCACTGTGCCCATAGCTAGGAAAACATTTGTAGTAGAATAAGGGTGGAAAGGAGAGCCCAGTGGGTGTTGCAGTCACCCAGGTTAGAGTCAGGGTGGCCTGGAATACAGCAGTGTGGGTACTGGGGGCAATAAATGAGGATAATGGAAACCTTTCAAATTTCCTCTTTAATAATATGTTATATTATACTACCTTTATTTTATATTACCAAAGAGTACAAATTTTCATTTGAACAGTGAGATGACTTTTACTTTGTTTAATTTGGGGGAATCTTCAGAGGACATGTCTCACTCAGTATTGCAATATTTGTCAGATAATTTCAATATCCATATCTTAGTGTTAATAGTCTTTTCTTATTTAATTTGAAAATTTTTGTATGATGGTCTTTTTGATGTTGCATTTGGTTAGAAGATAGTATTAAGCTATGCAATCAAACAATAATCTGCATGTTGTTATTAATGCATTTTGTAAACAAAATCAGTATGAAAAAAAAAACCACAAACAATAAATGGACAGATTCAGATTCAGGATGAAGTATCATTAAAAGGACTTGCTAGGCAACTTAACAAGGAGTGAGGAGAGAGTGTAAGCAAAAAGAAAATTTTAATTTCCTATTGGGAACAAGTTGGGGGATCTTATCTGAAAACTCACAGAATGAAAAGAGGTTTATAGGGGGTGAAAATAGACTCAGATTGGATAACACTGAATTTAAAATTATTGGACTGTCCCAAGGCAGATGTCCATTATCCAGCTGGATTGATTAATGAGTGAAGAAGGATCCTCAGAACTCTGTATTGCAAAAATTTGCACCCAGTTCCCAAGCCAGCAATGTGTGAAGCAGAGTCTACCCAGCCCTGAGTGGCACAAAGAGAACCCCATTCCCCTTCTTTCTACACAACACTCACAATGTTGTTAACATCATCTGATTTGAAGCCCCTTGCACCCACCACATCACCCAGTCCTGGGTGAACTGAGTCTCCCAACAACCTAACAATGCCAGACTTATCCCCCAGGCTCTGATCCAGCCAGCACTTTACAGCCTCTCAACTAAGCCATGCACCTAGGAGGCAGCAAAATCCCTTTCATTCTCAAACTTTTCCTAAATGTTTCCTTGCCTTTTTTTTGTTCCAACAACTCTTCAAAACCAGTGGGACTTATGGCCACCAGGCACTGCAGCCAAAAACATCAGAATCATCACATATTATTCACTTTCTCTGAAACCTCTACCTGATCTGCTAGCAACTTCTTTTGAAATCCTGCAGGGCCCGCCCACCAACTCTCCTGCTGCTCTCCTGTCTCAAGCATGTGCTGTCTCTACGCTGGATGATGCAGGAATCTGCTAACTCATGCTTCTTCTCCTCTGTCCCCTGAGGTCTATGCACTACAACCACCTGAGTGATCGTCTCCCCTGTTCTTCACACAAAAGGAATAACACACGCCAACCCTGACAGAGACCCTGTGAGCCACTGACTCTCTACCCATCTTCCCAGTGACGCTGCCCCTACATCCTCTGTTTCAACCATACTCACCTTCATGTAATTCCTCAAACAGCCAAGTATATTACTGCCTTTGCATTATTTCCCTTGCTATTCCTCCTACCTTAAATGTTCCTCCCACTTATCTACATAGCTCGCTCTCCCTCACTTGCTTCTGGGTGCTTCTCAAATGCCACCTTTCAAAAAAGTCTTTCCTGATCACGTAACACAAAGTAAAAACCCAACTCTGTTCTCCCTGTTCTCTTGCTTTCCTTTATTTCTACAACACTTACACATACTTCCATATCCTGTGTTTCTGTGTTTCTCTTTGTCTATTTCTTTATTATCTCCCCCTCCTGAAATCGTGATCACTCAATCTGTCTTGATCTTAGCTTGTTACATCCACGGGGATCCTGCTAAATGGCACTTGTTCTTCCCAGGAGTATTTTCATTCTCTCCGGTACTCTAAATAGTGGAGTTACAGGTATCAGATGTGCTAGGGCGAGCATGCACAGGGCAGGTTCACTGTCGATTCAGGCAGATGGGAAGGAGAGACCCAGAGCCCTCAGAGGACTTTAATGCTCTCTCGGGGAGCCAGATACGCAGCACACCAGGCAGGGAGGCTGGCATGCAAGGAGGCAGGCATGGGCTGGGCAGGGGAGCCGGGGGCCGGGAAGCAAATCTCTGCGCTCTCTCAGTCTCCTGTCATCTCGTAGTCTTGCCACAGAGTGTTCCCCCTGTAACCCTAGTTTCATTTCAGAGTGAAGCTACCCTTTTATCCCTGGCCTCTTGGCACAGGTGTGCGCATTTACACATGTGCACCTACATATGTGCACGCCCATTCTCTCTGGGCCCAGGTGCCTATGAACATAGGAAGTGTGTAAGACCACAGGTGCTAGCCATAGAGCTAATGACGGGAGGGTGGAAAAAAGTCTGATTTTCATCTCATTTCCCCTATAGATGTGTACCCCTTAAATCTGAAATCACCTGTTTTTGAGGTACCAAGCACAGGAACTTAAAAGAAAAACAGAGATGGCACCCAAATCTTCTCCTGGTTCTGGGATCTCTTAGCTCAATTACCAGGATTGTAATTCTTTTAAACCCTCCCTATTGGTGCCGCTCAATGGACCCCAAAAGATAACTTGATGTGGAGACAGTTTAGGGTCTCATTTCTGCCCCTTCTGTGCCCTCCTCTCCATATCAAACATCCAGCTGATTCTGGGCCTCACACCTCTACGCTAGAGAGACGCAGCACCCCACCCCTCATGTTCGATCCCCCCTCCCTTTGCAAAAGGAAGATCAATAAGTCAGAATCAGTCAGGCAACCCTTCGAGCCTATTCTTGCCCTGACCCTCTCATTAGAACAACAGAGAAACCCAGAGTCTTTCCTTTCTCCTGTATTTCAGCACACAGCTTGTTCTCTTTTAAGGCTAAGTTGCTCTGGCTATAAAAACTATTAGCTAATTGGATGGGGTCAGTGCCAAATGGAAGGGGCATGAACATGGATAGCAGAAAGTGCTTTTCTCAAATTATATCCATTATGCTGGGAATAAATTTCCAAGACTCTATGCTTCAAAGTATCCACGTTGTCCTAGTCCCAGAAATTAAAAGCAGTGTTAACAGTTTCTACACCATCTCAAGCTGCTTCAGAGCCACCGCACCCCTGGGAAAGCCCTTCATCCCGAGACCCATCCTGGGTTGCTCAGGGTCAGTCACTTAACCAGTCACCTTCATAGCTGGGGTCACAAACCTCTCAAGTCCCCCTCAAATTTAGGAGAGCGGAGCAGAGGCTCTGAGGGCTAATGGGGGACCTACACCTTGTTCTGCTGAATCTCGTCAGGTGGGCATCGTGAGTCTTGTGCAAAGAAGAGAGGCTTGGCCCAGGGCTGGCCACACTCAGATCAACTCTGTTTCAACGCGCAGCCACTCAGAAAGCATAAGAGTTTAGCAGATGATGGTGATTGTCTACTAATTGACCTTTGTAGCAAGTCAATGGTGAACGGCTGGTGAGCCCACTCAAGAAAATTATACTTATTTTTACTGAAGGGTAAAATAGCCCTTTCCATTCTTTGTAGGAGAAAAAGAAATGAGAAATATTTAAATTAGTCAGTAGGAATAAAAGAAGTAAGGGGGGGTGGAAGTAGGGGGTAAATGTTTTGTATCTGGTTTATTAGACCACATCTAATAATGAATTATTATTTCAGTTATTATTGGAAAAGTGGTCTTCAATTGCTAAATTACCATAATTCAATCACTCCACTGAGAAGAATTTATCTGACCCAGCAACATTCAAGCTAATTTTGCCTTTGCATTTCCTTCTGTGTTGTTGCTCAGCATAGCAGAAAGGTCCACCACTAGATGGAAGTGAGTCTTCGTGAGTGTGTTCTTCGCAGCACCCAGCGATGGTGGGATGCTGGCAAGGACAGGCGCCGGCAGCGAGCAGAAGTCTTTACTACAAAAGTCCATCCAAGCCCTGACCCCTTTAGTTTTTAGAGTAAGACATGCTTTTGCCTTCTGAGGTGGGGCCATGCAGAACCTGCATTCTGGCATATATTTCTAGAAAAAGAAATTAGTGATTGACATCCTGCCTCCACCTCTCCCCAAGTCTCCCTCAGTTTCTGTCTATATAACAAGGAGAAGAAAGTCTTGCATCTCTAACCAGGATCTGAGAATGAGGAGGAAATAAGCTGTTTACATCCTGCCAGTTTCTGGTTGCAGAGCATGGGAAAAAAGTTTTCTCAGAGTTTCTGAGGCTCTTTTTCACCATGACCTTCCTGCACAGGTGGCCTAGTAGATAACATGTAGCCTTGAGATGCAGTCCACATGTGGGGAAAGTAGTAAAAAAAAATAGGAAACCTTGATGCATAGTTTGTATGTACATGTGCCAAAACATGTTTCTGTGAACTAGGCCACTTGGCTCTGTGTCAGCTTTGTCTATTAATCATATAAAAACTAATTAGGGCTCTTCTGGGGGACCTCTCACTGGCCACTAGAGGGGCATGGGGCCACTTCTGCAGCCAGAGGCCAGGGGGGCTGCCGCTGCTGGATGCTGCAGCCACTGTTGCTGCCTTAGCTGCTGCTGCCACTGCCACTGCTGCTGCTGCTAAGGTGCAGTGTCCTGGAGGGGATCCCAGGGGGCCCAGAGAACCTTAGGCTGCCCAAGAGGACCTGAAGGCCTGAACTGCTGCTGCTGCCTGAGCTGCTGGGTTGGGCTGCCTCCAAGCCAGCCTGACAGATACTGCTGTTGCTACTTGTGTGTCTCCTGTTGCTGTAATTAATGTTTGTTCCTGCTCCCGCATAAGGATCTCTTCACCTGCTTTCTCATCTGCAGCAATCAAAAACCAGGCAAGCTTGTAGCTGAGGCCCAACACTGGTCCAAAAAGAACATTGGAAAGGAAGGATGAAGTGGAAAGAGCATTCTGTGGGTTCAGGCAAACCTCGATTCCATGTTGACTCTACCTTCAAGACCTATGGGATCCAAGCAAAGGAGCCAGATCTGTGAGCCTCGAGTCTTCACAGGTAGAATGTCTTAGTGATCCCCGCTTCAAATCTTTGTTCTGAAGTTTTAGAGCACTGTTAATAATAGAGGTCCAGAGAGGGAAATAAACTGCCAAGCCACACACAGCAAGTGGAGCCAGGATCAGAGGTTGCCTTTGAGTCTTTGCATTGCACCTGCTTCCCTGAGCAACTCAAATTTTTTGGCCCAACCACATTCACCCATGAAAAGAAATTTCTATAAATTGGACCATTAATAATTTCTTATATTGATTACATCTTGAAATAACATTTTAGGTATATATAAGTAAAATAATATTAAATTTCACCTGTTTCTGTTTTCTTTTTTTAATATGACCACTCAAAAACTCCAAATTACTTATGTAACTTGTGTTATATTTCTCTGGATACTGCAGAACTAATGCATAATCAAATTTTCTCAGTTGTCTCAAAAATGTGTTTTTGGAGTTAAATAATTCAAACACGCATGCAAACATCAGAAAAATTTCCAAGTGATTTTCATATACAATTCCAGGTAAGAGCCATTATTCTGGATCTTTGGTTTACAAAAGACCCTGTGTGATGCTGGGTGTATTTGTAGTTGATGTTGCTTTGCAACCAGCTAGGGCAACAGGCCCTCCACATATATATCCTAGGTCCCCTCTTTACAGAGAAATTGTGTTTTTGGAGAAGCCCCAGAGGCATACACCTGTTTTCTTACCTAAACCATTACTTCACTCTTTACTAATAATATTATTAGAACCAATTTGTTAAGAATATGTCATTAAACAAAATTTATCCATATATGCTAACCACTAGTCTGGACTCTGGGTGTTCATGAATGATCAGTTCTTGATCACTTCTTGGTCTTGATGAGAGACTGAGGTTCTTGCCTTCCTGGAGTTGACTTTGTGATAGATATTGGAACCGGTTAAGATGGGTGTGGCTGCAGAAATCAGAAAATCCTGAGTCAATGGGTTGAAACAATCACATTTCTTCAAGATCCCAGAAGCATGGTGCTTCCAGCTATGGGTTCCAGGAATCCACCTCTGCTTCCCTGAGGTTTTCTGGGCCCTACGCTGCTCCATCCAAACACCTAGTTCTCGAGATGCTTAGCAAGATGCCCATTTTGCGACCCATGCCCTTGCCACATTCCCAGTTCTCAACTTAACCTCCTGCTATCTGTCTCTGAGTCACTCTCCTGGGTCATAGCTCTCCAGCCCCAGATTCTAATGGTTTTCCTCAGCCTCAACTCTCACACCCATAGAGTCCTCCCTGCCCTTGTTCCATAGTGTTGAGATCAGGGTTCAAGCCAGGGTCAGGGTCAGGGTTAGGGTTACTAATAGACCCTGCCTCTCCTCTTCTCTCCCTTTACAGTCTGTCTATTCCTCTTCCTCAACCCTTATATGAGGCCCCTGAAGAGCCCATCTTCTCCTCTGATTTCAGCCAGGGTGATAATTACCACCAACCATAGGCTGTGCCCACACTGCAGGTCCACACTGACAGCTGGCTGCTGGGCATCTTTCCCACTATGGCATCACTTCCTCTACCCATTTTGCTGTATAGACACTGTCCTTAAGTCCTTTTGTGATCACCTTCTTTGTGAAAGGGAGATTAGAGAGTTTTGTTCAGATACTTCTGGACAGCAAGAAAATTGCCAAGAGGGTAAAAATGGCATCACACACTGCTCAGCAATTGCTGACCACATCCATGCTGTGGGATGAGGTATGAGAGAGAGAGAGAGAGAGAGAGAGAGAGAGAGAGAGAGAGAGAGAGAGAGAGGTATGAATTAAAAAAAATTTAAAAACAGAAAAAATGACTCACTACGCAAGTGAAAGGAGATGAGCCAGAAAAGAGGCCAGCTCCCTGCTTGTGAGAACAGAACTTTGAATCAAGAATTCAGTGAGAAATAAATCCCAGTTCCAAAGTGTCAGCCAAGGAAGTAGACAAGTTCCTGGCCAGAGCAGGCAAGCTAAGATCAGCAGAGTCCCCTTATGAACTGACAACCCTACTTATTCCAAATCTAACCCCCAAAGCTAGAGATAACAGGTAAACTGTGGTCCACTGTGAGACATGACTATCGCCTATGCAGTAGTAGTCATCCTGAGGGGGAATGCCACAGAAGATTCTGCCACATCCGAGGGACTGTCCAGGACACCAAGCAAGTCACATCACACAGTGTCCTTCAGCTACTTTGCCTAAGTCAACAAGCCTCTGAATTTTTGTGTCTGGTGCTAAGTGCTCAACTTTCCTGGACCACCAGCTGCAAAGGATTGAAATAAACTGTTCTGCACCCCATACCTTGATGGCTCCAAATAATTGAAAGAATGTTCTAGAATTCTAGGAAAAAACTGAACTCCAACTCTCCCCATCCAAAACCAGCTCCCATATCTTGAGCATAGTACCACTCCTCTCCCAGGGACAAAACCTCCCCATTCCTGTCCACTCACAGGCTCCTTCTGGATTACTCACATCTTCTTAACTCCATCCTTTCCCCGCACCTGCCATATGACTATTGCAACGGCCACCTACCACTCACATCATCCCTCCTACCTCCTCCAGCATTGTACTTTTCCTCCCTGATAAATCTGAGCAGCCCCATGTCTACCAGAGAAAGCAGACTGGGAATGCAGTCTCACAGGGACAAGGTTATGGGTAGTAGCTCTCCTTTAAGGTCAATCTACAGGCCTAACAAAGAAGGAGATTTTGGGTAGAGAGGATTGAACAAAAAATTGGCACCAACTATGCACCAAGCTCTTTATAAACATTTTCTCATTAATTGCCATATCAAAACCAAAAATTAGTGTGTTTGCCCCACTTTTAGAAGAGAAAACCGAGGCTTGGAGAGAGGAATGATTTCCAATGAACCAGGTAGGGGGCACATGACTGAGTCTGACCCAGCTGTCTGAGCCTGCTGCCATGCTCTTACTGCTGTGATGTTCCTCCCATCACGGGAAATGGGCCCCAGACAGAGGACAAGAGTGTGGTTTTATTTTGCATTATGTCCGCGGTGCCTAAAGCAGGGCCTGGCTCATGGAACGTACCCATTAACATATGTGGGATGAATGCAAGTTAGACGGGCCAGTAAGGAGGGCCAGAAATGTCCAAAAGACAGAGGATTTTTGTAGCAGAGAGAACATGAAATGCCAGTTAGTCTCAGATGCAGAGGACTTTAAATGTCTCCGTGAAAAATAACAACTAATTTCTATAGAAATTACTGTAGGGGAGCCACTGCAGCTTTTTAATTAATGAACCCTCTTTTCTACAGCTGCACCCTGAATCTGTCATTGAGTCTTAGAAGAAAAAAATAATGCAAAAGGAGGCTTTCCTTGCAACTGCATTCCTTGTTAAAATTCTCTATGATGCTTCTTCTCAAGCAAGACATGAAATTGCTGATTTTTGCTCTATCTCCTCTGATTTGCACAGACCTGCCCTTTTGAGAGCCACAAATGTGCCATTGTCATGCTGCCATTAAGTCTTCTAAAATATTGATTTCAAATGTGAATTCCCATCCTTGCTCATTACCTTCAAAAGAAGAAGTGTGGCCAAAAAAAAAAAATAATAATAATCTTATTTCCCCACCCTTTGCTCTGAGTCCAAAGCCGCTTATACATTTAATATTAAATTCAGGAGCAGTTGGTAATTCAATCCAAACTTTGGAGTGGGTAACATGAGCCCCAGGATGATGACACACCATATTCACGGAACAATGACACTGCGGGTTGACAGGCTGGCTATTTATTTTATGGAAAGGAGGCTGGTGACTCAGCCTCACTGGCCTGTTGCTATTCTAATTCCCTCCTGCCTCCTAACACTCCCCAAACTGCTTTCTTGAAAATCACCCATGGTCCTTTAGATGTTACATGTGAAAGCCCTTGGTTTAGTGAATCCTCTGGGACCATGTTCAAGTCAGCTCGCATTTGGGAGTCGCCAGTGCCAGGCAGCTATGCTCCCTTGGGCCCTGTCGCTCTTCTGCTTCTGCCAGGTCCTGTTGATCTGGCCCTGCCATAGTCGCTGGCGTGTGCTCCCTCTCTAGCATACCCACCTCATGGGCCTTTCTGGAACCGAGTCCCTAGCACCCTGCGTTTCGCTGGAAGGGTGCATTCACCAAAGTTCCTCTGGAAAATGCTGGTGTTTAAGTCCAGCAATAACCTCTCTCTTGAGCTCCAGACCCAGATTTATAAACACCAGGTGAGCCTCTCCACTGGGGTGCGCAAGGAACAGCAAGGTGAGAGAACTGTTTCCCTGCCCATGGTCCATCTTCCTTCCATCACTGGGAGGAAGTGCCAGCGCAGTGACCCCCGCCCCTCATGCTGGTTCCCCCTTTCTGGCCGGGCCCTCCCGTGACCAGTCACCTGAAGAAGGGGGCCAGGTATGAGCTACAGGACCTGGAAGTATTAAGTGACCTTGGACAGTCTACTTCCTGACACTTCCTCCAATGGCTCTGCAGTTCCCTTTAACAGAAACTTGCACTTTTTTTTGTGACTTCTACAATTGAAAAAAAAATCTACCTATTGTATTTGTTTAACATCTGCCTCCTCCGTTGAACTGTGTATTTGCTTTATTTGAATAGAAACTGTGTTCTTTTTTTTCTTCAGCCACTGTATAAACAACGCATTGCGGGGAGTCAACCCTCCATATATTTATAATTCTGGTGAATAATAAATAACGGTTTGGAGGTAGAGCCTGTGACCTTGTCCTCCACATCTTGGGTTTCGCCTGAGCAGCCTCCAGCCTGCGGATAGGGTGGCAGCAGTAAGGTTCAGAGCGATGCAGAGGAGACCCAGTCTGAAGTCCACGACTGTGACTTGACCTGACACCTCTGCAGTACCTCTGCCAGGCCCACACTACCTGAGGCTCCGAGCTCACCTGAGCCCCTGCACCGGGGGCCACGCAGGGTGGATGTCTTCCCTGGGGTTCATCAGGAAGACATGCACGAGCGGAGCCTAAATTAGCTGCTGAGCTCACACCTGCTCCGTTCTAGTCACGCCCTTCCGCGACTGTGTGATCTGCGATGCATGTGTTTGGCATATTCAAGTGTGGTTTAACAACCTACCTGCATAAAGGCGATGCAAGACTTCTGAGGCATGAAGCAGGGTGCAGCTTTTGATCTGCTCATTATGGAAGGTGAAACTAGGATGAAAGGATGCAGAGGGACGAAGGAGTCAAAGGAGTTGGCAAGGACTGGAGTCTGCACCCACAGGCAGAGAGGTCCCCCTCCCTTTACAGAGCTGCCTCTCTCATAAGCAAACACAGTGCTAATGCTGCCTCTTCCTGCTTAAACCTCTCCATCCCGCCCCCCCCCCCCAACCAACAGAAGCTCAGTTGCCGCCTTGGGATGCACCAATACATGTTGCAATCACCTATGAGGTGTGTGATGCCTGTGATTCATTATTAATAGAAATTAAATTTAGAAATGTAATTTTTGTCTCTAAAGTAGAGCAACTAATCCTAAGAGACTGTGACTCTCTCACTCTGCATTCTTGCATAGGAGAGAAAGCAGGGCACATCCGGAGTGGACAGCACGGTGCGCTAGTCTCCCACCCCCAGCGTGCTGCCCCAGGGGAAGCATGGGGTGTATGAGTGCAGCAGGACAGTGGTGACAGGGCCGCAAGCTGTCCCAAACCACTGACGCAGAGAACGAGTCTTTAAGTCCTCAGCAAGGGCATGAGAGCTTCTAGTCTGGGCCCAGTACCCTCTTCTTTATCTGCCTCTCATGCACTCCAGAAAAATCCACATTTTGAAGAGGATAATCCCACACACACACCTTTTCTCCTGCTGCTTTGGAACCTGCCTTGCTGTCAAGCAGGAAGCCCCCAAACACACGGGCTCCGCCCCCTTCCTCACTAGCTCTGTTGCTGCTGCCGAAGCCTCCACAGGACAGGAGCCACTTCTCAGCTTCCTGGAAACCTCACCTTCCAAGTTTCCTCAGAGTCTGCTCAGTGTTTCCCAGTCCCCTCGACTGGCTTGCCTCTAGCCGACCTTTCACTTTTCGACGGCCCCAGGCCTTGCTTTCTCCAGCTACCCCTGGATGTGGCTAGGCCAGCCTGCCCTTAGCGGCCTCCTCTAGAATAGTAAGCCCCAAATGTCAATCCATAACACCCAGTTTTCCCTAGAGCTCACTTTTCAGTCAGCAGCCTCTAGCCCTATGAGGCTAGCGAGCACTTGAAGGGTGGCTGGGTTGAATTGAGATGGGCTCAAAGTAGAAAATATGCACCAGACTTTGATGAAGCAGTCACAAAAATGTAAAATATCTTACTAATTAATTCATATCAGTTACAAGTTGGAATTACAATATTTTGGATATACTTGATTAAATAAGATACATGTTATAATTAATTGCATATGTTTCTCTTTTCCCTTTTTAACATGGCTTCTAATGAACCTTAAAACCACGCATGTGGCTCACATCCATGGCTTACATTGAATGAATAAATGTACACCCTTTTTTTGAACCCCAAAGTCATTTGTGATTGTCTCCATTCTGGAAATTTCCATGACGTATCTCTTATCTGTCTCCTTAGGTGAGAATGAGTAAGGCTAGGCTTGGTTTTTCTCTCCCAGCACCTATCACCAGGATAGGCAGTCAAGGATTGTTTGGTGAGTTCCTGTTCAATCTTGTTAAATCAAATCCTGTTAAGTCCAAATTAGCGCTTCACTCAACTACATTTCTCAGAGCTAATTAGTTGCTGCAGGACACACCTTCTGAGGCTTGCCACAAAGAGCAGAGTCCACACTGTCCCAGGCATCCTGAGGCTGCCCATGACCTTCTCCTCCACAGTGTGACCCCACATAAGCACGCACAGGTAGATAAAGCCAGGCCTGAGAGAGAGCAGGATGAAACCCAGTGTGCAGACAGAGCTGCCTGTGTGTCTCACACATTTTCACCTCCTAGGTCAACACAGTGTGAGACCCAGCTGCACCCCTGACCCTTGAAAAGGTCCAGAAAGTAGCCTTGTTTTCTTGTAGTAAATTCCCTTTTTTTTGTTCAAACCAGCTCCAATGGATAGGGGTTTCTTGCTCTGCTCTTTGCAAGCAAGAATCCTGACCAACGCAGGCCCCAAACAGGAAGGAGACCCAAGCAACCCTGCTCCTTGGGTTTTTCAAGGTCTCAGGGTTGCAAAATGCAATCTCCTCCCCAAAGGGGAGGAGTCTTAGAGGGGCATCTTAGAGACAGAAAAGTAGCTCTTCTTTGCCAAAACAATGGGTCCTGGCACTGAGGGCCTGTGTGTGGTTGACACATTTTCCTTCGATTGCCCAGTGCTGGGAGCCAGACCAAGAAGCTGCTCTCTCGGGCCTTGGGGCCCAGGGATGTGAAAGATTCATGTCCGTCTTGGTTTATGCAGAAAGTAGCTTCCTAAAAACCCTATGAATCACATCTTTAAAAATGGAGTCCTATTACCCAACTGACGCGGGCTGTCTGCTCAGATGCCTCCTCTTCTTTCTGATTTATCTCCAATTGGCAGCAGCAAACTATAACCCTAGCTTCACATTGCTCTCTTTCCCAAGTGGCTCATCAATCAATCAATAAAATTTTCATTCAGAGTCTATTATGTGTAAGGCATTGTTCATGATCTGCAAAGAGAAGAGGGACTGTGCAGAATGCACGAGGGGAGCCTGCTATCTGTGATTCCTCTGTGAAGCCATGCGAGCTGCCCGCCTCTTACTCATCTCTTCTGTAAATTCAGATTTTCTTCTATCAGGTTTTCCCAAAGAAGCGCCCATGTATACTGAACAGTCTATCTAGGTTACCATAGAAATGGGGAGTCATAAAAGGATGTTTAGAAACGTAAGCACTTCTATAAATCCTCCATAACAGCAGTGGCAATTGTTTAGAGCAATAATTGAAACTATTCATGGCATGTTCCAAGAAATAAGCACAAATAACTCACCAATCTGCAACTCTGGGCAAAGCAAGAGCAAACTAGGAAAAAAAATTAATAATATGCTTTGAAAACAAGTCATGTCAGGCCAACATAATTTTCCTTGGTGACAGAAGAGGCACTTCTACAACTGGAAAGGTCCGCGGGTCAACTCCAACCTTCCTGTGCTCTGGGCTTCTCCCTGGCCCTGTCTTGTTATCCAAGAGACTTTGTGACCTGCCTCACCGGCTCCCACCCGGCTTCAGAAGAAAACATCTGAGTTCTTTTCAGTTATTCATGATCCACCTGTTCTCACAAAGGATTTTTGGGCACCTTACAAAAGATTGTGCAGCACAAGGTATAAAATATTGAAAAGGTGAAGCATTAGAGCAAAGGGCTTACTTGAGAATTTTGGCTTATTTGCAAATCACAGAGATGAATTCAAGCTAGCTTTATAATACAGGGAAAAATTAAAGAAGGGCATTTTGCAATTAAAAAACACTGAAGATTTAATCTGTGGGACCAAAAGCTGGAAAATACTAGGTCCCAGAGAGGACCACAATGAGGCTTCTTTGTGGGTGCAGCAAGCCTCTGCTGCCTGTCCTTTAGCTCTGCGTGTCTCGGCGCTCCTGTTTCTCCATTCTTTACAGAAGACTGACTTTGCAGATGCTCATTCACAAAGTTTTCTGCATCTTAAAGTCTACTTTTTAATGCTCATTCACCCGGTCCAACCCCAAATTCCCAGGAAGAACGTATCATTTGCCTAACTCATCAGAGGGTTGCCATATAGCCAGTTGAGACCGGAGGCGGGCATCTTAGTCAGCATGGGCAGCAACAGCGAAATGCCAGAGACTGGGTGTCCTAAACAACAGGAATTTGTTTTTTCACAGTTTCAGAGCCTGGAAGTCCAGCATGCTCTGTGTCCGGCAGGAGGTCGCTCTCTGGGCTGCAGACAGCTGCCTTCTTCCCTGTGTCCTACCACCTTGCCTTTCCTGGGTGCATACAGTTGGAGAAAGAGAGAAAGAAAGGAAACAGCTATCTGGTGTCTTGTTGCCAGTACACTCATCCCACCCTTTTTACTTCATATAACCCTAATTACCTCCTGTTTTAAATCAGTCTCTGTCTATTGATAATAATGCTGATAACTAGAAATACCTTCAGGCCCTCACCTGTACCCAGGTAAGTTTCCCATAGACATTTCCATTTTTAAGCCAATATTAGGACCAGACTAACTTTAAAGATTCTTCTCATTGCTAGATGTCTTTCAGAAATAACCATCATGAAACTTCAGAAAAATAGAGGCCTATTACTTAAAAGACCTAGAAATTATACCACACATCTGGGCCAGAGAGGTCCTGGGTTTAGAGAGACCAAGTGGGCTTGCTTTTATCAGGTCTGAGGGCGGGAGGATCTAGGCTTTAGTGGGCTCACTCTTTATTGGTGAATTTAAATCATGGAATTTAAAGCATTTAAAAAGGAAAAAGACAGATCAGACCCAACAACCAGTCAGTTATCAAAGTCAACTAGGACCTGTAAAACAACTGCTCCTCAGCGGGGCAGGCAGTCCGGCTATTATCTAGTCTTATGGCTGCCTGGTGTTTCAGTTGGCCCTCTTTGAAATGGATGACTCAGCATCAAAGCTTAAGTCGGGTACTTGCATTACAAAAAAATTCAACCACAGAAGCTGGCAATACATGTTCCAGAAGCACCATCTCCAAATCCCATGTCATGAGGGATTAGGGCTTCTGATTTTGAACTTGGGGAGTACACAGTTCAGTTCATAGCAGTAGTAACATTATTTAAAGTAGTGGCTTAGGGCCCAACCCCCTGGGTGAGGAGGGGCAGCTGAGGTGAGCTGGGCTGCAGTTCCAAATATATCCATTATTGAAGGCATTTTGCTAAATGTTCTAGCTGCTTATTCCCATGGGTCAGAGACCCCTCCTCAGATTGTGTCCTCCCACCACAAATTTAAAGTATGGAAACCAAAAGCTAGAAAGTAAGTAGGTCCCAGCAGCAAGGTAGTATAGCCAAAGTTAAAATAATATCACTCAAAGTAACATAGCCAAAGGAAGAGTCAGTGCATGGAACAGACAATGAAGCCCCATCCACTTGCTAGAGAGAACACAAATTTGTCCCTGTGTTCCCTAGCAGCCAAAGTATAGTGAAAAACTAGAAGTATCACAAGTTTCCTTATATAACTAATCCAAAAACAAACCATTTCATAAGTGAATCCCAGCTTTATCTTATAATGTGATCTCAGAGAAATTTCTACTCTGAGTTCCCATTAAAACGCCCATGTGTGGGGTACAGATCAATGCCCTCAGGGTCACCCCTCCAAACATACAACTAAAATACTCCCTATTGTCATCTCTTATAATCAGCCTTGATAGAGATGAAGGCCTCATGCCAAACCTCAAAAAGAGCATCTTTGAGATAAAGAAGTCAACGACTTCTCCTGACATCATATATCTAGGAAGTAGCAGCAATAAAATGAAAATCCACACACAGTGACACCAGAGGTCACATTCCTACCCAACTCCATAAGAACCGGAAAGTAGCCCTGCAGGATCTTCAGGAAGTGAGACCTGGGTTGAGCTCATTCTCTTAGGGCCTTTTCTAGTAACATAATCAGAAAGAGTTAATCAGATCTGGGACTGGAGACAGGGATGATCCGGGGCAGGAAACAGAAACAGGATTGTCCAGGCACAGAAGATGCAGGGATAAGTAAAGGTGTAAACAGGTGTGTGTCCAAGATAGCAGTCAGGTGAGAAGGTTCTGGGATCCATGTTTGGGCATGAGATTAGACCAGATTTGGCTGCCAAAGTGCAACCATCACAGCCAGAATCAAAAACCAAGCCCCTGATAGAAGCAGGAATAAGAAGGAGCTGGTGATATAGGAGAGGCCATGTACCTATACTTAATAGGGAAACCCAAACCCCGGGACCCAACAGGTAAGTTCTAGATGGTGGAAGGAAACAGAATCTGAAGAGAGTCTCTTAACTTAAGAAAAAAACAGCTGGAACCTACAGCACAGTGCCTTTAAGCCTGCATGCACTGGAGAAAAGGCTGCATAGGCTGCACAGCAGAAAATCTTCAACAGCCAGTATTCAGCACAATGGCAGAAAGACGCAGACTTGGGGAATTTGGCTCAGGAGTTGGGCTTCCACCTGTGGTGGAGACATGACTGCAAAATACAAGACAGGCCCCAGTACTAAACACAGGGCAAGTTCTGCAGAAGGTCCTTGGTACTCAGGAACAGAACTGGGTATGACAGATGCCAGTTATAAGGATGTTGTGGTAGATTAAACTTTAGCCCCAAAAGGGTGGGTCCAAGTCTTACCTGTAAATGTGACTTGGAAATCTAGTTTTTGCAGCTACAGTTAAGAATCTGTAGATGAGATCATCCTGAATTTAAGATAGGCCCTCACACCAAAGACTGTGAACTTTTAAGAGAAAGGAGAGGGAGATTTAACACAACACAGGGGAGAGTAGTAATTGAAGATGGCATCAGAGATTGGGTTATGCAGCTACAAAACCAGGAAAGCCAAACATTGCTGCCAGTCACCAGAAGCTAAGAGAGACACAAGGACTAAGTCCTCCCTCAGAGCCTCCAGAAGGAGCCGATCCTGTCAGGTTGCCAGCCCCCACAACTAGAAGATAATACATTTCTATTGTTTTAAGACACAGTTTGTGGTACCATGTTGCAAAAGTCCTAGGAAGCCAATAAAAATAGCAATGTATTTCATCATTGCCATCATTGAAACTCTATCCATTGGTGGCCACTGTTGGAAATTCCAAGGCCAGTCAGGCTCCATGGGAAACATGCAGGTATTGATGGCTGATACATATGCTGTGGGCACAGTTTGGGGATGGCAACACAAGTCATGTGATTGTCCCTTCCAGCCCCATATAGCTGTACTAAAAATAAAGAGGACAATAATGCATGATTCATCCCTGCAAAAATCTTACAGCCTAGCACCAGAACTCAGTTTGAGGTTTACTCAATCTTCCCACTGTGTAAGGTCAAGATCGATCACAATAACTTCGACTGTATAGAGGTGTCAAGAGGAAATCATCACAAAAATAACATGCATGGCAGAAGAGCAAGCCAGATGTTCAACTTTACATCAAATTCAGTAGTCTCCAATGACACCTAAGACAATGTGGACTTCACTGTACATAGAGCTTCCTTTTTTTTTAAATATTTACTTATTTATGCATATAAGAACTGGGGTACAGGCCAGAGGTGTGGGGGTGAAAGGATTCATCAGAGACAGAGTGGGGAGCAGAAAAGGCAGATTGACTGAAATACACTGCTGAGGGGAGCAGCACACTAGACAGGAGAGGTGTGTTGCACCATGTGTTGCTCCCTGGCTGGGGATCAAACTCATGCTGCAGTGGCTGCAGATAGCTTCATAGGTTGCATCTTAATCCCTTGTGCCACTAGGGAGGCCTTATAGAGCTTATTTAAAAAAAAAATCAAAGGTAAAAATCATTATCAAACATTTGAATGTCCTTTAATAACTATGGGCTAATCGCTCACTATCTTCCAGTATAACAGAAACTTCAAACTTACTCCTCACTGAATGATAGCAGATGGCTCACTTTGATGAAGCCACTGGAATCCCTAGGTGTAGGAGTGATTATGGCATCTTCTTCTGTAACTGCATTGCTCTCATCCCATTTCAGTTGTAGGACTTTCATTTCGCTTTTATCTTTCACACTTCAAGACAGCACTATAGAGGCAACTCTACCACCTTCACCATATGTTGAAATTTTCACTCTCCAACTTCCAGCTCCAATAGACCGCTCCCTGGGACAGTGTGGACAGTGAGGTTTACTACCTCTTATAAGCTTTATTCACCCACTCCTATGTGCCATCACAAAAGTTGCATCTCCACTTCAGAAAGATCTGATGCCTTATACCATAGGTCCATGTCTTTAGAGCTCTATCTTCTACTGAGTGGTAAGAGACTCCAAGTAACTGTGTCACATTATCTGGCCACCCCAGTTTCTAGCAATGTGCCTGGAAAATCAAGAATGCTCAATAGTGCTAAATATTCAATAGTCAGGAAATGCTGAACAAATGTGTGAATAAATGTTTTAAGGATAATGACAATGATTTACTGATGCCCTCTGAAGGGAGGTTGCCAGCCATTTGTTACAAGTTTTTCTGGGTTAAATACATCAGCATCTTTCCTCTTCCCTTCTTAGGGACCCTTAGCTACCAATTTTCCAGTCTCTTCCATTTGTTCACTGGAGGCTGCTGCATGTGATTTTTTTCTACCTTGGGCTTTGCCATCAAGGTGGTTGACAGCATTACCCACATAGGTGGCCCCACAGATGGCTTCTTATTCAAGTTTCTTGACCTACTCATTTCCAGTGGTGTTTTCTTCCCCTCTACCTCACACTTCAGGATTTTTATTAGCTGTAAATGTTCTAATCCTTGAGTCATCAAGGCAAGCACTCATAGCTGCAATCTTCTCCCCTTCTACTTTGCTTATTGAACTACTCTCACTCTAACAATTCCTAAACCCTGGTATCTCCCAGGTCATCATCCTTCTCCTCTTTTCCCTAACTGTCAGCTTAGACTCCATAGTCCGTGATTTCAGTAACATTTGCCCACTCCACAACTCCTGAGCTGATCTGCTATCCTTGTTTACACCATAGTGTAAACCTATAGAAGACATCTATGTCCCTCTCTGGACTATTAGAGCACTCAACACTTATTCCTAGCATAGGACACATCTCATCTACTTGTTCATCCCATCATACACACACATATGCAAACCTGTGCAACACAACCACAGAAACTCCTTGAGTCAGGAGATATATCTTATCCATCTCTGCAGCTATTGGTGGTACTCAGTAAAGTGTGATGTCTCCTTAAATCTCAAATTGTCCCCACTTGCTAGTCAATACATGAGATCAAAGTAGACACCATGTTGTCAAGCTGCCCAACAGCTCCTAGATAGTGGATAAGTCTGCTCATCAATGACTTTAGGAGATGAAATGAAACAAAACTCAAGTCCAGTATGGGTGGTCTGAGGAGAGTGAGGGGTATGGATGGATACCCAATAGGAAGTCTGGAGGGCATGGAGTGGTGAGCTGCTGGGCATCGGGGGAGGAGGCAGGAGAGCAAGAGTTGTTACTGTGCTGCTGGTAAATGTTTCCACTTGTATTCTCAGCTTGGCCTCCTCTCTCCTCAAAGGACTTTTATGAGCTCCTACTCAAAGCATGCACATTTCTTTCTTGGCAGCTGATAGCAGCAGTAATAAGCCACAGTGACAAGCTAAATGCTGCCAGGTGGCAGGGAGATGGGTTCCTCTCCCCATTAAAAAGAAAACTTGTCTTGGAGACCAAGCAAATGGATGGAAACCACACAGAGACATGTCTTTTTCAATGAGGCACAAATCTTCCCGAGTGCTTCCAATGACTTTACCCACAGACCAGGAAGATACAGGCAAGAAGGCTTTGTAGACGTGGCCAATGTTTCTGCCACTGAAGCATTTCCCAAGAATCGGCTTGAGGTTCAGTCTGATGATTAGCATCTAATCTCCAGACCACAGTTGATGGTCTCCAAAGAAACCAGAAGCTCACAGATGAGCCCTAGCCTGCCATGGCACCCCCTCATAGCATCCTGGGCACACCTCTCTGCATTTCTATACTGTTTCTAAGGACCCTACGAATATTTGCCCATCACTTCCCATTAATCCATGAACTTCTCAGAGAGAGGGATGATGTCTTATTCAACTCTGCAATTCCGCAGCAAAATGTCTGGGTCTTACTTAGTAGGAAGTTTGAAATAATGAAAATGACAAGCTTTGCTAAGATCCTGAATTTAAACCTTTCCGTTCACATGACTATAATAGGTAAGGCCTATTATAGTGGACCCAGTTCCTCACTTTTAAAATTTCTCACCTACATTCAGATTAATGTAAGAATTAAAATTAATTTGGAGTACGTACAGCTACTAGCACAATGCACAGCGCATACTAGGAAGTGCTCCTAGGTACTGATTCTCTGCCCACTTGAAGTATTACATGGACATCAGACAACTGTAGTCCAGAGATAAATGGGATATTTGATATTTATGGAGGGAGAGAACTATCACTCATTGAACATTCACTGCTTTTCAGGCACATGCCAGGAGAATTCCTTACTACAGCCTATGGGTTACACATTATTATGCCCCCCTACAGAGGAGCAAAGTGAGGATCAGAAAAGTTGCCATGTTTTGCTCAAGACTGCAAAATATTGTCTATGGGATAAATAAGGAAACAGGAATAAATTAGTTTCACCCCTTTGGGTTTTCTATCTCTATGTACATATGAATATTTAAGTCCGCAACTTAAAACATGTCAAAGGCCCCCAAACTAATGTTCAAGTCCTCTGCAGTGGTATTTTATTCACTGGTCTCTCTCCTGACACCACCAACTCTCAATTTGTTACTTAGCCCCACCAAGCTTGCAGTTCTCCAAATGCACCATGTGCTGCTTGCCATCTCTTCCACGCGTCCTCCCTCCACCAGGATGGTCCTACCTATGCTGAACTGACATTCTATTCAACTTCTCCTCCTCCAAGAAGTCTTTCCTGGCCTGGCAATTAGTTCTAGCTCCTGTTTCAACCTCTAAATTTCTCCCTCCAACCCTACAATTGACACATTGCTTTAAAAATACCTACTTAGACATCAATCTCTTTATCTGACTGTGAGCCCTTTGAGGACAGAGTGTATCTTAACATACCTCTTTATCCTGATCACACACCATCACGGCTCCCACATAAAATAAACTCAAAAGTAGTTTTGAATAAAGAATCACAACTCTGTGTCCATCAACTCTAAACTAAGTACCCCAAGAAATGCACATGAACAAAAAAAGGTAGATGAAGGAATAGTATAAACCCAAAACAAGTGGAGAATCATGCTCTAGTAACTGAATGGACAGTACAAACAACATGAAATGTCCAATAAACCCCATGTGTCCGCTGAGCGGACTGTAACAGGGAAGGTTACAAGGAAGCACCCAGCATTTCTCAGCAAGGTGTGCTCACATCTTTCATTGAACTGGAAACCCCTGGAAAAGTGGATCCGACTCTTCCCCACTAGTGTGGTCTCTCTAGTAGGAGTGGCCTTCCAGCAAATTCCTAGGTTGAGAACAAAGGAAGTCATTATTGATTGACCAGTTGTCATGGAGACACAACTGATGGAAAGCAATGGCTTTTGCAGCACAGGAGTGATATCAACCTCATAAGAAAGAAAAAGCAACCATTGACATGGGTGTTTCTCAGCTGTCTTTACAAGAAGCCACTCAGGGGTTAAGATACTAAACTCTCCAGCTACATAATGAGTATAATAATAGCCAGTAAATGACTCTATTATGAGTACTAAATGTGATTGTCAATATAACAAGCTGAGAACAGTGCCTGACACACTCAGTAAACAAAGGCTACTACTACTAACTGGTCAGTTACTTTTCCTCCAGTTTCTGTTATTTCATAAAACTGAAATCGCCTAGACAAAAAAAAAAAAGTCTGTTGAATGTGAGTGTGAAGAGACAAGTAAAAATTGTTTCTCCCATGGAGTGTATTTGTTTTCTCTGAAATGCCTCTTTTATTTAATCCCTGATATTATTCCAGCATATCCATTATGGCAAATACTCTTAAGAAGAAAGGCTTGAATTCAGAAATAAATTGCACTCACAGATCATGCTTCGAAGGCGCGTCATTAGTGTTTAACTGGCAAAACCAGATACAGGGAAGATAGATGATCCCATTGGAAAAAGCCAAATCGGATTTTGAAGAGACTTTGACTTGCCCCCTTTTTCTTTTTCTTTTTCTTCCTGGCAAAGGGAAAGCAAAAATTAAATGGTTCCGCATATGATTTTTGTGCTTTGCAACAACTCGAGTGAGCCTCATCCCTCCTGAGCTGGGGCACCGCAGTCCCTTTAATCCATTACTGACAATGGCTGAAGGAGGCAGCCTGAGATGAAAACAAATCTTTGCATTTGCATCAAGTAGTCTTAATATTTGTCTGTAGCTCCTTCTCTAGTTAGAGCTAAAAAAAAAAAAAAAAAACAGCTGCCTGTTTCCATCAGACCAGAATCTTATTATTTATAAATTATTTATCTATTTCTCACTTTGCTCTGAAATGCAGCACCACTGAACTAGTCTAAGTGATCAAGGGATTTAGATAAAAGGGCTACAAAGAGAGAAAAATCGCCAAAAAATCAGAAATAAATCCATTTATCCTTAGTCCACCTAAAAGAGGAAAGATGCTAGCTGCTATGACTTTTACCTAAACCTGGGCAATGTAGAGAAATGAACAAAAATGCCCCCAGCCTCCCTGTCTATGGGTCTCCACCAAGCCCTCCTCCCCTCGCCTGTTTCCCAATGCTTGTGCGCTCCCTCCCTCTCTCCCGGAAAGGCACCTGTTACAGAAAGCTAAAAGTTCAGCTAAGAGTCCTGAGTTGCATCCTTCAGTTGTGGGCAAGATCGGGACAGAGACCACAAGAAAGGCTAGAGGCAGAAGGAGGCTGGCTCAAAATGGGGCATGGAGGACAAGACTGGGGCAACGGAAAGCAGGAGCACCCCAAGGCACTTCCCACAGAAAGAACCGGAGTGCCTTGACTTGCATTTATTGGTCACCTACCACAAGATCTAGCTGGGGAAGCAGGCATCACCACAGGGCTTAAGTTTATCGTAGAGATCAGGAACCCTCATTACTTGCTCCCACTCCACCATGGTGGCTTCAAACTTCACGCAACTCTTCCCCTACCAATTTTGATGACTTTACTGGACATATTATTAGCCCAATGGTTTGAGCTCAAATTATAGAACCTATTTTTCCCAAACTCTATGGCAGCAACTAGGGCATATAGTAACTGTTTATTCCTTGAAACCATTAGTTACTAAAGAATAAGAACACAAAAAATTATATACTCCTTCATAGACTCACACATGCATATACCTTTGAAGCTTCAAATATACTTTATAGTGCTCAAATATGCATATATTTAAGTTCCAAAAGCTAGCTATGATTATACAGAACAATGTCTCAAATGCCAAACAACTTGTCTCCAGAATCCAGCTATTTATTTCAGAAATGAGAGAGTGGCCAAAACAATAAACTCTAGTAAATAGTTTACCCTATACAGCCCTGGAAGTCTAAGGATCGATTACCCTGAATAGGAGACCTGTGGGCTTAGAGGGAAGCTGGAAAGCTTTGAGTTCTTCGAAGTTCTGGATACAGGTGAATTGGAGAACATATGTGCAGAGAAGCTGACTATAAACTAAAGAAAAGGTACACACATCACCAAATCAAACATTCATTTCATCAGAGAAGACATACAGATGACCAATATGCACATGGAAACGTGCTCCACCAGCCACCCGGGGAGTGAAAAGCAAAAACATGGTGAGATACCATCCCACACCTGTTAGAATGGCTATTAACAAATTACTAAATAATAATAATAATAATAATAATAAGTATTGGTGAGGACGTGCAGAAATTGGTACACTTGTGCACTGTTGGAGGGAATGTCAAATGGTCCAGTCACTATGGAAAATAGTACAAAATAGCTTCAAAAGTTAAAAATATAATTCCCATATGATCTAGCAATTTTACGTATAAGTATCTATTCAAAGGAATTAAAATCTGTCCTCAAAGATATATTTGCAACCCCATGGTGACTGCAGCAGGATTCACAGCAACCAAGATGTGGAAACAACCTAAATGTCAATGGACAGATGAGTGGAAAAAGAAAATGTGGTGCACATAGACATGGAATATTATAGTCTCTAAAAAGATGGAAACTGGGAAACTCTGCCATATGTCACAAAGTGGACATTCTACTAAGTAAGCAAATCTCAGAAGAACAAATACTGCATGATTCCACTTCAATGAGGTATTTAGAATAGTCAAAAGACATAGACAGGTGCACAGGGTACAATGGTGATTTCCGGGTACTAAGAGGAGTAGAAAATGGGGAGTTGTTATTCAATAGCTAAGAAGTCTCGGTGAAGCAAGAGGGGTAGATTCTAGAGATGGGCTGGACTACATTGTGCTGAAACTTGGCAAAGGTAACATACCTTTGAAAATTTGTAAAGAGGATAGATCTCATGTGGTGTTCTAATAATAATAACAACACCAACAATAATAATAATTATTCAGACCAGAGGGGGCACTCAGAGCCAGGAGATGAAGATAGGAAACCAATATATCAGGTGAACATGAATAGAAGCTAGTAATTGGAGCTTTCAAGTGAGCTAGGGATCCTGTGTGAGCATGAACCCCAGTGCAGTGAGCACAGTAGGTAAATGTACTTGTTGCCCAGGGGTATTGCAGGTGAGTACCCTGGGTTTCTTTAAAGGCCAGGTATGGGGCCGACTAGAGCAAGCGTCCCAAGTGTCAGTGGGAATCTGTCTCAAACTTTGAAGAGTAGTTGAACAGTTGGGGTGTTTTGTCATCTTGCTTACAGCACATAAAAAGCAGCAAATGACAAGTGAAAGGCAAGAAGGTGACAATATTATGCACGCCATCAGCAGCAGAGAGTGACAGCTGGCAGTAAGACAAAATGAAGGGAGACCTAAGTTTAAAAAGGACATATACAAGAGCCACAGACACACCTGCATGTTTAATCATAAGCCTATCATCTCAAAAGCCCTCGATCATGCCGTTCAACCTCAGAGTCTTCAGTTTCCTTGTGTAAGATGTGAGCATCCAGAGGGGGTATGGAGGAAGGTGAGAACGGGGCGGGGGGCAGAGAAGCACAATGGACTATGGGTGCTCTGGTGGTGGGAGTGCTACAGTGACTATACTCGAGGGGGGAGATCCTACACTGTCAAGACATTCACAGGTCTGTAAATCAACTGCTCTTCTATTTAAAAAAAAAAATAATAATATCTCCTGCCTATGGGTCGATTGTAAGGACTTAATGATACGTGAATCTAAGCCAGTGGGTGCCTGGTATGTAGGAGGATCCCAAAAGCATTGTATCCTTTGCCTGCTCCTGTGGGTAGTAACCTCAGCCTACAACTTTGCAAAAGATTTGCCCCCTTTCTACGCTTTTAGAGAGCCAGAAAGGAATGTTCTATTTTCTTACATTGAGGAGAGAAGGAAGACTCAAAGGTTAAGTCACATGGACAATTTTAAGGAACCAGGGCCTTTCAAATGAAAATGTAGGTGTAAGATCTCAGCTTGACACCCCAGATCAGCAGTACGATGTTGTCGATGTTGTCGCACTTCATTACTGTGATGTTGCTGTCTTTGTGTTGCTGCTATTCTGAGGGCCTGAAAGAGAAGATGCTTTACCCACTTAATGATAAGTTCCCCTTTTTCAATGTGTGTCCACTGGCTGGAACAGGAGAATGATGGGTGGAGGATGCAGTCCAGGGAGAGAAGCAGCAGCTGGCAGCTGAGGTGCAGACGTGTGAGCCTGTTGGGCTCCAGGGCGTCTCCAGATGGTTCATGGGTGCTGCTGTTGGAAGAGGTCAGTGCAGAAGACAAAGCTGGTGTTTTAACCCATTCAGACTACTATAACAAAAATATCATAAACCAGGTGGCTTATCAAGAATAGAAATGTATTTCTCACAATTCTGGAAGCTGGGAAGTCCAAGATCATGGCTATGCAGACTGGATGTCTAGTGAGGGCTCGTTGAGTCATAGCCTTCCTCTCCCTGGGTCTCACTAGGGAAGGAGCCAGGGAGCTCAACAGGACCTAACTTGTGAGGACAGTAATCCCATCATGAGAGGCCCATGATGGGATCCATCACATTGGGGCCTCCCCGGTGGCACAGCGGTTGAGCACTGGGTTGCAAAGCTGCCCGAAGTCTGTGCAGCGCCAGTTCGATCCCTGATTGCTCCCCAGCCACCGGAGGAGGGTCCCACATGGTGCGCAGACCTCTCCTGCCACCCGCTGCTCCCCTCAGCAGTGTACCTGGGTCCTTCTGCCTGCTCTGCTCCCCGCTCTGGCTCTGGTGAATTCTCTCACCCTCCCGTGCTTCTGACTGTACCCAGTGCTTGTATAAATAAATAAATAAATCTTTTAAAAAAACAAACAAACAAAAAAAACACAAATACCATCACATTGGAGATTAGGCTTCAACTGAATGAATTTTAGGGAAATACAAGTATTCAGGCCATAGCAGCTGAGAGGCAGAAAATGCCAGGTCATAGTGGGTCTTGGAAGTCACGCTATGGACACTGAGCTTTATCAGGGACAACTGAAACAGATGACATTTTCATTTCAGGAGCATCATTCTCTAAGATAAGTCAATTGTGGGCCCCCAGGGGACTCTCTGACTCTTCATGGGGACACATTCCAATAAAAAATATAATACAAGCCACACATGTCATTTTTTGTGTTCTAGTAGCCACATTATTTAAAAAAAAAGTGAATAGAAAGATGAAAGCTTTGAAATCTGGTGTATATTTTATACTTACAAAACATCTCAGTTGTGACTAGTCACATTTCAAGTGGGTAACTAATGGCTGTCATATTGGACGCTGCCTCTTTAAAGCAAGAAAGATTACTATGGCCCACCTGGGTTGAAGTAAACATTTTTGGACAGAATCTCCACCGGATGGGAAAGAATTGAAAAATCAAAATAGGGAAACTGAGTGGGATATCAATCAACCAGCTCACGTCAATCAACCCTAGTTTACCCTCCTGGAACTTTCAGAGTCTATTTAATGTTTATATACCTTGCCTTTAGTCAAAACCAAACGACACCCTCTGGTGACTTGGAGAACACAGGGGTCTGGGAAATGAAACATGTGGAAATATCCTGAAGAGACCTCAAGAGAATTCTTTGAGTCTGTCCCACATGAACCTCCACCAGGAGGTATGGAGACATGGGCAATGTGTAGCCACAGCCTCTGAAGACACCACCTGGTACCTGGGGTTCTTAGGATAAAATTGATCTCACCACAGATTCTTCACAAAGTCTCAGGAGCCATCTCTTCAAGGAAACAAGAACCTGTTCCTGACTGACACGCTGTGGGCCTCTGAGAATCACGGGAGAGTATTTGTGGGGAAACCATGCATTCAGGGGTCTTGTTCCTTTCCCATGAACACCTGGGTTGCATAGCCAAATTCTTATTATGGAAGTTCTTAGAATCTTACAAATCTACTATTATAAAAATAAACCAAAAACATTCTCCCAGAGCCTAGAGCTTTCTGAGGGGGTGATGCTTGCTGTTCCTCTTGTGTGGCAGAGATAATGCATGGTGCGTTTTCTGGTACAGGCCTGGGACCATATTGGCATTTGCTTTTCATCCTCCTCCAAAAGCAGATCTATAGAACAAGCATTCTTGTGGGGAGAATAAAAATATTGTGTGCTTTGATGTTAGCCTTACTATATATTTTGCCAACACAGGTTAAAAAGGCAAAAGGGGAAAAGAAAGGCTAAAAAGACAGACCTGAGGGATTTTTACATAAGAAAAGCTGCTGATAAACACTAGTCACACACAGCTTTTTGAAGCCCTCATCTGGTGTGTGGAGATAACAGAGGCACCTCACCCTCCTTGACAGGGAAGGTGGTTGTGCAATTGACAAGTTAGACCCACTGGAATTCCAGTGTTATAAACCAATATATTTCAATAAAAATTCATCTAAAGAAAAAAGAAGGAATTCTAGGCCGGTTATGCCCCTCAAGAAGAAGAAGAGGAAGATGAGGAGGGAGAAGAAGAAAAATTGTGTCGTGCCCTACTAGGGGTTAAGTCTCAGCACTATCTCCACCCAAGGAGCTACCCACAGGGCATGGAAGACCTCTCCTATTGTGCCCGCTGCTCCCTTCAGAAGTGTATTTCAGTCACTCTGCCTGTTCTGCTCCCCGATCTGCCTCTGGTGAATCCTCTCAGTCCCCACACCTCTGGCTTACACCAGTTCTTCTATGCAAAAATAAAAATTTAAAAAACAGTAAAAAAAGGGAGCCATGTACATACGGGCATGCCTGCAGCCCTTGCTCTCCCCTACCACATCCGCTACTCCTGACTTTGTTTCCTTGTCATCCAGTTGACCAGTTACTCAGCAAAGACTCAGAGACACCCTTGACTCATTTCTTTCTTTCTTATCCCATCTTCCAATCTTCTAGCAAATGCTGTAAACTCAGAATAGATCCAGAATCCTACTTTCATCGCCCATCCGCACCTGTCCTCATCCAGCCCCACCTCCCGCCTGACTGCACCGCTCACTTCCTCTCCTGTCCCCCACAATCCCCTAGCCACTCAGTAGTGAAACTGCTTAAAAACCTAAGTCAGATCACGTCACTATTCTACTCAAAAGCCGTTGTCTTCCCAGTTCCATAGAATAACTGACTTCTTATCAAGGTCTGCAGGTTTTCCCACTGCCCCACTCAGCTCCAGCCACGGTGACCTCCTTGCTGGCTGCCCTCAGCATTTCTCCAGAGTCTTCCTTCTCATTATTCCCTCACCTAGAGAAACTCTCCCTTAAGTGAAAAGTCACCTGCTCAGAGAGGCTGCCCCACCCATCCTATGGCCATCTCAATCCCTGCCATGCCTCACCCATGCAGTATGTTATATCACTACTTGAGATAGCACATATATTTCTTTTTTTTTAAAGATTTATTTATTTATTTATTTATTTATACAAGCACTGGGTACAGTCAGAAGCATGGGAGGGTGAGAGAATTCACCACAGCCAGAGCAGAGCAGGCAGAAGGACCGAAGTACACTATTGAGGGGAGCAGCGGGTGGCAGGAGAGGTCTGCGCGCCATGTGGGACCCTCGCTAATGGCCGGGGATCAAACCAGCGCTGCAGAGGCTGCAGGCAGCTTCCAAGCCCAGCGCTCAACTGCTGTGCCACCGGGGAGGCCCCATAGCACATATATTTCTGTGGGATTACTTTTTAGTATCCCCAGTGGAATGTGAGCCCCGTGAGAACAGATGGCTGTCCTGTCTGTTCACTTCTGCATCTCTAGCATCTGGGAAAATGCCTGATGCATAGTAAACACTTAGTAAATATGAGTGGAATGAATGAATGGATGGATGGATGAGGTAGGTAACCAGAGACTGTGTAACCCACATACATATAAAAGTTTTCTTGCGCAACCTTATCCCCACATCTATTGTCTTCTATGGAATGGTTTAAAAATCCCAGTTCACCCCACTGGCAACTGACACTACCATCATGGAGAACAGATCTTAGCTATGATGCTCTGACCAGAAGTAAGGCAGGCGTTCATCTGCAAGTAAAGAGACTCCAGCACTGGAGCTCAGGGGACATGACACATCATCCCTTCTGCTATGAATGAGCTCACTTTGATCTCAGACCTCTCCAACTTCCTTACTTTTTTATGCCAACCACCCTGAAATACTGAAAAAAACACAGTGGATCTCCTTTTGAGAGTTTTTAACAGGGAAAGTTCCCAACATTAACTAGTTCCAGCTGAAAAGACTTTATCCCTGAACCTCAGTATCTAATAAGACCTTCTGTTCTGCCCAATAAAATTATAAGCTCACAAAAATTGTTATGGCCTGTCTCATCTTTGAGTTAGAGAGTACATTCATATTCATGAAGCCCATATGAGGAAACAGATGTGGAAACTAAGGCACCAAGGAATGGTTGGCTCGATGTTCCACTGGGAGTCAGGGAGTCAGTGGTGGTCTCTACTGACTTCAACCTTCCACCCTAGCATACTCGACTACCAACTGCTTAACCTGGGAAAGCTCCCTTGCTCAACATATCTGCAGCTTACAGGTCCAGCATCTTGAATAAAATGTTTTTTAATATCTAGTACTGAAGGTCACCTTGCCACAGTGTGACATGTAGTAGATTCCCCAGCCCCCCTTGTTGTCTTGGCACCCAGAGTTGCTATTGGCCAAGCTAAAATGTAGTCAGGCAGGGGGTCTCTCACCAGGACAAAAGTCTTGGTATGAGGATACCTGCTGAAAACAGCAGGCAGACATTATGGCCAGATTAGCATAACCAGCTAGACCACATTGGCAGGAAGTTAAGTGTAAACAGGGACTAGAGATAGGATGTTTCCATTAGCAGCAACAATGGAACCCTCCAGGCAACAGCTCCCATTCACACCCCCCTAGCTTGTGCCAGACTATTATGCATCCCCAATCCACATCCCCATTACACACCTTCCTCCATGTATTTGCCCACCTTCCCTGAATCTGATACCTAATAACTGTGAGACTGGCAGGGGGGAAAGGTGCTGCATCTCCACAGGTGTGAGCCCCTCTAAGTTTCTCTCTCTCTCTCACTACTTGGAATTTGAGTTGTCTTTCCTCCCTCCCACACCACTCCCAACAAGCACACTGTGAGGTGATAACACATGCCACTCACTCATTCACGGGGCAGACAATCCCTTGCACAAACCCCACCATCAGCATTGTCTATTACAATGAACTGGCTCTTCTTCACTAGAACTTTTATCTATTGGTCCCAAGTTCCAGTGCTATGTGAAAGTAGATTTCACAGTGGTTAAAATGTGTGCCTCGGGGTGGGGGTGGGGAGGGCTCCCTGGTGGCATAAGGGTTAAGTCTAAGCATTATCACCCCTAGTTCGATCCCAAGCCAGGGAGCTAACCCTCAAATGGCACAGCAGACCTCTCCTGTCTTGCCCGCTGCTCCCCTCAGCAGTGTATTTCAGTAGATCTGCCTGTTCTGCTCCCCACTCTGTCTCTGGTGAATCCTCTCACCACCACTCCCACACCTCTGGCCTGCACCCCAGTTCTTCTACGCAAATAAAGACAAAAAACTGTATGCCTTTGTAGCTGATGAAGCTCTTTCCAATGCTGGTTACTCCCACTATTAACTGTATGACCTGATAATTTTTTTTTAACTTTCCTCTAAAGCATAGAACAGTCTGAATAGTATAACCCTTTTTGTAGATACAAAAGATGGAAACAGATTCCCTATTTCATTGACTCAGATGCATGTGTAACTGTAACAGGGTGGTCCCCAGGAAAGGGGGAGGTTCCCTGCCCCCTTCCTAGAAAAAAAAAAATAAGGATGCCTCTTAGAATCTCCCACAACCACTGCCAGCCAGGTGGCAGCTGCAAGGTTTGTGTGAAGAATGGCCAGTGACACTTTCCACGAAGACCAAGAAAGGGTCAGCACTAACACATCTTAGTTCTATGAAATATAAGAAATTCTCTGGGTAGCGTATATCAATTTGTTCTGGAAAGAATCAAAAGCATATTTAGAAGCAGTTACCTCCAGGGAGAGAAACAGAAGATGGGAAATGAGGCTTTCCCTTTCCATTTTCCTCCACTCTACACAGTTTGACTTTTTCAACCTGTGAAATGTATTCAATGATAAATGAGCCATTGGGGGCTTATTTTCTCCTTTGTGCTTCTGTGCCTTGAAAAGGCTTAATCAATCTTAATTTTTTTAACTAGAAGCATAAGTGAAGTAAATAATCAAGTGTACCATCTAAATTCCTAAACTTTTTCACTCTTAGCGTCTTTGCACTTGAGAAATAGAGAAAAGTTTCTAAAGATCTAAAGAAAGACAGAAAGGTAGGACAGTAAGTTGCGAGGAGCACCGTGCAAGAGATAGCAGAGGTGGAGCCCAGGTCAGCAGGACTGCAGAGAGACAGTTGTAGTCTTGCATGGCTGGTGGTTGCCAAAGTTTGCACCAGCTGTTCAGAAAGTCATTTGTCAAAATGTAACAATTGAATATACACGCCTTTCATACAGCAGGGGAGAAGGAGCCAGAGGGGTTAAAACAGGGAGGGATGAGCACAAGAGACTATGGTGAGGATTCAGGGGTGATGAGGTGGTGGGAGATTATGGGGATTTATTCATTTATTGCACAAAAATGAATAACAATGTAAGAAAAATAAATGAATACAATTTTTAAAAAAGAATATGTATGCCTTTGACCCACAGAGTTCACCACAGGGATTTTATTGGGAAGAAAGTTTCTATAACACTCTAAAAACTCCATGCATAAAAATATTTGTGCAGTTTCTTTTAATAAGAAAGATAATTGACAATATCTCAAATTTACATCATAGACTAATAGTTCAGTGAAATATGATGCAGCCAGTGACTGGAAATAAATCCATAAGAACATTGTTTTAAAAATTTGTAAAATTTTAACTAGATTAAATTTTACAAGGCAAGATATAAAGTTGCATATTTAGTACAATTGTGTCAAAGAAACAACACTTTTTATGCAAAAACAATCAAAATGTTGAAGAAACAGCTAAGTAAATTGAAATAGGGAAATAATGGAACTGTCAGCATGCAACCAAGAGGAACCCTGGGATCCCAAGCTTGCATGTTCTAAAGGGGTCCAGCCATCTGTGTGCACAAGGGCAAAGAGAGCCCTAGTGTGAAAGAACTTTAATAAAATTAGTGTGCCTAGAAAGAGAAAAGAAGAACAAAACACCCCAAATTATCAATCCCTTTGTTAGTAAATACCCAGCCCAACAGGATTAGAGCAAAGCAGGGCCACTGAGGCCTGAAATCTGGGAGCCACAGGAAAAGAGTTCTGAAGCAGGAGCCAGAAAGTTGGGACCAAAGGAGCAAAAGCAAAGTACAAAGCAAAGTAATGGCTGCCACTGTCAGTCTCCCAGTCTTTCCCCCATGTGTCCCTTTCAAGTATATTTACATGTCCCTGCTCCTTCAAGTGCTCCAGGCCCCTGGTGCAAGTTCAAAGCCAAAAAGTAAGCATGCCATTCTTCTCTGCCTGTCTCCCCCTGAGCCCACCTGCTTCCCCTTTTATGTAGCTTCATTAAGTGGGAGAGAGAAACATGGTAACTTCCCTAACAGAATAAGGAAGACAGACACCCTAAATCTAGCATTCGCCCCATTCATTCATTCATCCATCCACCACTGTGTTTATGCATTTTCTTTTTTTTTTTAAAGATTTATTTTTTATATAAGAACCAGGATACAGGCCAGATGCGCGGGAGGGTGAGAGGATTCACCAGAGACAGAGTGGGGAACAGAACAGGCAGACTGATGAAACACACTGCTGAGGGGAGCAGCGGGCGAGACAGGAGAGGTCTGCTGTGCCATGTGGGATTCTCACCGGCTGGCTGGGACCAAACCTGCATTACAGAGGCTGCGGACAGCTTCACAGTGCGGCACTCAACCACCTGCGCCACCAGGGAGGCCCTGATTATGCGTTTTCTTTGTGCTGTATACTATGCTCCTCTGAACTAAAATATGACAGTCAAGAAAACATGTGTGACCAAGAAGACTATATGACCTAGAGACTCACAGTTCATTTCCTTAAGGAAACTAACAAAATAAGGAATCAAATTCAAATTAAGAGATAAAGCAATAAAAATAAACTGGTTCAAAAAGCTAGAATAGCAGCAAAATAAAAACTAAAGAAAGAGGAAGGGATTATTAACTATAAAAACTTGAAATAATTCATGCAAATCTTGAAAGAAGAATCACTAAAAAGAAAATATTTTAGGAAAGACCAGTAGCATAGACATCATCTCACAATACTAATCTATAAAAAGGAGAAAAATAAAAACTCAAAATATTAAGAGTGGGGAACTTTGTGTTTCCAGCCAGAACTCAAACAAGAATAAAGGGGAACAAACTGAGAGTTCACAGCTTAGATACACAAGGATCGAAGATGACTGGGCAAACTACTGCCCCCAACTCAAAGGCACAGACAGGCTGTTACAGGGACTCACAACTTTCTGGAGCAGAAATCTCCAGACAGCCACCTCTGAGGTAGGAAAACAAACTGTAATTGACAAAAGTCAAGAGGCTCAGTGTGAACACCTTGGAGTTAAAACCCGTTGGCTGTCCCCAGGCTTCTGTTCTCTTTACCTTCAGAGCTTGCCCCTGTTCTCACAGTGACATTGGAAGAAAATCCCCTTACGGCAGAGAGAGAGCTTTCAACGAATGGCTCTTGGAAAGGCTGGAGCAAGGAATCATTTTGAAATAGCCTAGAACATACTATTTGCTTGCCAAAATATTAAGGAAGAAGAGCTTCCTGCAACAGGCATGAAATGGTCCTTTACTTATTAGAAAAGTATGTACATCACTGTATGATAATAAATTTTAAAAATCTCAGAAAAATGGTTGACTTTCAAAAACACAAAACTTGTTGACTTTCACCAAAACTGATGAAATAAGAGGAAAATTTGACTGAAGCAAGCAAGGGTGTGGAAAATGAGCTTTCTCTCATGCTTCTGTAAAAAATAACCTGATGTCTTCTTGGAAAACAATTTGGAGATCTATGTCAAGGATCTCTAAAACATTCAAGAACTGTAACCTATAAATTACCCGTATGTAAATTTTCCTTGACAAAATAATAAATAAGAGTGCAAAAGAGTATTCTTCCATAGTCAAACATATTTATCAAAGTACTATGTAATAGCAAAAACTGGGAACAACTTATATGTCTAATGATAACAATTCTGATAAATAAATGGTGGTACATCTATCCACTGGGTTATCCAGTCACTTAAAATGAAACTTTAGATGCTTCCTTGTTCCAAAATATGTTCATGATATATTAGTAAGTGAAAACTGCAAAAGCTGCCAAACCAGATGAATAGCATGATCTGTTTTATTTTGAGAGAGAAAATCATTTTAGATGACTACATACTAAATTGCTAACAGTACTTAACTCTGGGGACTTAAATTACGGATGAATTTTTCATTTTCTTCTTCTTACTGTTTTTCTTTTTAGATTAACATATTTATTAAACTATGAACACTTAGGAAAACTGACCAATAAAAATATTAAAATATTGTCTCCAGTGCTGAAAATAGGAGCTAGCATTTTTCATTCTTTGTCCTTATTTCATTTCTTATTCCTGCTATAGCACAGCAGTTGAAAAAAGCCTTTGGTGACAATTTCACTGATTATTGAAAAATAAACTTATAAGTGGTGAGGGTTCCTCGGTTGTGATACCAACTCTATCACTGAAAATGTGAATTCAGTGGTGACCTTCCCCCCCCCCCACCCCGCCCATTCCTCCTCTCTGGAAAGAAAGGCCGAAGGTGGATGGCCTCCAAGCCCAGCTCTAATGCCCACGTCTGCCATGTTTTTCAGGGCACCAGCTCAATCATGCAGAGAATATCTACTGCTGTTGCAAGCTTGATACACAGTCCATTTAGAAGCAGATTCTGAAAAAAACTAAGTAATGTTCATTTGTTTCATTACAACAATTTAATAGGAACAACCATCCAAAAAATGGAAAATGTCAAGTGGGCTATTAAAGGCCTCCAGCAGGAACGGGTGCTTCTAGGCGCAAATATTAAATAGTAGCAATCTCCAGAAAGGAATACAGAGGGGAAATCTGGTGGCAGCAGTTCATACCCCATTTTTGTTTTAAGAGATGATCATGCAGAAGGCTAAAGATCCACAGCAGTGCTGGAGTTTCCACGGTGCCCAGAGGAGCCTTGGCTGGCCTTCCTCGAGCAGTGAATGATATACTCCAGCCGGCCCTTTCGTATAATTCATTGTTAGATTATTGAGTGTGGGTCTGGGACAGGCACTGTGGTAGGGCCAGGGATTCAGAATGGAATGAGGCACTGAATCTGTCCCCATACTGAATCTGTCCCCATAGATCTCACCAATCTTTGAGGAGAAACAAAAGCAAAGAGCTAATTTCAATACTGTAGAGGAATGTGCAGCAGATGTGTAACAGGAGCTTGTTCTGAGCCTTCAGCATGGCCTCCTGAGCCCTGACACCTGAATAATTATTAGCCAGAGGCATCAGGAAAGCTGAGGGGTATTAGGAAAGATGAGAATGTAGGAAGAGTGTCCTGAAAATCAGCATGTTCCATACAGAGTAGCATCCTGCCCAGCAAATGCCCTGTGGAAGAAGGAAAGAAGGGCTAGTGCTGATCGAATGTGCAGGGTCAGGAGATTTAAGGTAGGCAATCACAGGTCCAGATCATTGGAGGCTAGGGAAACAGCCCCTCCATTACCTGGCAAGTAATTACATCTAGGAGACCAAGAAAATATAACCAAGGAGGGCCTCCCTGCTGGTGCAGCAGGTTGAGCACAGTGCTGTGAAGCTGTCTGCAGCCTCTGCAGTGCCGGTTCAATCCCCGCCGGCCATGGAGATACCCACATGGTGCAGCAGACCTCTCTTGTCTCTCCCGCTGCTCCCCTCAGCAGTGTATTTCAGTAGATCTGCCTGTTCTGCTTCCCACTCTGTCTCTGGTGAATCCTCTCACCTCCCACGCATCTGGCCTGTACCCCAGTTCTTGTGTAAATAAATAAATCTTAAAATAATATATATATAACCAAGGACCTGCCCTTGATCCCCACACCACCCCATGCATCCCGTCCCCAGGAGGCTTATTTAGAAATATGATCATCTTTCATAAGCCACATTTGAAATAAAAGATTGCTGTAAAAAAACTTTGGGAAGGGGTGGGAAGAATCACCCCCCCTCCCCACTTGCCTTTGGCCTTCCTTCCAACTACCTGACAGTAGAGAAATGCAAAGAGCAGAAAGTTGGGTCCTCTTGTTTCCAATTCTCCACACTTAATTCTAATTTGCAGCTTGTTTCAAGGTCTCTGCTTCCACTGAAATTAAATCTGTAAAAAATAATTATCTGGTAATTTTCCAGTGGAGGAAAAAAATCAAAACAAACCATGTTCGCTCTGCACCTTGCTACCATTTTCTGGACCCTCTCTTCCAAAACTGGGATCCATGCTGCCCAGGCACAGTACTCACCATCAAGGACACAGAGGCAGAGCCAACTCGGTGAGTGGTAGCCTCTGGACTCAGTGGGAATATTGCTCCTGGGTGCCAGGGGGCCCTGTGAAAGTCTTAGAAAGGAGGAAGGGGTCACGGAGGAATGGGTGATGGGAGGAACTGCGAGCTAGCAGACTCTGGCAAGACTATGGGCAGAAAGACCGCCTCTCCTCGATCACAATTAATACTGTGTTCTTTTCCAGAACATAATCAGTATCATTTATTCCCATCAAAAAAAAAAGAGGAGGCTAGTCCCAGCACACAAAATGAACTTCGGAATATTTTAAGAAACCAAGAGATCATCCCCCAATGTGGACTGCCCTTCATTCATGATTTTGCCTGTTATTTCATTCCACTCGAATACAGATGCAGTGCAAGCAGAAGGCAGGTTTAGAAGAGAGCTGGAGGCTCTTGGGAAGAGTTACGCTGACTCAGTGTTTCACACTCCCAGCCTCAGCATCCTCTTCTGGAAATGAGAGCAATGAGCAACACTTTACTGATAAAAACATCTGACAGATACACCAGGCGCTGTGCCACGCCCAACATTCCACCTTCACAGATGTGATGGCTGTGACTGCAGCAGCCCTTCTGTGGTCATGAGGAAAAAGCCAAGACAAGCACATGTATGTCGGTCCTGTCAAATCTGAGTCCTAAAAGCCAGCAGGAAACTGCTTTCAATTACTTGTTATAGAAGAAAAAGGAAAAAAAATGCATCTTAGTGCTTTAAACCTCAATGATTCAGGTTTTCTGTTACTTCAGTCAAATTTAATGTTGCAAGAACTTTGCTGGGATAATTAAGATAATGTTTGGACATTGCATAGCGCCACTCCTAGAAAACTGCAGGAGTTCAATGTTATCAGCCCTTCCTCTTATCAGTCTTTTCTTTGAAAATAAAATTTTTCCTGGAGCCGAAGCACTGTCAGAGGGAGTGAAGGTGCATTGCTGGTTTGCAGTGTGGAACCAGGCTCTGAGGATCACGAGGACCCTCGTGTCACACCCTAATCTTGCAGATGAGGAAAGAGACGTCCAAAGAAGAAAATCATTCTGCCCAAGGTCACCAAAGTGTAGGTGGCAGAAATAGCAGACACCTGACAAGCACCTGCTGACATCCTCATGGGAAGGGCCCAGCTCCAGAGAGAAGCTGGCCTTAGACGTCTGACTGCTCTGCAGATGAGCTCTCAGCCTCCGAATCTCCCCTGCCCAGCTGTTCCTTCCTTTTCCTGCCAGTTCCCAGTCCAGGCCTCCAGCTCTTCTCTGGGGTAGTCACAGGCCTCCCACCTGCCACCAGACTCTCCCTCCTCCAGCCAAGTATGAGCCACGTGTGTACCCACCACCACCAGTGCAGGCCTCGCCTCTAAACCTGAATGACCCCATGAAGAAGCCTCCATTCCGGGCCAGGTTGAGATCAGACTCCATCTAGCCTGTTGCTCCACCTCCACAGCTGACTCTATTCATGTCAAGCAGTTACTCCTCTCCCTGCCCAGCACATCTGGGCAGCCTCTGGATGGTATTTGCCCCATACCAGCATTTCTGCTTCTCTGGTGCTATTAAAAAATGACCCATATCTCAACAGCCTATTCTTCCTTCTCAGAAATCTAGGAAGACTTATTTTCAGCACTAGACATTTTGGCACGTAGCATGGAAGGCCTCAAATCCCTGCTTAACTCATGTCACTAAATGCCCAATCCTTTCACCTAGACGGCAACTTCTTAGGTGCAAACACTGCTCTGTGTGTCTGGGAATGAGTGCAGGGGAGACTGTCCAGCACGGTAGTGGCTGACCCGCAGCACAAGCAACAACAAATACAGGAGTCAGAGTTGTTGCCTCTAACACCTTCTGAGAACTTTCTACTCACCAATGTTAGCTAGGATTCTGGCAGGGAACATGATGAGCTCACTGGAATCTTGAAAAGACTGAAGAGACTTTTTACAGGTATAAATCAGCATGTATGTGGTATTGACCTCAAACCAAAACAATCAGTTATTCCATCCACAAAGGGTTTATTCAGAAGCAAAACAAACAACCGAAGAGAAGGTAGATGGGAGAGACCTACACGTACCTTCCCAATGGCTGGAGTGGGAGGTTGGGGGTAGGGGGAGGAGCAACGTGATTATGCTGATTTTGCTTGCGTGGGCACTCTCTAGACTCCTGACCGCCTTTAAATAAGGTTCTAAATAGTAATCTTCACAGTACGGGTGAGGAAACTGGAAATGATGGTGGTGCAGCTGAGACTGAAGGAAAGGGGAGGAGACCGTATTGGCCAGGGCTCAGGGAGACCGTGAATCATGGAGAAGGACCCAGCCACAGAAGCCATCACTGTACTGTGGCTGAAGGAGCCCAAAACTCCTTTTTGGTGCAAAACTCACAGCAAAGCCGGAAAGAAGCATGGAAGAAATGGGTTAAGACACAGCACTATAAGCTACCTGCAGCCACTGCAGCATGAGTAAGATCCCTAGCCAGGGAGGTGACTCACATGGCGCAGCAGACCACTCCTGTCTTGCCCGCTGCTCCCCTCAGCAGTGTATTTTGGTCAGTCTGCCTGTTCTGCTCCCCACTCTGTCTCTGGTGAGTCTTCTCACCTTCCATGTCTCTGGCCTGTACCCCAGTTCTTGGATGCATAAATAAATCTTTAAAAAAGAAAAAGAAAAAAGAAATACCACCCTCTCTCTCTTCTCCTATCTCTCATCTGCTGATGCTTCCCATTGGCCAAACTCAATGGAAGACCAGAGGCAAAGAAATCTAAATGAGTTCAAGGGACTTAGCCTCACCCATATTTCCCCAGGACATAGAACAAAAAAAGTCCAGAAAGTAGGGAAAGGAGGAAGCAAAGAGATCAAATGGAGAATAAAGACATAGACAGGCACTGGCTTAACCACTTGCCTGCATTCATTATATCATTTAAGCCTTCCAATAATCACATCAGAAAAGGATTTTGATTCTCATTAACAAATGAGGAAACTGAGGCACAGGGAAATTCATTAACTTGCCCAAAGTCAGAGTTAAAAAGTGACTGAGGCAGGATCTGGATGCAGATAGCCTGAGGCCAGACCCTGCCTGTATGTTTACACAGCATACTAAAATGTTTTATGTACTGAACAAAGGGATAAGCAAACGTAATTAATTAGTGTAATAGTTAATTGTCTCTTCTGCATCAGTCCTTGTTCTGACAAAGCCTAGAGAATCTCCCTCGTTCCCACCAGGGTGAATTTCTCTCCCTACCCTACCCCTCTGCGGAACACACAACCATAACCTAGTTCTCAAAAAATTTTACTCTCAGAACCCTTTACTTTTAAAATTTACCGAGAGTCTTCAGAGCTTTTGCTTATCTGAGTGATATTTGTCAACATTTGTCAAATTAGACAGTCAAACCAAGAAATATTTTCAAAATGCTCAGACACAGAAAAACAATGTCATCACATGTCATGTTATATTGTTTTTCCTCCCGGTAAAGGGAGTTTAAAAAAAAAAGTCATCAAATAATATTGTAAATAATTTGAAAATAGTTTTGATCTGAAGAATCACCTTGAAGGGTCTTGGGGAACTGCCAGACCAGAACTTGAAAACTATCAATCCGAATCTTTATTTCATTAAAATAATTCATGTCAACCGCAGCCACACACACACACACACACACACACACACACACACACGTATCTATATATATATATACAGCCTGGTGTGATGTCCCAAACCTTGATTTTCCTTTCTTTTCTTTTTAGTCTTGTGACTGACATCCACTTGATCCAGCGAGCAGGGCACTCTTGGAGGCCACGTGCCAGAACTGGAGCTAGGAAAGGAAGGCATCTCCAATCAGGCTGCAAGTTAGGAGAAGGTGGCAGGTTATATAGCAAGGGGCATTGTGGAGGCCTACTCAAAGAAGCTGGTAAACTGGCAACAATGCATTCCCAGTCAAGACTCAATACACCTCATCAACTCTACAATCGTTTCTATTTTTCATTCGCTGTGTATTGAGCAAAAAGACACACACCCAGATACACACACTATATAGAGACATGGATATGGCTTTGATATAGATAATTCTAAGCTTACCTCCAGTGCTTAAATGCCCAATCTTCCTTTTACCTAGATTGCAAGCTCCTTATGAACAAAGACTGCTCTGTCTGTGCATATCTTGGGAATATATATATATATATATATATATATATATATATATATAGAGAGAGAGAGAGAGAGAGAGAATATGTATATAATTCCTTGGCAATATCTATATATACATATATAGAAACATATAGATAGAGTTTCTAAGCTTCATCACAACACAGGGCAGCTCTATTGAGTGTATATTGTAGATGAAAATACAAAAGAAACTGCAACTGCAAGAAGTAATGTACTTTGTCCAGTTGGTAAATAATTAAGCCACAATTTGGACCCAGGAAGTCTAACAGGCTCAAAAACCCAAGTTAAGCTAGTTTCCACGATGTCTTTCAGCCATGTTTTTCTCCCTAATCAGGAGTAGTCTTGTCATGTGATCCCCTCATGCACCCCAAACTTTTTCACTGTCCTATTACCACAACACAGACACAGACTATGCAGGGGGCAGGTGGGGAGCAGGTGACAGACTATAAAGCAGAGGGCACTGGGGAGCCCTCCTCCACTAAGCGCGGCACACAACCCAGCTTCAAGATTCCTCACTAAGAAGCAGCCCATTGGACTTCCCAGACGGCCACGCAGAAGGGATGGGCACCACTTCTTGGGCTTGCAGCTGACATTTCCTCCCTGGGCTTTCAATGAGAATATCCTTCCTTCCTTTCTTAGAGATGATTCCTTCAGTGCATTGCTAATTACCTCCTGCCTGTCCTTGGTGCCTGCAATTCCAATCACTTGTTTAAAAACAAATTAAGTAAATCTTCTTGCTCACTCTGTGTGTTTATTCTCATTGTCCTTGAAGAAATTAACTCTCCCTGGGCATTTGAGGGGGAAAAAAATCCTGAAAAGTAAAAATAGCTGTTTTAATATACCATAGTAAAAGTTCAGGAGGACTGAATGAATGCTTTATTTTCTTCAAATATCAGCTTTTCAAAAGCTCCTGCCACCAACCTTTTTCCCACTCCTAACAGGTTAACCCAGCAGATGAACAAATGTTGCACTTTCCTAACTCAGAAGCATTTCCTGCAGCTAGCCCTGGTTTGAGTGATCTGCACGTGTGCGCATGGGGACCGTGTTCTGTGGACAAGAGGCAGGAGTGCCCAAGTAAATGGTGCTACCCAACACCTACTCTCAGTAGACTTAGACTCCCCGAGGTCTCGAAAAACATGGAAAAGCAAAGACAAAGACATTAACTCACAAGATTAAATTCAGCTCAGGGAGAACGAGGCACATCTCTTATTCATGAGTGTTGGAGATTGCAGAGGTGTGACTCCTGCACTATATTCCTTTTGCTTAGAGTGATGTCATCAAGATGGCAACTTATCTTATTACCAGCTTCAGGCTCCTTCACAAGATGAGCAGCTGGCATCCATTCACAGATAAGACTTTACTGTGAAAGTCCGAAAACCTGAGAGTTAGACACAAATCCACCCATTCCCTTTGACTACAGAAACCAAGAAGGACCTCATTTGAAAGATGAGAGGGTAGATATCACTTCGCCTGCATTGCCCTCCCCCAGGCAGCTCAATGCTACTCCATGAGAGTCCCCATGGGGCCTGTGTCCGCCAAGGGGAATGAGAGCCCAAGGTATAAGTCCAAGGTGGATCCAGCTCCCCCTGGTTTGTAGGATACTTCCCAAGAGGTCCACTCAGGACTCACCTCACAGGGATTGTGGCAGGAATCTATAGGTCTCTGCCACTGAAGGTCAAGAATAGAGGCAGGGTTTAAAGCAACCAGCACTCATATTTTGCTGGACTGTATTTCCATTTGCATGGCATCCAAGCAGAGTCTGGACAGCAGCTCTGCACATCTGTACAGCTAAACTGGTGGCTGAGTGGCCTAAACAATGGATCATAGCACTGCGGAGCCTCTATGGCCAGTGTGCAGAGGGCCGGTGGGTACATGAACAGGAGACTAACATCACTAATCATTAGGGAAATAAAACCAAAAGCACAAAGAGATATCGCTGCACCCCTGTTAGAATGGCCAACATCAAAAAGACAGGGGAAAAAACAAGTGTTGGCAAGGATGTAGAGAAAAGGCAACACTTGTGTAGTCTTGGTGGGAATGTAAATTGGTGCAGCCACTATGGAAAACAGTGTGGAGTTTCCTCACAGATTAAAATAAGAAGTATCATATCATCCAGCAATTCTGTGTCTGGGTATATATCTAAATGAAATCAAGTCACTGTCTCGATGAGATATCTGTACCTACCCCGTTTCACTACAGCAGATTTTATAATAGCTTAAACATGGAATCAACTCAAATGTCCATCCACATGGATGAATGGATAAAAGAGGTTACAATTATATGTGTGTGCGTACTGTTACATATGTATGTATGATTATCTATCATATATATCACATCCATCGCCTCTCATATATATATATATCACATTATATTATATACATATATATCAAATGAAACAGAGTACAGCCATAAAGAAGAACAAAATCACTGTCATTTATGACAAATCGATGAATTTGAGGACATTATGCTAAGTTAAATAAGTCCAATAAAGAAAGACAAATACCATATAATCTTATTTATAAGTGAAATAAAAAAAACTCATAATAACAAAAAGCAGATTGGTATTTGCCAGAGGAGGGACAGGAATTGAGGGGAAAGGGTGTAGGTGATCAAACCTATAAACTCAGGGTTGTAGGCTCTGAGGATATCATGCACAGCACGGTGACTATAGTTACTACAATTGCATTATATACTTGAAAACTGCTAAGAGATTAGATCTGGAAACTTCATACTTCCCATCCCCTGGAAAAAAACCCAACTTGGTGAGGTGATGAATCTGTTACAGAATGTCCATGTTCCAGAAACCTACATTCCTTATAAGCAGAGCCCATTATTAGAACCCAAAATGAGAGAGGACGCTCCCTTGGGCAGGTGGTGGCTGTGCTTGAGGATGTCCGTGTGCACTGACAAGCCAACACCTGGCATTGGGATCCTTCCCCTGATTTCCTCTGACTGGAGGCCACAGGTCATAAACCATGAACATTCCTGCTCTAACCAGCCATTTACTAATCCCAAAAGAAGACAGAACATGGAGACAAGGATGCCAAACTGGTGTTTCTGGAACACAAGGGTTGAAAGACATTACATGAAACAGGAAAGGGTAGGAGGTCAAATAAACACGGGGAAGAAATCCTGCAAAAGCGGACCCTCTGGAGAGTCACAGGGCACGCAAAGGTCCTGAGGAGACCTGCCAGGGAGGAAGAGGCTAAACTGGGTCCAATCTCATTTCCTTGACCACACACTTGCATTTTCTATGTGACTTTGCTTATTAGTCTTTTATGGAACTGATGTTCCCCTGAGCAGTTTGGGGAAAAATGTTATTCTAAGTTAAAAGGAAGTGCAGGCTGTTTCTGTCAAGGAATTATTTCTCACAAAGGAACCATTGTAAAAAAGCAAAATAACAGCGAGAGAGAGAGAAAATGAATGTAAAATTGAAAATACTCACCCCATCAGCCCTGCCTAAGTAACTTCATATCTCTTTGTGGTTGTCTCTTGTAAACCTTCTGCAAACTTTTATGTTAATTATGTGTGCACATGTGTTACTATCTGTGTAATGTGTGCACATGTGTACATTGATATGTGTGTATGGGGGGAGTCCCCAGGAATGAAGAAAAAGTAGGCTTCATTTAAATCCCTCAAAGGAACAGCAGCTCCTCCTGAACATTGTGAGGAAGGAAAATGCTGCCAGAAGGGTTTTCAAATTGTGCATTAAAAATTAAAATTAAAATGCAATACCTTGGAGGTGTTTTCTTCTCCTTCTCCTAGCTAATTAGTGTAGGAACAGATAAAAGTCAAGTGATCTGGAAAGAAGAATCGTGCTGAAGTTTCTCTGTCCAGGCCTGTGCAATTTACAAGAGAATGGGCTCCCGCCACCACACCTATGACCAAATTCCACCTCCCTCCTCCGTGCCTGTGCGGGTCTCAGCCAGCCGCATCCCTCCATCATTGGCCGTCTTCCACGCCTGGGGGCTAATAGAGGGAGACTGGAAGACAGGAGCTGGGGAACAGAGATGTGCTCTGTTTTTTTGGTTACTGGCCCTGCCAGTGTCACCCTAGAAATGGCCCCAGTTCCAGCAGTAGAAATTAGTTCTGATCCCCAGCTCACACAGAACCAACTTGGTTGCTGATCCTCCAGACACAAAATCCCGAGTTCCCCAGAGACTCTGTCTGACTTCTCAGGCACCAAGGTATCCCCTCCAGCTGATACCCAGCTCTGGAGAGCCCCTTCTCAGAGCTACTAGATGGTGTAACCCCAGCCACACGCTCTGCAGGGAACAGTGCTTTCTGCATACTCACTTCTGGTTTACCTCAGTGTTCCCTTTTTACTCCCCTGCTATCCCCCAAGACCTGTGCAGTAGTCCCTATTTAGCCTTGCTTCCTCTTTCTACGGTTTGTTACCCATGATCTGAAAATATCACCTACAATTACATATTTTGAGAGAGCACATTCACATAACTGCTATTGTCACATATTGCTATAATGCTCTATTTTATTATTTGTTATTGCGTACTGTGCCTAATTCATAAATTGAACTTTACCAGAGGTGTATCTATACAGGAAAAACATGGTATGTACATAGCGGTCAGTACTATCACGTTCTGAGGAATCACTGGGGGCCTTGGAAGGTATCCCTTGTGGAGAAAAGAGAGTCTACTTCATACACAACTCAATATTAAATTCCCTTTCTGAAATACCTTGTGCTGTTGCTGTGTGTTCCTGACTCATAAAGGACACAACACCTGCCAGCATCTCAGGAAGGCAAATGCAAAGACAAAGCTGCAGACACCCTGAGAGGAAATTTTGCAGAGGCTGCAGCTTTCATGCTGTCCCCCAATGGCTCTTTCACAGACCCTGGCAGCTAAAGTCACCCAGTTGTGCTGCCAATCCTCCCTCAGCCCTATTAAGCAGCCAGCCTCAGCGCTGTCGGGAGAGCCCCAGGAACTCTTTCTCCAACTTCTGACTACTCTTAGCAGCTCAGGAGCCTCTCTTCTGTGTGGCGCACTGGTGAAAGGGCACTAGACATCCCCAGGGAGGAAGGAATGGGGCGAGCAGCCAGCAGCAACGTGCAGGAGAGAGCCGGGAAAAGCAAGCTTGCGTCCTTGCACACACCGAGCATGGTCTCGCTCCCCAGCTTCAGAGTCACACCCTCCCCCACTATTCCCTAACCCTTATTCAGCCATGTTTCCTCCGCCACTCAATGAACCCGACACATAAGAGGTGGTTAGCCAGCATCTGTTGTTTCTTTTTAAATTAAGGTTATTAATGAAGAAATGTCATCAAGGGGCTTCCTATCCAATGAGGCTGATAGAAAGGGTGAGGGGACACTTCCATTCTGAATGAAAGTTCCCATTCCTGATCTATAGAGAGATTTCTCTTGGCCTGAACTGTGTTCCTTCAAAAGTCCTATGTTGAGGTCCTGAACCTAACACCTAGAATGTGACTGTATTCCAAGGCTGGGCCTTTAAAGAGGAAGTTAAGGTAAAATGAGCTCGTAAGGGTAGGCTCTCATCCAAGCAGACTGGACGAGGATCCAGACACAGGCAGACCATGTGAAGACACAGTTGAAGGCCATCTATCTACAAGCCAAGGAGAGAGGCCACAGGAGAAATGAAACCACCGAAACCTTGATCCAACTCCCCACATTCAGCACATAAGAAAATAAATTTCTGTTGTTTAAACCATCCAGTCTGTGACATTTTGTTATCCTAGCCCTAGCAAACTAATAAAAGACCATATATTGCAAATTAAAATCCAGGGCCCAAGTGTCAAAGGATTTGACAGTGGGCAGAGCTGTGTCTGGTCACTCAAGAAAGTCCTCCAGCAAAAACGCTGGCAGTGGGGCCTCCCTTGTGGCACAAGGGGTCAAGACACAGCATATGGGGCTGTCCGCAGTCTCTGCTGCACGAGTTTGATCCCCAGCCGGGGACATACCTACATGTTGCAGCAGACCTCTCCTGTCTCAGCCGCTGCTCCCCTCGACAGTGTATTTTAGTCAATCTTCCTATTCTGTTCCCCACTCTGTCTCTGGTGAATCCTTCTACCCTCCTCTCCTCTGGCCTGTACCCCAGTTCTTGTATACATAATTAAAAAAAAAAAAAAAACGCTGGCAATGACAGTCAAGTCCAAAATGTATTCTAATCATAGGCCTCATGCATATAAACATCTGTCTCAAGAACCATCCTTAGACAAGAGTTTGCTCAAATTGGATTTAATGTGACTTGGAAACATAGAGAATTGTTCCACCTCTTATCAGTCAAATATCAGAGTCAGTCCATATATGCTGAATAGCTTTCTGGCTTGAACTTCCCTAGACAGCCTTCCTACTCCTTTGGAGTTCCTCTCTAAATCAGCCCGTTCTCTGGAGTACTAGTGAAACATGCAGCCCATCCTCACATTAGCCATCATCTTCATGCAATCATGGAATGTTCGTTGAACAGGCAGTGTCATGGGCCCCTCCCTGTCATACATGACCCTGCTCACCACACATAGTCACACCACACCATTGCACTTTTTATTTAAAGACAGTTATCAGGATAGCACAGGTGTACACAGTGGTAACAAATAGTCCCTGAAACTCAATGGTTTCACAAAACAAAAGTTTATTTCTCATTTAGTCCCATGTGGGGCTGAGTGGTACCCTAGGGCTTTGGCAGTCTAGAGTGTTTTCATTGTGTGGCTCCACGTATCGCAGGCACTTCAGGCTCACTGAGGCAGGGGAAGGAGATAGACATACTCACTTGTGGGTTTGTCACTGCCCAATCCACACACTTTGCATCCACCCTCATTTCTCTGTCCAGTAGTCACCATCTAAACATGAGGGGCAGGGAGGTAAAACATCCATGCCCCCCCTCCAAAAAAAAAGAGAGCAGACTTTGGTGCATGCTAGTAATGTGAGCCACTGACCCGCAGGGGCAATCTTGTGAGAACCCACAAAACACAGAGCCATAATACACAACAGTGCAGTGGGGCCCACTTGGGCCGGGGAGACATAATCCAGAGCCAAGAATGCCAAGCCACAGCTACTCCCCACTAAGTAAAACTTTGCCAAATTTTACTCCACAAATTTTTATCATTAAGTCGAACCACATTGGATAGCACGTCCCTCTGTATCAGATTATCCTGCTTTGCCCTTAATTGATGTGCCATCTATTAGTTATCCATGGGAGCAGCATGGTGCTGAAAGGTCAAGATGTCACAGCGAATGCTCCCGGATGCCAAGTGCCCACAAGGAGATGAGGGGAGTTCCCAGGACAAAGATGTCACAGGCAGGCTGAAATCAATGGTGATAGTACAAGGTCCCGAAACTGGGGTGGGTGGGACTGTGGCCAGACAGGGCCCAGGGTTCCACTTCAGAGCTAGACAAGAGATAGCCAGCCCATGACGACCCTACATACACCAAGCTATCAGCAAAATCACCCAGGACTTGTGAAGCAGTGGACTTTATCTTCAGCTACCATAAAAACCCAAACAATGGCTGACAATGAGATTCCAGGCCTGGGAAAACGTACTGAGGCCACTCACTATAAACTAACACATATTGAGTCCTAAGAAGTCTAATCTCAAGGGTTTTCCAAACAAATAAATGTTGAAAAATTATATGGTTTGGTTCTTAATGAAATAGTTGCAACTCTTCCCCAACCTTAGAAACATTTTTATAAATACAGAGACCTGTGTATCTATTTCTTTACCCTAAATATTAAAAGATTAAAATACACTCTCTAGGCCTCCCTGGTGGCGCAGGTGGTTGAGCACAGTGCTATGAAGCTGTCCACAGCCTCTGCAGTGCCGGTTCGATCCCCACCGGCCTCAGAGCAACCCACATGGCGAGCAGACCTCTCCTGTCTCGCCTGCTGCTCCCCTCAGCAGTGTATTTCAGTCAATCTGCCTGTTCTATTCCCCAATCTGTCTCTGGTGAACCCTTTCACCCCCACACCTCTGGTCTGTACCCCAGTTCTTGTATGCATAAATACATAAATCTTTAAAAAAAAAGATTGCCTTCCTTTCCAAGTTGCTTCAAAAGCAGCTGAATATGGAAACCTCAGCCAAGCAGCCCTACAGCCTGTACCCAGGCCAGGAAACCACATGCTCAAATGGAGGAGTTAGTCCAAGGATGGAGACAGTAGTCTCGCACCAAAAGGGAGACTGAAGACAATGGCACAATGTCTGATGGTGCTGGGAAGGCCCTTGCAACATTTCTTACTGTTCAGTCCCCTGGGATGTGTAGCCGCCTCCACTGGGGAGAAGCAGACTCAAACCCAGTCCCATTAATCCATCCTTGCACTCCTGCTGCAAATTTTCCTCAAGAGAGAAACTGTCAGTCAAGTAACAAGATGTGATTCATCCCGTTCAAAGGGAAATTTCAATCTATTAGTGGTCAAGATGCTGGTATGGAGACTTTGTTTTTAAGGCTAACTCCCATTTATAGAAGACACTTAGAACATTGATTTATATCAGGTAATAAAATTTGAACTAACACAGTAGTTTATAAATCCTGAACATAAACCCAAAGGAATCATTCTTTTAGTACTATCAAATTATCTGCTTGGCTAAAGCAACACACTGACCCATCCAATGGTTTCATTCAGCCAGAGCGGATGCTTTCTGGGTTTGAGAGGGAACAGTTTTCCTCAATACGTAACTTGAGGATTCATTCTCTCCTGCACCTGCAAAGTGAATACACTGAGTCCACACAAGAACAACTATGTGCCTTGTGTCCTTCCTCATTGAGTAGAAAGAACCCCTGGCAGAATGGGACCCAAGGAGAGATTATCAAAATGTAGGTGTTCTAGTACCTTCGCTCCATGATGCTAAGAACGCACAGGTGTGAGCAATGGGACAGATCAAGATTTGCACCCAGGACTGCCTGTTTCCCAGCTGTGCTTCCTCCATCACACTGAGCTGAATGGAGGGCCACGTTTCTTACATGCCACAGACTCTGCCTGCCCAGGTTGATTTTTCTGCCACTCTCTTCTTGTACTTTCTTGGGGCACTCTCCTAAGCAAAAGCACCCTGTCAAGTGGGGAGAAGTAAAATCACAATATCAATAACTCTGTTCAGGGCTGGCTTATTTCAAACTTATGAAAGCGTCTGGAAAAGGGTGAATCAATATGTGCTTCTGCCTTTCTAGATGTATAGCAACAATTCCATGCCTTCCATGAGTTCTAAGAAATGCCAATCATTTTCTAGCAGTCAGGGAGCTGTAACTTTTGCTTTTGCCAATATACACCTCAGCCTGAAATGGAAAATCATTTTGTCAAACAGGAGGAGACCATTATTTAAAAATAAGATTCATATATGATTCGCGTTTGGGACATGATGTTGAAAATCCTCCACGCAATCCAGTGACATCGCCTTGGCTTTACACAATGATTGCAAGTCTCTGCACTTTCTAAAAGAATCCCTGCAGCCCTCCAATATACTGAGACTTTGTCCCTAAAAATGCTAACCATTGTCAAATTTCCTAAGTAACTTTACTTGCAAGGATATGTGAAAAGTTGGAAAATGAATTCCTCTTCAGTCCAATCCCCTTGTGAAAAGTATACTTTGCTTACAAATTCTATTAGAAGTGATACACACCTATATGAATATTTTTCCCAGAAATGAGATGACTGAGTATCCTTCGAATTTTCAAACATCAAGTAGGAAAAGAATTATTTCCACATTCTCCTGTGCTATACAATTAGAAAAGGCCCAGGAATTACACACACTTCTCAAGTATTCTTCCCCTGTAAGATGCCTAAAGTCCAACTCTCTGAAAAGCTTTCCTTTGGGCCAAGTGCTGTCTTTTCCTGCCCTTCCGGAAATGAAATAATCTTAGGAGAAATATAATTAGTTCCATCACACCTACATTGCCTTTAAGAAACACTCACAAGTGCTTGCCCTGTGTGAAATGAACAGGAACATGTTGATCCTGGAGAAGCTGGTGGGGTGGGAGAAGACAGGCAGATGCATGCTCCTCACAGACTGTGTAAGACGCACAGTGACTGGAGGTGTGAAATATTTCAGAGAAGCCCTTTGGGTGGGGGAAGGAGGAGCTTCAGGTTGGATGAAACTCAACGGGGATATTTTTAGAAGGCAGATGCTCAAGAAGATGTTTAGAAGGCAGACAAGGTGAGAAATGCCCTTTGGATACCGGGAGCAGCAGGCGTTCTCACTCCAGTGAAAATCTGTAGAACGCATTTGTCGGACTTCTGGGACTTAAATAGGGGTGGGTGTGTGGAGTCGTCTTTTCTCTGCCAGGATGGGCTGTAGCAACACTCAGTGTTAGTTGGGGGTGGGGGGAGAGGAGAGGCTACTGCAAGAGGGAGAAGAATACAGAGCGAGTGTTGGGACACACAGACAAATGTCACACAGGCTCCCCACCTCTCTGACAGCTGAGCCTGAAAGAGATGAGAGAAGTGGTGGGGAGTAAGGGACAGACCAAAGGTGGGACCCTATAAGCAGAAGTCAGAGCCCGAAGGGAGTTTAATCCAACCTTCTCCCAGCAGCTCCACATGCCTGCTTCTTAGCTGAGGCGCTGGCCACATGGGACATGCAGCAACAGCAGTGAGTCAAAGCTGAGCCACAGCTCTCAGTTACCTCCCCTGTAGCTGAGCCACAGCTCTCAGTTACCTCCCAGTGTTCTGTGGGCTCAGCCCACATGGTGCTACCTGGACACGTTCCTGGGAGTCAGATGAAGCAGAGGATGGCACGCAAGGCTATCTCCAGGCTGGATGGCAGAGGGTGTCCCAGTATCTGACAGTTGGTGAGATGAAGGCACAGAAACAGCCCCTGGGAAAGACTTCCAGAACAGGAACTGTGGCAACACTGTGAAATGAATAGTTTGTTCTGGCTCCTCTTGAGTGTCTACCACAGCCCTGAGACTTGATTCACCCACAGAAGGTGAGCACAGGGCCAGCAGGGAAGCTGAGCACAACATAGACCCTGTGTGCTGATGTCTGGTACATGCTCCTATGTGTTTGCCATCATTCCTGGTTCTTTCTGCATCTGCCCCGAAGGTCACTCCCCCACTGAACCAATTCCTTACCCCAGGAATCTTTGCCAAGCTTGCCACAGCCCTTAGGAAGAAACGTATTACTTTTCCAGCTGAACTCTAGGTTTTCTATAGAACTATAATGTCCAATACACTGTCCAAGATGGTAGCCATGGGCCACATGTGGCTACTGAGCACTTGACATGTGGCTGGTCTGAACAAGTCTGAACAAGCTAAAATACATACCAGAGTCAAGAGGTAGTATAAAAAAATGCAAAATTCTACATTAATAACTATATTGATTACATGTATAAAATAGTATCTTCATATATTGGGTTAAATAAAAGGTAACTAATTCATCTTCTCCTTTTATTTTTTTGAGTATGGCTACTAGAAACTGGAAGATGACACACATGGCTCTCATCATGGTTCTCCTGGGTTTCCAGTTCTCACTTCTCCAGCTTCGCTGCTCAAAATTTTTGTCTCCTTGTCCAGTAGGTGAGTGATGCCTGGCTGGGGAAAACAGCCAAGTGTTAATATGCACAGATCAACAGCTCACACCATGTGGGCAGCAGAATGCCCCTGTACTACTCTCAGTATCCGAACATCATAACTGAGTAGTGTAGCTGATGGAGAACCCCTCTGGGGCTCTCCACCTGTCCCATGGACTCTTTTCCTCCTGACTTTCTCTCCTCCTTATGGTTCCCTCCATTCATTCTCTGCCCTGAAGTCATCTACCCTATGACAAGCTGAAGAATAGAATTCAGCATCCCTAGCTCCATCTTTCCTGTTGTCCTTCACACATCTAAGCCTGAAGAAGGTGAAACTACATATTGTGAAGAGCAAAGTGTCAGCCTCAGAAACCAAGGACATGGGCTCTCATCCTGACTCCACCTTTGTAAGTGTATGGCCCTGCGTGCATTCAACCATCTCTGCGTTTCAGTATCCTCTGCTGTCAAGTGAACTCCACTTATCACCTCCGATCATTGTGTGTCTCAGATGAGAGGATGCTGTAAGACTGGCATGGAGCTTGCTTCCCTGGGACCTCCTCCCTGCTGCTCCTAAAGAGATGGTTTAGACCCCTGCAGCCAAGAATACAAGAGTTTAAGCATTGACTCAGTAAGAAATGCATGAAGGCATGGACAGTGGCTGGGCACTGCCAAAAAATGGAGGAGCAAGTAATTTGCACTTGGGAGACTGAGGCACATGGACCCTTGCTCAGAGTCAGTCCCACTGTCACTAGTTTGCTCGGACACACACCTGTGTGCCCCCAGTGGAGGAAAACAAGCCTTGAAGAATCATGGAGGGGACCTGTGTAGAGAGGGAAGGAGAGAGGAAAACAGAAATCAGAAAGGCCAGGTGAGGTAATGTAAGAAGGAATGAGAGAGAGCACATTTTGCTTGAGGCCTGCCCTTGATGTCACAACTTGAAAAGCAAACTCATTGATGTGAGGCCAGGAGAACTAGCATGGTTCAACTCCTGATACAAATTTTATACAGCAAATATACAGGGAGCATGGGGAAATAGATGAAACCAACACACTGAACACACAGGACTCATGGGACACCTTCAGAAACCAAAAGTTCTTCTTCCCTCCTACTTCCTCTTACCAAATTCATAAGTAAGGGATAGTTTTATCTCTGCCCTGGACAGAATTATTGACTGTCTGAAGAATTTTCTAATCTCTCTTAGATAATAAAACATTCTAGGATAGTGAAATCTCAAACACTGCCGTAATACAGAAAGTAGAATGTCCAGTCACATATAATAAGCAACATGTAGAGTCCAGGTGACACTCTTGCCTGTCCCAGAGAAGATGTGCTGGCAGAGAGGGCCAGAGAGGAAGGGGATGCCTTCGTTTCTGTTCTTCCTTAAAAGATCACCATTTCTTTGTTCTTCGAGTTTCCATTGAAACCCAAAATTTGAGTCCCTTCTGCATCTTAAGAGTGGAGGGGGTGAATGGTAAGGTGAACAGCAAAGATATTCTTGGGCAAATTGTCATGAGATGGCTTTGTCCTCTCTTGCCTACCAAGGTTTAGAATTGCCTCCTTTTATGGGGGTTTTCATGACTTCTTTGCCAAATGGTGCTGTGGCATTGCCAGTACCTGTCCTTCCCCTAGCCAAGGCTGCTCTGACTTCAGGATGTACATGTACACACACACACACACACACACACACACTCTCTCTGGTGGGATCTGTTACTCCCCTGGTGGTCATTTGAGTCAATGAGTCAGTGGCTCTGGACCAGACCTGTCTCCAGAGGAGCCACATCCTTCTAGTTCATGAGTTACAGCCTCACAGATTGTATGTGTGCTGATATTCTGGCAAGCAGGGTTGCCTGGCTGCAGCTATTCTCTTTAGGTCCCATGTAGTAAATAACTCTGACCAGTTGCTGTGTACACAGGGATAAGGAGGAAGTCACAGCACCCCCTGCTGCAGAGGATCTAGGTCAAATTCCCCAAGTGTCCAACTGAGCCCCTCTCTCCCCTTGTACCTTCCCACTTGGGTGGGAAAGAACTTTAGAGAAAGGTAGAACCACCCCCAGAGAAATCCCTCTCCCCAGCCTCTCATTGTGTCTACTCTTTGGAGTAGATACAGAGAGACTTAATTTGAATGAGAAGTTCAAGAATCAAAGAGCCAACTCTTGGCCACCTACTTTGAAATTTTTGCAAGGTGTTCTTTTAAGAACATATAAAACATCATCTATGTTTTCATGTGCCAAAAGCAAACTTTACTCAAAAGATATCAATCTATATATCTTGCTCTTTATGTTTATTTTTCCCCAGCCACTTTCATAGAGGATTTGTGGGTAGAAACTATGTTTCATACCTGAGCCCAGGGAAGCAAACCGATTGCTGTGGATCTAACCATGGAAGATATGGGCAAGAGTGCTGGGTGATCCAGGCAGACAGGGACTCCCCACTAAAGAAGACAAAGCTCAGAAAGAGTGATTCACCCCACCCATTTCCCCCAGGAGCAGGAAGCATTGGGGAGTGAGGCAACACAGCGCAGTTGTGTTGGAATGTACCAGGGTTGCAGAGAAAGCCCAGGCCACAGACTGCAGAGATGCGGGTCTGAAACCCAAGAACAGGGTGAGTGGCAGTAACACAGGTACCATCTAAGCCACTTCACTGGCAGTGGATGTCTCTAGGGCTTTCCCCAACTCATTGAAGTCACAGTAACAGATTAGTTCTCCCTGACATACAGCACTGTCTACTGTGAAAGTGGTAGTTCTGCCCTCTTCCTATTTAGAAAGCAAATAATAGGGGGAACTAAAGAAAACACAATAAATGGAAACCTGAGTCCTCAGGTAAATACAATGCCACTGAGAGAGAACAAATCTCCACAACCGAACCACAAAGACATGGAAGATATTTTCTTCCTCTCAAATACAGAATTCAAAATTGCCATAATAAATAATTCAAAGAAATGGAAGAAAACAGAAAAGTTAATCAAAGAAATACAAGAAAACTCAAAAACACAAATGAATGTCCTCAGAAATAAAGTCACTAAATACAAGATTGAAATGGAAGCTTTCAATTACAAAGTAATAGAGAAGCAGAATATAAGATGATCACTAGAGGAGATAAAAGAAAATCTGGAGAGAGAGAGAAAGGAACAAAGAAATAATTTTAAAAATAATACAGAAAAACTTCCCACACCTGAAGAAGAAACTAAATATACAAGTCCGGGAGCTAAAAGAATGCCAGAGTGTCCAGACAGAATGACACCCACGCCACAGTAATGAAACTTCCAAGAGTTCAAGACAAGAGAAAGAACATTGAAGCTGCAGAAGGAAAGGAAACATAATTTATAAAAGAAACGTCATCAGGGAGGGCCTCCCCGGTGGCGCAACGGTTGAGCGCTGGGTTGCGAAGGTGCCCGCAGCCTCTGCAGCGCAGGTTCGATCCCCGGCTGCTCCCCGGCCACCGGAGGAGGGTCCCACATGGCGCACAGACCTCTCCTGCCTCCCGCTGCTCCCCTCAGCAGTGTACTTCCGTCCTTCTGCCTGCTCTGCTCCCTGCTCTGGCTCTGGTGAATTCTCTCACCCTCCCACGCTTCTGACTGTACCTAGTGCTTGTATAAATAAATAAATAAATCTTTGAAAAAAGAAAAAAACCTCATCAGTCTTCATCTGACTTCTCTGAAGAAACACTACAAGCAAGGAGACAATGAAATGATGTGATCAAGATACTTAAAGATAAAAACCACCAACCAACAATACCTTATCATTCAAGGACCCCCTTCAGGTAAAAAGGAGAAATAAAGGCTTTCTCACACAAACAGAAGCTGAAGAGCTCGCAAACACTAGACCTCCCCTCCAAGAAATGTTGAAAGGAGCCTCTAAATCTAAATCTAAATTGAAGAACATGACAAAGAATTGAACAAGGAAAAGAAGATCAAAATTAAAACAAAATGGCAGGAGCAAATTTTCATATATCCACAATCACTCTAACTATAAATTGCCTGAACTCACCAACTAAAAGGCACAGATGTCTGGTTGGATTAGAAAACAGAATCCAGCTTTCTGCTATCTCCACCTGAGCTCCAAAGATAAACATAGGCTCAGAGTAAAGGATTGAAAATAATCCTACAAGTAAATAAAACCCAAAGGAATGCAGAAACTGCCAGACTTATATCAGAAAAAAATAGATTTCCAGCTAAAAAGGCTACTATAATAATGAGTAAGGAAACAAAAGTGGCAGTAACTGGTCCAGCCACTATGCAAAGCTGTGTGGAGTTTCCTCGGAACACTAAAAATGGATCTACCATATGACCCAGCAATTCCACTCCTAGGGATCTACCCAAAGGACACAAACACACTCATCAAATGGAAACCTGCATGCCTATGTCCACTGCAACACTAGTAACAACCAAGCTAGGACAACAACTTAAGTGCCCCAAAACAGACAGGTGAATCAAGAAGATATCTTATAGATACATAAGGAAACACTGCTTAGCTATTTAAAAAAAATAAACTCTTATCATTTGTGACACATATGGAACTGGAGGAGAGTATACTAAGCAAAATAAACCAGAAGGAGAAAGACAAATACCAGGTGGTGTCATTTATATGTGGAATACAGAGAAACAAAACAAAGGGTCAGAAAAAGCCATACTAATAACAAACTCCCAGCATCTGGCTGTGGAACTGAGGTCACCAACGAGGGAAGAGGGGCAAGAACAAAACCAGGAGGGGGCACCTTGGATTATGGGGATGGACTGTGGGTGCTTTGGTGGGGGGCGTGGTATAGTAACAACAGCTGAAAGGATTGATTCTAATTTACTGAAACACAAACAACGTTGTCAGCCAATGTCACCTCAAATAGAAAAAGAAAATAACAATTCAAATACCTTTTTCTCACACCATGTTCCCCCAATTCCATATTTATTTATATCTTTCATAATTAAGCTTCTCAAAAAATAGTTTTCACATCTTCATTTGCTACTCTCTTTTATATATATATATATATATATAAATATTTAGTGTTTTTTTTTAAAGATTTATTTGTTTATTTATTTATTTATTTATACAAGCACTGGGTACAGTCAGAAGCGCGGGAAGGTGAGAGAATTCACCAGAGCCAGAGCGGGGAGCAGAGCAGGCAGAAGGACCGAAGTGCACTGCTGAGGGGTGCAGCGGGCGGCAGGAGAGGCCTGCGCCATGTGGGACCCTCCTCCGGTGGCCGGGGAGCAGCCGGGGATCGAACCGGCGCTGCAGAGGCTGTGGGCAGCTTTGCAACCCAGCGCTCAACCGCTGCGCCACCGGGGAGGCCCAATTTAGTGTTTTTTTTTGTTTTTTTTTTTTAAGATTTATTTATTTATACAAGCACTGGGTGCAGTCAGAAGCACGGGAGGGTGAGAGAATTCACCAGAGCCAGAACGGGGAACAGAACAGGCAGACTGACGAAGTACGCTGCTGAGGGGAGCAGCGGGCGGCAGGAGAGGTCTGTGAGCCATGTGGGACCCTCGCCTGGCGGCCGGGGATAGAACCAGCACTGCAGAGGCTGCGAGGCTTCGGGCAGCTTCGCAGCCTAGTGCTCAACAGCTGCACCTCCAGGGGAGGCCCTCTCTTTTATATTTAAGAAAGAAAAGAATGCTACCACCCCCACCCCCCAGGTCTTCTTCTCCTGGACAGTGAGTGAGAAACAGAAAATATCTGTGACAACATCTCTACAATTAATATAAACTTCATCTCAGTGAAAACAATTCTTGGGAGGCTACAAAAACTGGGTCTGGCACTAGGGCTCAGGGTGGAGATGATACTAATGATGCCGACCATGTTTGCCAAAAAGACAGACTTCCCACTATTGAGAATAACTGCTTTGGCCCAAGCTGAGCCCATTTCGTACACTGACCATAGAACTCATTTCAGACTGTGTGTCTGAGCACAGGTCTGGCAACATTTTGGGGAGAAAGAGATTTCTCACTGGTGAGCGAATGAAAATAGATGGTTGGATGAAGCAAAAACTCACTGATTCTTCAGCCATGAAGAGGAACTCAAGCAACTGACCAGGTGTGGTCCTAGCCACCCTCTTGTGGGGGGATGCTCATATCTAACTTTTTCTCAAGGAGCAAAGACAAGTCCAACCACAAAATGTGACCAAGAACCAGAAGCAGCAGCTGTCTTGGGAGGTGTGGTGGGGGATGGGGGAGCTGGGAAAGCTTCATAGACAACAGACCTCATGGCTGGGCCTCCACCATCACTTGGGAGGGGCTCGGGGACTGGTGTCCAGACCCTGATCACCTCAACCTCATGATCCCCTGGCTCACACCCATTGCTGCCCACCTGCTGGGTGGCACACTGCCTGCCTGGCAAAGAGACTCCACCACTTGGTCCTGCCAGTTAAATCTAGGCTTAATAGAAAGAGGCAGAAAGTACAGCCCCTGCCATGCAAACTGATTGCTCCAGTGACCCAGAACACAGCTGAGCCTCATGGCAAAAAAAAACAAAAAAACAAAAAAAAAACGGACATGGTGAGCAGACCCAGCCTTTATGAAAGAGTCAGAAAAGGAGGACATTCCAGTTCCAGAGGCTTCCTGAAAAGGTTGTGCATTCTGTTTGTAGGATGGTGGTATCGCAGTATGGCTGTGATTAAAGCTTGGAGCAGATTTAGCCTGACAATTTGATGGAGACCCATGGCCTTGCCTGTGGTAGTTGCCAGTAGCTCCTGGTTGAGGGCTATATCAGCTGCACGGGGCTGTTGTGAGCAGGCAGGACTCGGGTATAACTATAAATTTGCTTCCTCAGCCCCTGCTAGTGGAAACGCCCTCAGAGAGTCAATATCTGCTCATCCCATTGTACTTCCTCAGATATACAAATACCCTCTCAGCTCAGTACTAAATATGTACAGTTCCAAGTAATACTTGAAACCCATTCTAAATCAAATGGACCCACACCCCAAGCTCAGTCATGTTATGACCAGTGGCTGAAGTGGCAAAGGAGTGTGAGGAGTTGGATGGACTCCCAGGTTATCCATTTTTCCCTTTTATAGGTCCATCCGCCTTGCTATTTAAAGTACCCAATCAGGGCCTCCCCGGTGGCGCAGCGGTTGAGCACTGGGTTGCGAAGCTGCCCACGGCCTCTGTGGCGCCGGTTCGATCCCCGGTTGCTCCCCGGCCACCAGAGGAGGGTCCCACATGGCGCGCAGACCTCTCCTGCCGCCCGCTGCTCCCCTCAGCAGTGTACTTCGGTCCTTCTGCCTGCTCTGCTCCCCGCTCTGGCCCTGGTGAATTCTCTCACCCTCCCGCACTTCTTATTGTACCCAGTGCATGTATAAACAAAACAAACAAACAAGTAAATAAAAATCATAAATAAATAAAAATACATGCCTCTTAAAAAAATAAAAAAAAATTTTAAAAATGTTTAAAAATAAATAAATAAATAAATAATAAAAAATAAAAAAATAAAGTACCCAATCACTTCAGGGTAAGTGTTCAAAGAAAGAAAGATATTTGAGGAGTACAAGAAAGTTCTAGTTTAATCCATTATCAGTCAATAGCCCAGCACCAGAGCAATCTGGGTTTGGCAGAGACTTAGAAAGGGCTCCTATATGGGGGGAGGGGAGGGCCATATATGAATTCTTCAGAGATCCCTGTTCTGTTCCTTAGATGGGAAAATGCATCTCTTGTCAGCATCTCCTGAACCCTTAAGCACCTGGAGATGCCTCTGCGATCTTTATGCCCAATCAGCCCTTCCCTGCTGGTGTCATCTTGAGTGCATGGCCAACACTTTAATCCACTGGAAATAACAAGTATTCCCAAATGACCCAAAACACCTCAAAGGGCAGGATGCCCTGACACAGTCGCCCCACCTTGATTTCACCTTCAGAATGTTTTTTCTCATTCTGATTATGTAAGCATCTTTCCATAAAATTAAATTGAGAGTTTGCAAATGGACTGCATAATTTGCAATTTATTAAATCCTTCCACATACAATCAGTTAAATGTCTGTGCCATGTGAATTCCATTTAATCGCTACATTCATTTCTCCACACAACCAGTAGGAAGGTGAAAAACCCAGTAAAGCCCCTTGACAACCTTCACAACAGGTTAAAGATAACAGCTTGTTTTGTGGAGTTGGATTCCTTCAAATTCTACAGTCTTTTGGTGGCCTGTGTTGCTGTATTCATTCAGACGAATTTGCATGTAGATATGACTTTCAAAAGACAACAGGCAAAAGAGGTCAGCCAAGTGCTCCCAAAGAAGAAAGAAATTCTTGATGGACAGATTCCTGGTGAGATCAGACCAGCCTCTGGCAGAACTGTGAGGAGAGAGAAGGATGTCTGTGGACAGAACATACTACATAATTTGTGAGACTCAGTGCAGAATGAAAATACAGGGCCCCTTGTTCAAATTTTCAAGACAGCGACAGCAGAACATCTGTACCATATCGGCTGTGCCCCACTGAATGGATTGCAGGCCTGTCTGCAGGAGAGAGAAGGAAACTGACATCCAATGAGCAACTGGACTCAGTGCTCCTTGGCACAGTTTAGTAAATGTTGTTCCATAGGATGCTCAAACAACCCAGGGAAGGAGAATGTACTGTCCTGATTTTGCTATGAGGCCCTTGCAGCTGTGAAAGCCTAATGTTTGTCCAGATCAAAAAGCTGTTAAGTGGCAGGTCTGGGATTCGAATCTCACCTTTCCACTGAAGTCACTGCCTCCATCTCTGTCCCCTTCTGCACATTTTCCCTGCCTTCCCCATCCTGAATCCTGCCAGGAGAAAAATAGGATATTACCTCTTATTAGTCCCAGGGGGTCACTCATACTCTGGGATGGGCTGGGATGGGATGGGATGATCCCTATGAAAGACATTTCTCTCATAAAAGAAGATACAGGAGCAAGATTTGACAGGTTGACTTCCGACCCCCAACTGACTGCTTCTGACATCTTCCTCCGCTGGGTGCTCCAACACAAAATGGCAGCTGCAGAAACTCATAGAAATGCCCACAAAAGTCCCAAATGCTTTTTCAAAATTTCCAGTCTTACATCCCCTGCTCATGGATTGGAAGAATAAACATTATTAAAATGGCCATCCTTCCAAAAGCAATATACAGATTCAATGCTATTCCAATCAAAATTTCAATGTCATTCTTCAAAGAAATAGAACAATTATTGATGAAATTCATATGGAATCACAAAAAACCCCGAATAGCCAAAGCTCTCCTGAAAAAAAAAGAAGGGAATGGAGGCATCACACTCCCAGACTTCAAACTATACTACAAAGCCATAATCATCAAAACTGCATGGTATTGGAACAAGAACAGACATACAGACCAATGGAATCGAATAGAAAATCCAGAAATAAACCCACAGATTTATGGTCAACTAATCTTTGACAAAGGAGCAAAGAATATGCATTGGAGCAAAGAAAGTTTGTTCAATAAATGGTGCTGGGAAAACTGGGTCGCTACATGCAAAAGAATGAAGCTTGACCACCACCTCACACCATACACAAAAATCAACTCAAAATGGATTAAAGAACTAGACATAAGACCTGAAACCATAAAATATATAGAAGGAAATATAGGCGAAACACTACGTGATTTGCACATCAAAGACATCTTCACAGACACATCACCCAAAGCAGTGATAGTGAAGGCAAAGATAAACAGCTGGGACTACATCAAATTAAAGAGCTTTTGCACAGCAAAAGAGACAATAACAAAAACAAAGAGAAACCCCACCAACTGGGAGAACATTTTTGCACCCAACACTAATGATAAAGGACTGATCACAAAAATCTGCAAAGAGCTGATGAGACTCAACAACAACAAAGAAAATAATCCAGTCAAAAAATGGGCAGAAGAGCTTAAAAGAAACTTCTCTGAAGAGGAAATGCAAATGGCCAACAGGCATATGAAAAAATGTTCAACATCACTTGTCATCAGGGAAATGCAAATCAAAACTACCATGAGATACCATCTTACACCAGTGAGAATGGCACATATTAAAAAAACTAGCAACAACAAATGTTGGCGAGGGTGTGGAGAAAAAGGAACTCTTCTGCACTGTTGGTGGGAGTGCAAACTGGTCCAACCACTGTGGAGAGCTGTGTGGAGATTTCTGGACCTACTAAACATAGAGCTTCCATATGATCCAGCAATTCCACTCCTAGGTATTTACCCAAAGGACACAGAAACATCAATTCCAAAGAACACCTGCACCCCTATGTTTATAGCAGCACTGTTTACAATAGCTAAGCTTTGGAAACAACCCAAATGCCCAAAAATAGATGACTGGATCAAGAAGATGTGGTACATATATACCATGGAATATTACTCAGCATTCAAAAAAGATAAACACATGCAATTTGCTGCAACATGGATGGCGCTGGAAGGGATCATGCTCAGCGAAATAAGCCAAAAAGAAAAAGAAAAATACCGGATGGTCTCACTCATAGCAGGAATCTAGAAAACTTAAATAAGGGACCAGGAAAATGAATAACTATAAGAAAGTGAAAATCAAAATCAACAAAAAACTATGAACCAGAGACACTTTTAGGGGGGCGGGGGCGGGAGGGGAAGGATTGGGGTCAGAATGGGGGGCTGCAATTGTATGGGGAATATAACAATAAAATTTATAAAAAACAAAAAATTTCCAGTCTTAAGTTGAGTAGAAACATTAACTTGTCCTTTTATATAATTCTTCCTCAAATATTAACCTTCTAATTGGAAAACAATAGACTGCTCAATATTGAATTGAGTGCTTCGCTTTAGTATCTTCCTAGTCTAATGTTAGATTTATATTAATTGCTAATTAATACTTTTTTGCTTTTTATCCATGCAGAAAGAATCAATGCTTTAATTACAGACTGCTTAATAATATTCCTTTTTCTGTCCTTTAATGGCCCTGCCAGTTTATTTAGATGCAACATCTAAGGATTTTTATATCCCCTGGAGCAATTTCTCTTTTAAATACGTTCAGTGATACAGTTGCTTTAAAGCAATAAGCAAACCAAGGAGACGTAGCATGAAATTACATTCCATCTCCAGAGCTTTTGTAATTAAATAAAAATGTGTCACTTACAAGGTTATAATTCCGGATGTGTGGATTTTCTTCAAAAGATTTGTGACTTTATTAATTAATTGATATTGATATCATGTTCTTAAAGAATCACCAGATTGGGAGGTGGTTGGGGATTCTTCTTTGCAAAAAACAGTGGTCATCAGCTTCTTCTTTTTAGTGAATTACCTTTGTTTTATATCCTTGTTAATTTTTTTTTTTTTTTGGCAGTAGAGGATTTCTCCCCTGAGATGTGGTCACCATAGCTCTCCCACCACCAAAGCACCCATAGTCCCTGTGTCCATAGTCCTGAGACCATAAAATATAAAGAAGAAAACATAGGCCAAACACACCATGACATAAACTTGTTTGTGGTTTCACCCCCAGCTGCAAGGAAAACAAAGGAGAATATAAACAATTGGGTCCACATCAAACTGAGAGGATTCTGGTCATTCCATTTCCAGATGGCGGGCAGATTAGCGCTAAAACACATGGCCTTAAGGCCAAGTGAACTTTGATTTTAAGGTCAGCTGACAAGTCCCACCTGTGAGATCTTAAACCCTTTAACCAATCTCTCCAAACCTCAGCAATCTCCTTTGAAAAATAAGGATAGGGCCTCCCCTGGTTGCACAGACGGTTGAGCGCCATGCTGTGAAGCTGTCCGCAGCCTCTGCAGCACGGGTTTGAGCCCAGTCGGCCTGCGAGATACCCACATGGCGTGGCAGACCTCTCCAGTCTCACCCGCTGCTCCCCTCAGCACTGTATTTCAGTCAGTCTGCCTGTTCTGTTCCCTGCTCTGTCTCTGGTGAATCCTCTCACCCTCCCACACATCTGGCCTGAACCCCAGTTCTTATATAAATAAATCTTAAGAAAAAAAAAAAGAAAAGAAAAAAATAAGGATAGTAACAGCTCATGAGTATTAAAGAGGTTTATACAATGCTGGCATCTTGGTATTTTTATATTATTATGATTATCTGTAACACCAGAGAAAGACAAAATGCTTGGATGTCTCTTAAATATGGTTCCTAACATGTTTCTTCTGAGGGAAATTATAGTTATTACTGTGGCCTTGGATCACAGGAGTTCCTCTGAATCTCTAAACACTGGTTTTGCAACACCCCATCATGCAATTTTCCAGACTATGGTATATATTTTTTTTCTTCTTATTTTTCAGCATGAGCCATTTTTAGTGATAGAAAGAAAACCATCCAAGAGCAAAACCATTTTAAAGTGTGTCTTTATGGCCAAACGGAAGGCGGGATAAGAAAAGGAAGTAACTAAGCCTGTTCGGAACCATCTCTGCATTCACAGGCATGACCTGCTGACTCCCAGTCTGGATGGAGAGTGAAGGAAAGCCTCTCATTTTTCTTTCTTTATGTGAGTTTTCCGGGAGATTCTCTAACCTATTGGTCCAAGGCTTCATTTTATCTTTTAAATCTCAAACAACTAAATGGGGTGGCTCCCTCCTAGAGGGATGGCCGGCCAGTTAGGAAGGCCTAGGCAGCCACATTGCTCTTTGACTGGTCTGTCTTGTCATGGACTTGGTGAGAGCTGCACCTCAGGGAAGAAACAGGATCTAGGAGGAGCGAGGGATATGACTGAGGCTTCACAATGGGTCTGCGCCATGGCCTCTCTCCCAGACACTGTTTCCCGTATTGGTCATCACTCAGGCAATGTGAGACTGTGTGTCCTCAGATGCCAAGAAGGAAAGAGGGGTCAACTGTACATATGGGACTGAGTCACCTAGGAAACTGGACAAAGCTCCCCAGCATAAGACCACGCAACCCTACCTGCTCTGAGTCATGCCTCTCCCCCTCGACCAGCACTAATGATGGTTAAGCTACCCTCCCCCTCTACCACTGCCAGCTGTGTGACTTAGAGATTCACCTTTGGTTACTAAGTCTCAGTTTCCCAATCTACTGCCTGCGTGTGTGCGTGTGTGCATGTGTGCGTGTGTGTAGAAGAACTGGGGTGTAGGCCAGAAGTGTGAAAGGAGGTGTGAAAGGATTCACCAGAGACAGAGTGGGGAAGCAGAACTGAAATACACTGCAAGAGCAGAGGGTGAGACAGGAGAGGTCTGCTATGCCATATGGGTTATCTGCCTGGCTGGAGATTGAACTCTGGCCATAGCAGAGATAGTGCTGAGACTTAACCCCTAGGCTACCAGGGAGACCCAGTTTCCCAGTGTATCGTTTTTTAAATTTTTTTTTTATTTTATATATACTTCTACATCATTTTTCATTTTTGCACAATGTATGCATTTTCATCTTGGTTATAGTCCCCATATAATTCCCACCACCCTTATTTTGATCCTAATCCCTCCTCTCCTCCCCCCCTCCCCCATAGTGTGTCTCTGGTTTATAGCTGCTTGTTGATTTTGATTTTTACTTTATTATAATTAGTCTTTTCCTGGTCCCTTATTTAGCTTTTCTAAATTCCTGCTATGAGTGAGACCATCCGGTATTTTTCTTTTTCTTTCTGGCTTATTTCACTGAGCATGATCCCTTCCAGCTCCATCATGTTGTGCAAATTGCATGAGTTTATCTTTTTTGATTGCTGAGTAATATTCCATGGTGTATATGTACCACATCTCCTTGATCCAGTCATCTATTTTTGCGCATTTGGGCTGTTTCCAAAGCTTAGCTATTGTAAATAGTGCTGCTATAAACATAGGGGTGCAGGTGCCCTTTTGAATTAATGTTTCTGTGTCCTTTGGGTAAATGTCTAGAAGTGGAATTGCTGGATCATATGGAAGCTCCATCTTTAGCAGACTGAGGAAACTCCACACAGCTCTCCATAGTGGTTGGATTGTTAGGGGGAAAAGGCTGTCCTAAAGCTAATTCCATACAGGCTTTGTGGACTCCACCCCCACCCAGGCCAAAGCCAAAGACACTGGGAACTCCAAATCCCATCACCACCAAAGGGAAGGTGGCTGGGACCTGAGGGTGGGGTTAAGCAGCCAGGTTGGTATAAAGCCAGACACGTGGGCTTTGGAGGGGTCCCACATTTTGACTCTCCGCCAACTCGCAGTGTCCGACCAGCTCGGAGAGCACTTTTTGGGTTTCCAGGTCGGCGGATCGGGTAGGACGCATTAAAGACTTTATTTCCCTATTTTCTTCCTGAGTTGTACATTTTCCTTATTTCCTTTTCCCTTATAAATAAACCTTTTATTAACCTTTTGTGTGTGCCTGTAGTGGAGTATTCATAAGTCCCTTGTAAGCGCGCGGGTGAGGACCCACAGCCAGGCAACCCGTTCAATATCGGGGATGCCCTATAACAGGACCAGTTTGCACTCCCACCAGCAGTGCAGGAAAGTTCCTTTTTCTCCACATCCTCACCAACATTTGTTGTTGCTAGTTTTTGTTTTTTTTTTAATATGTGCCATTCTCACTGGTGTGAGATGGTATCTCATTGTAGTTTTGATTTGCATTTCCCTGATTACTAGTCTATCCTTTTAAACAGCACTATCACTCCTTGCAAACTCCCCTCTCTCTCTACCTGTCTCCACTTAGGCTTACACCTGCCTCCTGCAGACCTGGTTTCCACAGCTGGGACACTCTCACCCTCTCCTCTGATAGTGAAGTATACCCAGTCTTAGAGATCCATTATTTCACCTCCTCAGAGGGACTTGCAGCTCATGGCACGCCCTCTCTATGTTCTCAGTTCTGTTCAGTGGGCTCATCTGTTTCTGTTGCTGCCCTATCTCCATGGTCAAATAGCATCAGTATCTATCTCCTAGAATTTTCTGGAAATTTCTGGATTTTGCATGGTTTCTGTGCAGATAAATGACAACCACTATAGAAGAGACCCCCTAGGCTGAGAGAGTCCAATGTGGGTCCAGGGGAGGGCAGCCCCATCGATACTTCCTCCCCCTCAGAGTCAGGACACCACAATACACAAATGACTTGCAGGGAGAATCTAGCTTCCACAAAGCAGATCCCCTCCCACCCCCTGCCACCATTTACAGGTCATGCAATCTTAGGAAACAAGTTTTCAGTTCAGTTTCAGGTCCACAGACTCACTTAAGTGGGGGGTCAGATTGTATGTGCTGTGTGTGTGTGAGAAGGAGATGCTCCAGTGTCAGGCTCACTGATTCCAGAATGTCAGAGGGCACAGGGAGCAGGAAGAACATAGAGTTCTACAGGAAGAGCTGAGCATATGTCAGTTGACCCTGAACAATAGTGCAGCAATAGCCTGTCCTTACCATTGAGGTTGGGACAAAGGTCATTCTCACAAAATGGATTTCTGCTTGAAAGGCAATTGATAACCTAACCTAGAATCCTATTGAGGAAACAAGATATATCTTATTTGAAAATTGAGGGGGTATAAAACCTGCCAATTTCCCCTTTAGAACTTGCCTCCTAAATTTGAAGAAAACAATGACTTGTAGTCTCGCTATCTTTGTCTTTGACTTCCATTTCACAAACCTGGCATTCCTATTAAAATGCTCTTTCATAAATATCGGTTTTTGGAACAGATCAACAAGAAAGACTCTGGAGATCGATGGCGCTGTCCTTTGTAGCTGAAGCCATTTCTGTTGCTACTGTTACTAAGTAGGTCCTTACAATCCTGTCCTTTGTGCCTCATTCAGGCCAGACACCTGGGACCTTCATAATCCCATCCCTGACCATCTGGTGACAGGGTAGGCCCTGTGTATAATCCAATCAGCCAGCTGACAGACCAGAAAGCATGTCCTGAGCCCGGAGTATGTGCACATCTGTGCTGAAAAGGGGGAGGGGGACCTCCAAGAGCTCAATCCTTCCATTCCCAAAGATTTACAGAGGACCCAAGATTTTTCAAGCATCCACCATTCTAGATACTGAGGGGAGGGAGGCCAGGCACGCAATATAACAATAGATTACAACCCGCGGGAGAGACAAGGGATAAATGAGCACTTAATAAATCAGGAGATGAAATTTATATAGTGGTAAGTGACATGGGAAAAATTCAAGCAGGTAATGATACGGTGACGAGGGTAATGTTATGGGGAAGGTGGCATTAGTCTGCCCGTATCACAGAGTTTAATTCTCCTTGAGGAAAATGCTTGACTCAACAGCGGTGACAACCAACACATGGTAGTTTAGTGAGACTGAGGCCCTCTGGGCTGCAAACTACAGAGGAAGGAATGGGAGACAGGGAAGGTGGCATCAACAGTAAAGCGTTACTTGGAAGGAGCGCCTGGAACTGTGCTGACATATAAGCAACTTGGAGAGTTAGCAAAGTCAGACACCTTCTGTGAGACAGGTCCTTTTGTGAGATGGTCCTATCAGACCCATTTTACAGACAAGGAAGCTGAGACCTAAAAAAAAAAATGCAGCAATGTGTCCAAAACTTGGCTGTTGTTAAATAAAGGGGCCAAATCATACCTACCCAAAGTTCATGTTTTGCCACATGAGAACCTACCGTCACTGGGCCTTAGAAGAGCACTCAGTATCCAAACATTTGAGAAGAAGTGTCAGGTATCCATGTCTCAGATGGCAGATAAGATTATTGGAGTTCTAGGAAAGAGGAGTCTCTGGGAAATCTCAGCTCCAGCCCCAGAAGCCCCACTGCCTCTGTTGTGCTCAGCTGGCTGCCTCTCTCCCTCAGGGGCTGAGCTCGCCTGAGTGACAGTTCTGTGGCTCTTCAGCTGGCAGCAATAACAGAAGAGGCAGCTTTAGCTAACAAAATAGACCAGGGCAAAGCTTGTCAAGGGACTCTCAGATCCCCTCTCATCACTAAGAACACATAATTCTCTCTCAGCCATCACACACCAGCTCCCAATTATCAGGGGAGGTCATGGGTCAGAAATGGGTCATGGAGGCAAAGTGGGCTCCCTGCTGGGGGCCCTTTGGGGAGCAGCCAACCTGAGCAACAGGGTGTGGGACTCCAGGCATTTAGGGTTGAAGCTATATTTTTACTTCTTTTAAATTCCATTTCACTGAGATGTAATTTGCACACAATAAAACATATCTGTTTTTCATGTAATTCAATGGGTTTTGACAAATACACACAACCATACGTTCATCAAAGATGTGAGGGCTTCTGTCAGGCCCACCTAGAAAATGTCCAGTCCAGCCAATAGGAACTTCACCATTTGCACAGTGGCCAGGGAACTGTTATAGATGGTCTTTGTGAAAAGACCATTTCAACAATCTATCCCCGAGCTAGTCAAGATTCCCCAGTAACTGTGCAGTCAAAGGTCTCAATGTGTCTCCCACCTGACAGCAAAGATACTCCTGAGCACAAACTGGTTGAGAAGCAGCAAAGGGTCTCTTACAAGTGGAAGAGCATAGTCTCAGTAGCCAGATGACAAGTCCCAGCCACGCTCTTATCATGCTTGTAATATAGTTATAGCACCTTTCTCACAGGACACCTGAGAGCCCATGAGGTGTGTGAGGTGCTTGTAAGTATGGTGGACAGCAACGAGTGCTGTTACAAAGCACTGCCATCATCTGTGGTTTCAGGGAGCCAGGCGGGGACCCTGTCACAGGCCTAAGGAAATTAAAATAAAAAGCATTTCAGCCAGGTGCCCTCTCTGCTCCCAATGTCTGACCCTCACAGACCATTCCTCTCTGCTGACACTTCAGTGTGCTTGTCTGTCTGCCCTGTGAGCTTGGAGGCCAGAGACCTTGTCCTTCTGTACCCCAGCATCCAGAGCAATTGCTGGTGCATGGCAGACCCAGCAGTGTTTAGGGAAAAATGAAATGAATGAGGAAGAAATAATCTAACATGTCCCTAGTCTCCCCTTAACTACTTGTGTTTATGTTGGGAAAGACAGTGACTCAGGCATCTCATCTGCTACAAGGTGTCAATAAATACTTGGTGAATTAATCCCAATTACTGAGGGTTGCATTTCTAGAATTTTCTCTATAGCTAAACACTACATCTGGGAATTTTATTTAAAGTATAGAAGTGTTGTTAAAAATTTATTGTATTTGTTTCAGTTTTAAATAGTCCCCTTTGCTGCCAAAGTTGGCTACACTAACCAAATGCTATTGGGAATAGAGACAAATTAAGATAACTGATCATTTATGTATATGAATTTTAGAGACTTCTAACGGGCTGTAGCTGCTATCATCCCCTCTTTACTGCGGTGATCAGGAAAAACTTAGCACCAATGTACAATCTACAAAATCTCTAGTTGCCTGTCCATTTCTATATGCTGACCTAATGGATATTGATTTACTTTTTTACCCTGATTATCTCCCCCTCATGCCTGATTTTCTCATCTAATTACTGTTTATTTTTCTTTAAATCTCCTCAAGTCTTTTTATGAGGATAGTTATAAAGAAATAGGTAAACAGATCTACCTTATGCATGTGTACACATCCACGTATATTATAAACGTCAAAACACATTTTATCATTTTATATAACCTTTTAGAAAATGAATTAAACTTGGTCTGAATCTCTGATTCTATGCTGTATAGAAATCCAAAGCCCTCCCAATAATTTCCAGCAATGCTTAAGGCAATTTCCAATGAGGTCCTTCACTAACATTAATGAATATTCAACTTGCCCTCAACTTTGCTGAGTTTGGTCAACTTTGCCAAAGAGGCAGGATCTTGGTGAATTCCCCTGTGGAGCAGGTGATGACCCACCACTCACAGGCTTAGTTATAGACAGAACATTTGTGAACCCCTCCATTTATATGTTGAAGTCCTAATCCCCAGTGCAGCTATATTTGGAAATCAGGTTTCTAAAGAAGAAATTAAGAAATGAATGAACTAAATAAAACAAAAATGACCAAACGAATAGTTACCAGAAGGTAAAGGGGAAGAGGAGTGGGGGAATTGAGTAAAAGTGGTCAATTGTATGGTGAAGGATAGAATTGGACTTAGAGTAGTGAACTTAAAACAATACCCACTAACATCGATTTATAATGATGCACACCTGAAACTTATACAATGTCATGATGCAATATTACTTCAATAAAAACTTAAATAGGGGATATATATTAAAAATGAAACTAAAAAATAGAGAAGCAATTAAGGTTAACTAAGATTGTAAGGATGGAGCCCTGATTTGACAGGATTAGTGCCTTCAAAAGAAGAGAGACCAAAGAACAAACAATCTCCTCTCTTCCTCTTTCTCACTCCCTCTCTGCTTCCTGCATACACAAAAATAAGAAGATATGTAGGTACACAGGGAGACAAGGGCCGGCTGCAAGCAATGAAGTGGGCTCCTACCAGAAACTAAAATTGCATCTTGATCATAGAAGTTCAGCTTCCAGAACAGTGAGAAAATTAATTTCCATGACTGAAGCCCCCCAGTCTGTGATATGTTGTTATAGCAGCCCAACCAGACTAATATGGGCTTCCTCATTTCTCCCTCTTCCATCTCGTTCTACCCTAGGATCTGCTCACCTAATCTTTTTTCTTGTCAGTTCAGCCACTACATTTTGGTAGCTAAGCATTCTGGTAGTCCAGCTTTTTATCCCAAATGGCCTTTCAAAGTAATTCTTCAAAGTGAATACAGCGCTCTTTCTAGAGGGAGTTCTAGTGCACAGCCCGGTCTCTGTTTCATTAGCAAAATCCTGTTACTTCCTGTTTAACAAGAGTCCTGACCAGGAAAACCCAGAGAGCTCAGTCCTGTTCTCTTCTAGGCCACAAGTGAAGTGTGAGAGGTACAAACCTCTCTCCCAGGATCAAGTGATATCACCCAGTTAGATCAGGCTTGTTGACATGCAAGGAATGCCCCAAATCTGCTGTTTTGACCCCTTGATCTACCTGTTAACCAAAGAGTAGTGTGGACACATTAGTTCAGAAGTGAAAGGCACATCTGAGAAATGTGGGTTCACCAATAATAAACCCTAAGTAGTAGGGCACACTTGAACTTATGCTTAGGGAAGTGCTCTTATTTTCTCATGGATTAACGAAGAAATGAATATAATCAGTCTTTGAGCCAGCCCCGGCAAGTAATAGTGGTAGAAATTATCAACTCAAAATAAAACTAGCAATAGCTAACATTGCCAAATTTGACCCATAAAATTGGACTTTGTGGAATTAATGACTACAAAAGAAAACTCACAATAGCAGAAACCATAATCAGTAAAACTTCTTACTAATAACAAAACTGGCCAACAAATTAAATCTCCAGAGGGGGAAAAAAAATACATGAAAAGAATTGATTTAGATAAAACACAATTTCAGAGAAATAAAAGTGGAAACAATTGGAGGCAGTTGAACTGCACTTCATAGAAAATTGACCAAGAAATTAAATTGGATAATAGAGTTTACTCTGAAAAATACATCATCAATGAATATTCCTTGGTCTGGCATAATTCTTATTCAAATATTTGTATTCAAAACACCAAGAGCAGAAAAAGAAGGATCTGAAACGAGGTTCCTGGGCCAGGTGCAGACAAAGTAGATGTTTTTGCATCCTTGAGCAAGCCTGCAGCAGCAGCATACACCCAGTTAACACTTGCAGACAACCTGTTAATTATCTGAAGTGCAGATAGCTCTGCCGCTCTCGCCTACCTAGTTAAAAAACTTCCCACCAGAATCCCTTCTGTGTACACATTTAGCTCTAAATTCCTTTTTTTTTTTCTTACTGGCCCAACCAGAATGGAGTGAAGGCCATTCCCACCGCCACCAAGACCCCTCACCCTCCACACCTAATATGTCACCCACACTGGGGTGCCCCATTCAGAACTCAACATGAATCACATTTGTGAGATAGGATCAGTTAAAAATAATGAAAAATGTCTTGATTTTGGGACTGTGAGGAAGAATCAAATGCTGATTTTGAGAAATCAGGGAATCACTTCATTGTTTCAAAATGCTTTGTATGTAGGTCTGCTGTTAGGAAAAACAGGGGTCAAAAGTGGGGAGGAGAAGTGCTTCTTATGTGTTCTCCTTATTGGTTTATATGTCGGAGCATTACTTGTTTAGACGGCTGTCTGCTCTCAGGTGGGTGCCCTCAAAGAGTTGAGTGGGTCTCCCATTAAGAGCTGTGTGTGACACACACTCAATATTCACCTTTGATTCTTCAGTGCTGGATGAAATTAAGGACCCTGCAAATATTGACAGAAAACTGAACAGACTCAAAGTTCCCTCCAAAATAGTACACTCATAGCCTGGTGACTCAATTAGCAGCAGGACAAGAGACCCACACCCCTGAGAGCCCACTGGCAGAACAAGGGGGAAATCGTCACGTGCATCAGACCATTGCTTAAACCAGCCAGAACTGCTGACCACTTGAAGCCTGAAAACAGACAGGCGTTCTGGAAGCCCACTTTCACGCATGGTTCCTGGGAGGTGGTGGGCAGGGCTACAGCCCATTTCACAAAAAGTGGACTGAATCTTATTTTTATAAGCATAGATGCTCAAGTCCACTCCCATTGTGGGGAAAGCTATGACTCAATAGGCCTGGAGTGAGCCCAGGGCATCTGTGATGTTGAGCAATCTCTCCTGATTGAACTGATGTCGTGGAAGGCCGTGGCAGACTCATCTGGGGCACTTCAAAAATGCCAAGTCCAGCCCTGCCCACCTAGTCAGGAAGAGCCTGAGCAGGCCCGGAGGAGTCCTTACAGCCAGGGTTGGCACCCCTGGGAACCAAAGTCTGCACTCTTTCTTAGCTGCACTCGCTCATACCATTTGTGTCCCTGAGATAAAGGAACAATGCTGTCTGCAAGAGACTTTGCAATAACTGAACCACAACTATGCAGTAAATCTGGTGTTTAGCAGCAGATGCTGTTGTCTGTGTCTCTGAAGATTCCAACCTGTGATACCCTGGAGGGCAGGAACCTGTCGTGTGAATCTCTGTGCCCCAACTCCCCGCCCTGAGCCCATACTGCTAATTATTCTTAAACGGCGCCATCAGCCCAAACATTCCATCACAAGCCTAATAGGATCATGGCCATTAAGCAAAGTCAACTCCCCTAGCCAGCTGGGGGAACACCAGGCCCTGCTACGCCTCCGGACAGCCTCACTCACTCTCCAAGTGCTGGGAAAACGATGCTTCTGAAAATACCACCCAGCCATGAGCAGAACATGGACTGTGCTTGAGGGTCAGGCCAACCCAGCCTCAAGGCCAGCACCTACCCAGCACTCAGTGTGGGGACAGTTCTGTACCAAATGCTTGGCCCACCACCTGCCAGGAGGCGACAAGAAAACCCTGGATCTGCCCAGCCTTACAGTGGAGAGGTAACTGTGCAGATGGCTAATGGCCCAACTGGACCCGGGAGCCTCTGGCTAACAGTGAGCTCAGGTTTCCTGAATGCTTTGCAAAGTCAGGTTCTCTCCCCCTCCATGCTGCTTCTGGAGAGGCACGACAAGCTTGTGAATGATAATGGAGAACTGATGATCAGTGTGCTTTCCTCAGGATCATCCCATCTCTTGAATAAAGAGTCACTACGCCTGGCACCATCACAAGCACTTGGAGCACTGGCAACTGCTGGCAGTCTGCGGCCCCCAGGTGGGGCTCTGCTGCTGTATGTGTGCATGGAGCCAGCAGGGGCTACATGAGGGCAGGAAGAGCGCCAGATCAGAAAACCCCAGTCAGACCCCAACACTGCCGACTACAAGCCATCACCCTGCACAACGACCTTCTGAGCACGCCTGTCTCTTCCTTTTTACAAAGGTGGCTAGAATCCCTACCTCACATCATTACTGTGAGAGTTAAGGGAAGGTGGGAAAGGAGTCTAGCACATAGTAGGCACTCAAATAAACAGTGTTATCATCACACTAACTTGCTCCATGCTCAGTGCTACTCCCTAAATATTTGTGATAGAAATGAATGAATAGATGGATGAAGTCATAAAAAGGAACTGTATAGAGAAGCAACTCTTCCAGGGAAGAACAAATACCCTTGACCCAGTTTGTAGGCCAAGGTCAAAATCCAGAATTTCAAGATATCTATAGGAGCCATTCACTTGGCAGTAACCTGGGAAACACAGAGCTCGGTGGTTTCCCCTTTAACCACTCACTCGCTCACAGGCTAGATATTACATGTCGATTCATCAGAGGAAGACCCGGAAGTTCAGAGACCTCCTTATACTTTGCTCTTGTATCTTCCTCAAGCATGGGCCTGCAGAGCTAGGCAGGATGGCAGTGCCCACCTCCTCTATTCTTAAGGGCCAGGCTCAAGTGCTGATGGACAAATGTATCATGTGGCACAAGCTCAGTCACTTCATGATGATCTCCCTAGGGCCTACTGCATGGTTATCAGGCACAAGCCAGCCAATGACCAGTTGGTTGGGTTACCAGATAATTCTTTCATTTATTCGCAATCACAAAAACTCTCTAGGTTTTAATTTATAGGCCAGGAACATGTTTTCACTGTGCTGAAAATATTGTGAGCTGTGAAATTACCTGTCTTCGTGGAGTTCCTGTTGTGATGGAAGGAGAAAGATAATAAGCAAATAACCAGATAATTCTAGCATGTATCGGCACTGAGAGAATGTGGGTTGGGAAACAAAGGGACAAATGGAAAGAGCTGGTTTCTCACAAAGAGGTCAAGCAAGATCCCGCAGATGGAGTGAGTTGGAGCAGATTTCAACAAAGAGAGGGAGCAGGCCAGGAGGATATACCTGGGGGTATGGCTGAGGAAGATGCTTCAGGAGAGGTTCTAGGGGCTAAAATGCTTGAATTGACCCTCACAGAGAAAGAAGGTCAGTGGAATCCAAAGGGATGAAGATGGAGGTTGGGAAGTAGGAAAACTCCAGGAGGGAGGGGGATAACATGCAGGGCCCATGCAGGGCCTGTAAGGATTGTATATTTCTTCCTCTTAACTCAAGGGGGTCCGTCTAGGACACCACCAAAGTAATGGACCCATCTGGCTGGAAGTTTTGGGTAGGTTCCTCTAATATTTTTTTTAAGATTTATTTATTTATGCATACAAGAGCTGGGTTGCAGGACAGAGGTGCAGTGTGGTGAGATTCACCAGAGACAGAGCAGGGAGCAGAACAGGCAGATTGATCGAAATACGCTGCTGAGGGGAGCAGCAGGCGAGACAGGAGAGGTCTGCTGCACCATGTGGGTAGCTACCTGGCCAGGATCACACTCATGCTGCAATGGCTGCTGATAGCTTCATAGTGCTCAGACTTAACCCCTTGCACCACCAGGGAGGCCTTTGTCTAATATTTTAAGGCTAGGAAGGAGGCAAATCAATAAGCTATTGTGGGAATTTAAATTTATCGATTCACTTAATCCTTATAATGACACTATGAAGAGACTATTGTTTTCCTCATGTATTAATAAGGATATTTAAGCACAGAGATGTTAAACAATACCAGTTGCTTCTTGTCTTTTGGATAATAGCTGTCCTCATGCATATTCCTAGTAATAAGATGACAAACACCATTTCACCTGGCCATTGACAATCTGTATATCATCTTTGGAAAATTGTCTGTTCAGATCTTCCACCCATTTTCTTAGTTGGGTTTGGATTATTTTGTTGTTAGAGTTTTATGAGTTCTTTATATATTGGGGGCATTAAACCCCTAGTCAGATGTATGATTTGGGAATATCTTCTCCCACTCAGTAGAGTGCCTTTTTGTTTTGATGATGATTTGTTTGTTTGTTTTTTTCCCCATATGGAAGCACTGCATTTTGTTTGATGTAATCCCATTCATTTATTTTTGCTTCTGTTTTCCTTGCAGATGGAGACAAATCCACCAAGACCTCACTAAGGTGATGTTAAATGCTAATCTCCTGTGTTTCCGTCTATGGTTTCAGGTCTTATATTCAGGTCTTTAATCCATGAGAGTTCATTTTTGTGGATGGTGTGACATAGTAGTCTAGTTTCATTCTTCTACATGTGGCTGTCTAGTTTGGTTGGTAGGTAGATGTGTTGTATTTTTTCCATGCTAGACAAGCAGATTGGAAACTTGAGTCAGAAGAATAAATGGGAAAATTTTTAGAATCTTATTGGGAGCAAGAGAACTTATCACTTCCAAAAACTTCAGAACTGGGAAGGTGATAGTGCCCCTATAAAACCAAATTGATAGGTGTCACTAGATCTTCCTGGTAGTAAAATCCAAAAGAAAGACAAGGGTGGACACCCTCAGTCCTAAGAAAATGGGTGAGAGGCTTCCAGGAGGGTTTCATTGTGCAGGGGAAGCCACCCCTGGGGAAAAATAACTCAAATCATTCTTCCAGTAGGTTCTGGGCTGTCAGTTCCCATTCTGAATGCTAACGAGTGAGACTTTTGTCAGCGGCTCACCGACAACATTAAACTAACGTGCTGCAGCTGCCAGATGCACCAACAAACTGCTGGCCACGTCAGAAAGAACAGCCTGGAAACCGAAAAGGAGACATTATCCCTCCCTCCCATAAAACTGCAGTTCACTTGCACCTGGAAAAGCATATGGAATTCTGGTCCCTGACCTTAGCTGTAATAGAAAAAAAAAAAAAAAAAAAGCCGCAAAAGGCAACCACACTGAGCAGAGAAAATCAAACTTGGCTCCATAGAGTCAACATGTACTAAACCTACTAAACCCTGAAAATGCGCCAGGATCAATCTAAGTTTTTTGCAACATTCAAGCTTACAACGAGATTAAGTACGTTTTCTCTCTATCTGATGTATATTGAGAATGAGAAAAGCTAATGATGCCTGTAGGGCCACATAGCTGGCAAGTATCAGTCAAGAGCTGCAGTCCAGATCCCAAAGTCATACCCCATTTGCTTCACCGGAGGCCAGGCCAACTCCACAGCCCATCCCTTCCCTACTGCCCCTGCTTCTCAGGGCCCTTTATCTACTCAGTGGAACACCTCCCCACTTCCCAGCAGACCCTCCAGCCAGTCAGAAGACCAAATGGCCACCTCTTTCCCAAGCCCACTAGGCTCCCTCCTGCATGCAGACCCTTAGCTCACCACCAGTAACCATCTCCCTAACTCTCAGAAGACCCATACCCGGAACACTCAGTACCACCCTCCACCAGGATCAAGAAACAACTCTTAGCACCCATTGACTGTAACAACCAATAGCACAGATAATAATTTCTTTCATGTACTGATGAACTTTTCACTTCCCCAGTTAGGTTATACCATCTCTAAATTCTGATTATGCATATAGCCCTCAAAGCAGGGGAGCTGGGCGGTGGGAGGAAGAGTTGACAAGTGCAGCTGGCAGCTGTCACACATGCCCAGATCTCTGTGTTTCCAGAAGTTGAACACATGGAGAGGAAGTATAGTGTGCAAGTATGAATTATTGGTGGTTTATAATTAAGAGTTAGAAGTCAGCAAGCACATAAAGCAGCACAAGGCAGATACGGCCCCTGCAGCCTCAGCAAAGGGGATGATTGTTAGATACACACCAGATACTCAAACCCTCAGACTTTTCCATGCATCAGACCACACTATAAATAAAACTGACCAGATATGCCTTTAATATCTCATTATTTGTGTTATAGCAATGACCCCCATGAAAAATACAGTCACCTACAGAGGTAATCCTTGGGCCAACAAAATGACAGTGTGAATCAGAAAGAAATTGACACACTAACAGAGTAGACAAAAAAGCTAAAGCTGCCGGCCACTGAATCCTGGCTCCAATGTGCCCCAACTGTGCAAACCAGAGGAACTTCTCTGGATTTCACTTTCCTTTTTTAAAAAGCATGTTTTATGAAATTAAATAGAATTGAGCACTTGTTGGGCTTTTAAAAAGTTTCCTTTCCTATAATTAATGCTCACTGAATATGTATTGCCATTTCTGGTTCTGTATTTCCTAGGTAAGGAAAAGAAAAATATGACTGATTTTTTTATGATCAAAGTTAAAGAAAATTATTCTCAACCAGCTTTACCTGATTTATTATATTTCAAAACTATTTACTCACATTTAAACATTTAACTTGGACAAATGTATTATGAATCAATCCCCAAAATGCACTGTACAAATAAACATCTTCTTGTATTGTGGTTCCCATGTCATCAGTGGGGAGCAACCAAGTGGAATTCACTAGTAATTCCCAGGACCAAGGCTGAGTAAAAGCTGTCATCTCACACACATGCTTGTTGTAAATTCCTGCATACACATCTTTGGCAGCATGTTGGAAAATAGGAAAAATAAAAGCATGTTCAATCACACAAGCATATTCCATAAAATTTTCAGTGGAGTAACACATTAGCATTGACCCATGATTTGTTGCTAATGCCAAAGTTGCCATTTCAGAAGGGAACACTAATTTATTTCTGAAAACATGTTAGGAGATTTCTAATAACAAGGTACCAAACAACTATATTAATTAGAAAAGTCACCTGAAGCACTAGTTTTTTTAAAAAAATAATAAAAAACAAAGGCTTGGAGAAAATGAGACTCAGAAAGATTAAGTAACCTGCTTAAAGGTACAGGTAAATTTCTATTTCTAACAAGAGCAAGTTAAATAACTCAGATCAATCTTTCCATGAAAGACCTTTTTAAAAGCTGGACAAGTGACTAAGAAAGAAAAAGTCTTAGTGAAAGCATCAATCCACAAACAAGAGGGTAAGGACAATTTGGTTGAGAGCCAGTAAGAGCAGCAGCCCTGAGAGCTGAGCCCAGTTCTCCAGGTTCCTCATGATACGGAATATTTGCTGATCAAGGTATAATAGCCAAAAGGCTACACTGGACTTTTGAAGCCCTGTGGAATTTAAGAGATGAAATTATAATCGTGTGACTTCCACAGTAGGAAATCCAGGTAAAGCACCCTTTAATCCAGGGTGGGAGACAAAAAAAGGGCCATATCTTAGGACTGAGCATAAAGTAAATATTAGCCAGATCTTCCATGGACAATAGTCTGACTTTATATCACCTGATGACAAGAAGATTTCAATTTGAAAATCAAAATGAACTTAGGTCAAGGCAATACATAAGGACAAGATCTCTTGGTACTGGGCAAAAATAGGAGAAATCCTCTCCAGATGTAGAGAAATCATTCTAGGACTCAAGTTATTTCAACAAATAAATTTTCACTTCAGGGCATCCCTTGTGGCCTATGGATTAAGCCCAGCGCTATCACTGCTACTGCCTGAGTTCCATCCCTGGCCAGGGAGCTAACCCATATATGACACAACAGACCTCTCCTGTTTTGCCCACTGCTCCCCTTAGCAGTGCATTTCAGTAGATCCACCTGTTCTGCTCCCCACTCTGTCTCTGGTGAATCCTCTCACCCCCTCCCCCACACCTCTGGCCTACACCCCAGTTCTTCTATGCAAAAATAAATAAATACATTTTCACTTAAATTTGCAGAATATAATCAAAGATAACTAGGTATATGTGAAGACAAACACTGCATCCAGAAAAGCTGGATAACAGAAACAGATCCACAGAGATTCCCAATATTGAGATTATTAGACACAGATTATGAAATAACTATACTTGTATTCAGTGACATGAGTCAGATTCTTAAATTTTACAAAAAATCAGAAAATAGAGAGTGATATAGATTTTTTTAAAGAAACAAATATAAGTTCTAGATTTGAAGCATACAATAATTTAAATTAAGAAATTTGGGGCCTCCCCAGTGGCGCCGAGGTTGGCCTCTGGGTTGCGAGGCTGCCCTCAGCTTCTGCAGCGCCAGTTCCATCCCTGACCGCCAGGCGAGGGTCCCGCATGGCTTGCAGACCTCTCCTGCCACCCGCTGCTCCCCTCAGCAGTGTACTTCGGTCTGTCTGCCTGTTCTGGTCCCCACTCTGTCTCTGGCGAATCCTCTCACCACCCCCACCCTGCATCTCTGGACTGTACCCCAGCTCTTGTATGCATAAATAAATAAATCTTTTTTAAAAATTAAGGAAAAAAAAAGCATTTTGTTTAGATATAAACCAACACATATATACTTATTTACTTATATATTTTGTCTATGACAAAAGAGACAAGAATATACAATGGATAAAGGAAAGTCTGTCTCTTCAGCAAATGATGTTGGGAAAACTGGACCACCTCATGCAAAAGAATGAAACTAGACCACTACCTCACATAACACACAAAAATTAACTCAAAATGGATTAAAGACTTAGGTTAATACCTAAACCACAAAATACACAGTATAAAATACAAGTAAAACAGTCCATGACATTGGTTTCAGTGATGTCTTGGGGCCTCAACTGCAATGGTAAAGGAAACAAAATCTAAAACTTATTTATTTATTTATTTATTTATTATGAATATAAAATATTTATTAAAAATATGTATTTATGGGGCCTCCCCGGTGGCACAATGGTTGAGCACTGGGTTGCAAAGCTGCCCTCAGCCTCTGCAGTGCCGGTTCGAGCCCTGGCCACTGGAGGAAGGTCCCACATGGCGTGCAGACCTCTCCTGCCGCCCACTGCTCCCATCAGCAGTGTACTTCGTCACTCTCCTGTTCTGCTCTCCGCTCTGGCTCTGGTGAATTCTCTCACCCTCCCATGCCTCTGACTGTACCCAGTGCTTGTATAAATAAATAAATAAATCTTTTTTTAAAAAAATGTATTTATTATATAATAAATGTGACATTAAATTAAAAGGCTTCCACACAGCAAAAGAAACTATCATTAAAACTAAAAGACACCCTACTGACTCGGAGAAAATATTTGCACAGCATACATCGAAAGGGCTAATATTCAAGCTCAACAAAGAACACATACAAATAAAAAAAAGAAAAAAAGAAAAAAGAAAAGAAAAGGCAATCAAAAGTGGACAGAGAAGTTAAATACACTTCTCCAAAAAAATACAGCTGATCAACAAAAAAAAAAAGCTCATCATCACTTATCATTAAGTGAAAATCAAAACCACAGTGAGATACCACCTCTCACCTGTGAGAATGGGCCATATCAAAAATAGCAGAAACAGGGCCTCCCCGGTGGCGCAGCGGTTGAGCGCTGGGTTGTGAAGCTGCCAGCGGCCTCTGCAGCGCCGGTTCAATCCCCGGCTGCTCCCCGGCCACCGGAGGAGGGTCCCACATGGCGCGCAGACCTCTCCTGCCGCCCGCTGCTCCCCTCAGCAGTGTACTTCGGTCCTTCTGCCTGCTCTGCTCCCCGCTCTGGCTCTGGTGAATTCTCTCACCCTCCCGCGCTTCTGACTGTACCCAGTGCTTGTATAAATAATCAAATAAATAAATAAATCTTTAAAAATTAAAAAAAATAATAATAATTAAAAAAAATAGCAGAAACAAAAAGTGTTAAAAAGGATATGGAGGAAAATGAAGCCTCTTACATTATTGGTAGAAATGCAAACTGGTGTAACACCTATGGAAAACAGTGTGGATATTTCTCAAAACATTAAAAATAGACCTGCCAAATAAACCAGTGCAAAAGAATGCAAAAACACTAATTCGGGTATACATGCAATCTTATGTTCACTGCAGCACTCTTTACAATAGCCAGGTTATAGAAACTACCTAGTTTCCAATGACAGATGACTGGATTAAGAAGATACAGTATATATACACAGTGGAATATTACTCAGCTATAAAAAAGATGAAACCTTGCCATTCACAACAACATGGATGGAACTAGGGAAGATTATGCTAAGTGAGAAGAGAAAGACAAATCCTGGATGATCTCACACATATGTAGACTACAGAGAAACAAAGACATGGGAACAGACAAAAGTGAACAAAAACAAACCCTAGAAATCAGACTAGATCTGAGGTTACAAAGAAAATAGGTGGGCTAGAGAGTAAATTGGGAACAGGACTCAGTGGACTATGGTGGAGGATTATGGTACTATGGTGGTGGGTGTGGTGTAGTAACATACATCTGAGGTGGTATGAATCTATACTTCTAAAACATATACACTTTGTAAACCAACTTTGCTGCCAAAAAAATACAACTTAAACAAGAATTCATGGATGGATTTAAAATAGCAGAATAGCTATAGCTGAGAAAAGACCACCTATAATAAAGCACTGTCGAGAGACAGATTTTTTTTTTCTTACATCATTGTTCATTTTTATAGAGTAATTGGTTTCTCCCCTCAGCTGTAGTCCATATATTTCTTCCGCCACCATATCACCCATAAACCATCACCATAATCCCTTGTGTTCTTTTCTCCCTGTTTTGACCCTGGCCCTCTCCTGCTGTATGCCTCAGCTCTATGGTCAGCTTGCTAATTTTGTCTTTTTTTTTTTTAAGATTTATTTATTTATTTATTTATTATGCATACAAGAGCTGGGTTACAGACCAGAGATGTGGGGGATGAGAGGATCCACCAGAGACAGACTGGGGAACAGAACAGGCAGACTGACTAAAATACACTGCTGAGAGGAGCAGCGGGCGAGACAGGAGAGGTCTGCTGTGCCATGTGGGTAGCTCCCTGGCCAGCAGGGGATCGAACTCGTGCTGCAGAGGCTGCGGACTGCTTCATGGCACCGTGCTTAACCCCTTGTGCCACCAGGGAGGCCAATTTTGTCTTTTTTTTTTTTATCTTTTGCTCAATTTCTTTATAGTCCATTTATAAATGAAACCATCTGATATTTATCTTTTTCCTTCTGACTTATTTCAGTTAGCAACATCCCTTCCATAGATTTTAATCCAAAAGAATTTTAGAAAGAACAAAGCAAAATATAGGACAGGATAGGCAAAGAAATAGCATCAAGAAAAGGTAGGTTTAAAACTGGCATGACTACATCAAAATAAAAGGTTTTTGTACCTCAAAAGAAACCATAACAAAAACAGAAAAGCATCCTACAGAGTGGGAGAAGATAATTTGCACACCACATGTATGAAAGGGGTTACTTTCCAAATATATAAAGTACTTACACAATGTAACAAAAAGAAAAGCAACCCATTCCAAAAAAAAACATGGGCAAAGATCTAAATAGATACATTTTCAAAGAAGACATCCAGGTAGTCTATAAACACATGAAAAATTGTTCAACACATTTATTATAAGGGAAATGCAAATCAAAACCACAGTGAGATATCACCTTGCCCCTGTGGGAATGGCTCATATCAAAAAGAATGGAAAAAATAAATGTTGGTGAGGATGTAGAGAAAAAGGAACTCTCCTGCACTGTTGGTGGGAATGCAAGTTGATGCAGCCTCTATGCAGAAACCTTTAAAAAATGAAAATGGAGCCTCCCCATGATCCAGCAATACCTCTGCTAGGTATTGACCCAAAGACAATAAAAACACTAAAATGAAAAGATTCATAGCAGCACCATCCACAATTGTTAAGTCATGGAACCAGCCTAGCTGCCAATAACAGATGACTAAAAAGTAATTGCGGAATATACACTCAGTGGAATACTACTCATCCACTGAAAAGGATGAAATGGTGCCTTCTGGAACAAAATGGACGGATCGTGCTTGAGGTGATTAGGCTAAGTGAGTCGAGTCAGAAAGTGAAAGACAGGCTGCGGATATAAATTCGATATATAACTAACCACAGCACATATTGGAAAAGCAAAACAGAAACAATTATGAGACTCTGGGGAAAACATGCTGATTACCAGAGTGGATAAGGGAGAGAAGGGGGTAGGACATTGGTGCAGGGGTTTTGGTGCAGGGTGAGTGAAGTGTGTTCACATACAGAGGTGTAAAAATGTAATCCCAAAGTTACATAGATGTGTAAATGACTGACATACTATCAAAAAAAAAGGTAGATTCAAAGATAAATATATCAATTCTAATAAATATCAGTAAAACAAAGCTCCAAGGGCCTCCCTGGTGCACAAGGGGTTAAACACAGCACTATGAAGCTATCCACAGCCACTGCAGCACAGGTTTGATCCTAGCCAGCCAGGGAGCTACCCACATGGCGCAGCAGACTTCTCTTGTCTCTCCTGCTGCTCCCCACACCTCTAGACTTGTACCCCAGTTCTTGTATGCATAATAAATAAATCTTTTTTTTAAAGATTTATTTATTTATTTATACAAGCACTGGGTACAGTCAGAAGCACGGGAGAGTGAGAGAATTCACCAGAGCCAGAGCGGGGAACAGAACAGGTAGAGGGACGCGGCAGGAGAGGTCTGCGTGCCATGCGGGACCCTTGCCAGTGGCCAGGGATCGAACCGGCGCTGCAGAGGCTACGGGAAGCTTCTCAGCCCAGCGCGCAACAGCTGCGCCACCAGGGGAGGCCCATAAATAAATCTTTTTTAAAAAATAAAGTAAAACAAAGCTCCAATTAAAAGATAAAGATCCTGCTACTGAATTAGAAAGCATATATTATTTTAGAAGAGCTCCACCTAAAATGTGAGGATAGAGAAAGTTTAAAAGTAAAAGAATAATAAAGGACACCCCCGAAAAGTAACTAGTACTGCTATATTAATAATTGCTAAAATAGAATCAATGGTGAAAAGCATTTTAGAAATGAACATTTTTTAATGAAAAATTATCAATTTATTAGGAATGATAGCAATTCTAAATTTGAATGCACCTTTGTAGCATGGTCTCAAAATATAGAAAGCAAATATTTACAAAAACATAAGGAAAAATAAACACAACTATAATTATAATACAGATGAGATGTTGACACACTCAATAATTGATCAAAATAAGCAGGCAATTTTTTAAAAAGATGAAAGAGTAGAACAACTTGACCTAATGGAAGCAAACATTAAGCGCACAGCACCCAACAAATGAAAAATACTTAACATGCTTTTTAATTGTTCATATAATGAGCCAGAAAGCAAGTCTTAACAAATTTCAAAAAGTTGAAATCATATACATCTGCAATAGTCAACAGGTTACTCACTAGACATATGGCTATCTACAGCTAGGGTGGGGCCTCCCTGGTGGCACAGCAGGTTGAGTGCAGCGCTGTGAAGCTGTCTGCAGCCTCTGTAGCGCGGGTTCAATTCCTGCCGGCCAGGGAGATACTCACATGGCACAGCAGACCTCTTCTGTCTCACCTGCTGCTCCCCTCAGCAGTGTTTTCGGTCATCTGTCTGTTCTGCTCCCTGCTCTTTCTCTGGTGAATCCCTTCACCCTCCAGCGCATTTGGCCTGTACCACAGTTCTTGTATAAATAAATAAATCTTGAAAAAAAAAATTAAAGCTAGGGTGGCCTAGGGCCTAAGCCTACGTCTCCATGCTGCTATCACATTGACAGCCTGAGTTCGATCCCCAGCCAGGTTGCTGACCCACATGGCGCGGCAGACCTCTCCTGTCTCGCCTGCTGCTCCCCTTAGCAGTAGCTCCACCAGTTCTGCTCCCAACTGTCTCTGGTGAATGCTCTCATCCCCAACCCCAGCACCTCTGGCCTACACCCCTGTTCTATGCAAAAATAAATTTTTTTAAAAATAAAAATAGTTCCAAGCTCTTTCATTCATCATTCAACAGCCATGCCAGCCTTGAACTGATTATTACATCCTCAGGCTTTTCTAAAGGAATACATTCCTTCCATTTGGATGCCTTCCTAGCTGATACACACAGATCTTCGAGAGAATATGGTAACCAATTGTCAGGGTTGAGGCAGGAGTAGAGATTGTCATGATAATGATTTTAAAAAAATCTATCATAAATTATAGCTGCATAACAACCACAGGATGTCTTGGCATATAGTAAACATCTATTTCCCATGCAGCTGTGATCAGCAAGATGATTGATATCTTAGCTGTGCTCACATAGAGTCCAAGCCTGTCACACATGTCTCTCATACACCTTAGACAAGCAGGCTAGCATGGCATTGCATGGCAATAGGAGCGGAAGAGCAGGGCAAACAAACATATAAGTTTTCCTAAGGCCTGGGCTTAGAATTAGCATACTGTCTGTCCTTTCCATCATGTTCCATTGGCCAAAGTAAGTCACGTGATTGAGTCCAAAGTCAAGGACCAGGAAAATGCATGCCACACAACTTACAGAGCAAAGGGAATATATAAAGTGAAGGGTGAAGAACTAGGCCAATAATTTAATAAACCATAGATATGAAGATGGCAGCGCCGATTGAAACAGACACTTCGGTCACTTCGTGAATCTTCTGAGTCCTACAGAATCTCATTAAGAAGAGTCAGCTCTCAAGTCTTCTTGCTAGAAGATGAGACAGGAACTTGGTCTGTCCTTTTCAATCAAATGTCCTATCCCAAATCATCCAGACTCTCCGAAATCTTAATAAGAATCCTATATATTCAAACAATGATTTCCAGACCTTAAAATAATACATGTGGGATAGGAATGTTGTTGAGAGTTGTACTTCGCATTAGAATCCTTCCCATTCAAAAGTAATAACCCTCTTAAAAATAACCTTTAGCAATAAAGACACTTGCTTAAGCTTGGTCTTAAACAAATATTGATACAGAGATCCTGATGATGATGATGGTGACAAAATAACCATGACAATGTGATAAAATATACACGTAGACCACATGCCAGCAATTGTTCTAAGCACTATGCAGCCTTAGTTGATACAGTGCTCTCAACAACCACCCGAGGTAGGTACATTACTGCCATCATTTTTCAGGTAAGGAATCTAAGGCACAGAGAGGTTAACTGCCTTGCCCATGTCACGCAGCAAGTAAGTGACAGAAGTAGGATTTGGTCCCAGGTGGGCTGGCTCTGGAGGTTGTTCATGCAACTCTTACTTTCATCTGCTCACGAGATGAGAAAACAACCCTAGACACGTATGGGATAAGCTCCACTTTGATCCACTTTGATTGATATCCTCTACTTACTCAAAGCAATTGAGTTCCTTTCAACCAGCCGTGTAATCCCAGGAATACCACCTCCGAAACACTGTTGTCTTACTCCTCTCTTTCAGGGAGATCAGGATCATTAAATTCTAGAGACAATGATAGCTTAATTAAAAGGCAGTTGTGGTATAGGAATGTTTCATCTGGGAGAACGAAGTACCGCTTATTAGAACATCCCAGCAGGGACCAACCTGGTGATGGCTGATGAGATGTTGGAAGGATGTCACTGTTGGAGGCTATAATTCTTGAACTTGAAAACGCTAGCTATCCCTCAGTGCTCCATTAGCTGAAGCACCTGGGGACACTTAACGTGGCAGTGGACAGCAAACTTTTTGCTCCCACAGAATCACTGATTTATAGAGAAGTTGGTAACATATTTCCGCAGTGGAAAGAAAGCTAGACTGGGAGGTGGAAAATACAGCACTGCGTGGGGGTGGGGGGCTGTGTGCTCAGGCCCACCACCCACAGTACTGGGCCCTCTGCTGGTAGGCGTTGAGAATGCACCTGCAGTGGGAGGGCAGGAGTGAAGCTGGTGTTTCCATGAACCTTGGCAGAGAGGGAGGACAGGGAGCTGACAAAACAGATAAAGGAAAAAACGCTGTGCCCAGAAGGAGCAGGGCATCAGGTACAGCTCAGAAGATCAGCATGGCCCTGCCTTCCTCAGACAACAGCTATGGAGAGCAACGTGGCCAGGCAGTGAATACAGGCACACACAGGGCAGAACTTGTGCTGTAAACAGACGTGGTCATGATTCATTTTGCTAGTTTTGAAGTCACAAAGTCAAGCAACTGAGAGAGCTGGAGAGCTGACGTCATGGCAGTCAAGACCTCTCAGTTTGCAAGTGAAAAAATTAAGGTTTGGGAAGGTGGGCTTCCCAAGGTGAGAGTCAGTCACTGGCTTTAATCCATCCCAGGGGAACAACTTGTGGTGTAGGCCAGCGGGCCTATATGCAGCCTGAAAGTATGGGCTTCACAAAGAGTTCTCACTTTTGCCAAGTGGAACTGTTACAAAATTATATGTGTAGTGTGATCTCAGCTAATGTGTGTGTGTGTGTGTGTGTGTGTGTGTGTGTGTGTTGAGTCAACATAAAATTTTGAAGGAAGGTAAGATATTAGATAAACAGAAGAGGGAGGCAAATTGGAGATGGCAGAGACATCTGAACCCAGGCATGAGCGCCCAATGGGCAAAATCACCTCAGGGTTAGCCACCCAGAGAAGAAAAATGGGTGTCCCGGGTTAACAACAACTTTAGGATTCAGTCATATGTGGGTTTAAATCCCAGTCATCTACACCACTTAGGATAAATTCTTTACTTCCAAGTTTCATTTTTTCATTGATTTTTTTCATCAAATATTTGTCAAGTACCTATTATGAGTAAAAGGTAAGTACTAGAGTGTTAGCATCTGTGGTATTGCCTCAGTTTCCTCAGTTTCCAGTTACTAATCAAACTGAGGGTGATGATATCTATCTTGAAGGGTTATTGTGAGAATTTAAGTAAAGCAACTGGCAGAGGGCCCAGCACACAAACTTGATCAATAGAACCAGTTCCTGTGGGCTAGACATAAAGGCTGGGATCCAATATAAGGATTCATGGTAAGGGGTGATGTGGATTCCTTCACCTCAGAAATTATTCAGAAAAAAAAATGGATAAAGAAATGTTCATTAAAATCCAGAAATGAGGTGAGTCTTTCCCTCATTGTCTCCCATCCTCCCAGGGGCCTGGGAATCATTACACAGTCACAGTCTTACAGCAAATGACCTTCAGGTGGGAGCTGGTGAGGCACAGGCTGAAACACAAAGCTGTCTATTACTGGAAGCCATTTCTCATCCCGAATGATTTGGTGTTATCAGTGAGAGCAAGGTCTCCATGTCATGCAGCCATTAGCCTTTTCTGGATGGGCAGCCTTTAATTAGTAAAACCAATGAAAGAGAGTCTGAATTTTTTTAAAAGAAGCAGCCAAGTTGTCAGTAAGAAACAACTTACTATGCGCCTCACAATGAGCATCAATACCTTGGTGCTAAAGCCTGAGTTAAATAAAATGTCTGACTTTTGTTTTGAAAATGGAATGTAACGTGTGCCCTACACAGAGAGGAAGGACAGGTCTCCCAGGAGGGAAACACTTGTCACCAGTCCAGAACACCCAGGAGTGAAAAGCAGCTCAATGGAAACTTGAGAACCAGCCAGTTGGGATGTCAGAAGTTTGGCTCATGAACCAATGGGGAAGAGGAAGATGCTCCCAAGGTGCAAAGAAACCTTCAAACAGAACTGTAGCCTTTCCAAGCTGGAAGGGACTTCAGCAACCAATCATCCTCAAAGAATCAAAGACATCTGGGAAAGACCAGAAAAGTGGAGCAATTTGCCCAAAGAAACCCAACCAGGCAGGGCAGAGTCTTGCTGGGGTTCCCTAGGGAGCAGAGTCTGAGGCAAAGGTGTGGGTACAGGTGGTTTATGTGGAGAGTGATCATAAAAAAGAGTGGCCAGAAAGACTGAGACAGGGGATGTTGGGAAAGACAACCTAAGGGGGATTTATCAAGGTCACGTCTATGGGCAACAGCAGTTTCTATTCCAGCGAGACCCTCTAAGCAGTGCATAATGTCCCTGGGGAATATCTGCCAGGACAAGAGGCAGGAGCATTTGTCCATCAGGAGCTCCTATCAAGTGATGAGAAGGGGTTAACTCCCCTACACTTCTGCACTTACAGTGGCCGAGCAAGCCCCTGCTAGCTCTGCTATGAAAGAGCCCCAAAGCAGAAAGCCAAGACAAGGGACATATGCTAAAGGCCAGACACTATCAGCAAAGAGAAACTCAAAGCCCAGGTAAAGCTGTCTGCGTGGTCATGGCTGAACTCGGAGGTGAGATCAGAAGGTGGCAAGTTGGAGCACCAGAAATGTCTGCTCAAAGGGAGATTTTGAGCTGATTCCCTTATGTAGGTCACAGGGTAAAGACAATGAACTGAACAGTTTCTGATAGACCTAGGGAACGCACACTCCTATTCCCAGTTAACCAGAGACTCAATATTCCAACCAGAGACTCATTTATAGGTTATCTTCAAGCCTAAATATATATAATTCTACGATCTAATGTCCCAGTGCCCCCTTGGGGCCACAAGGTGAACCTGAGCACTTACGTTACCAGGAAACACTGAGCTCCTTGAAGACACAGACAGCAGCGTGTCCACACGGTGAGTTGAGATAGAAATCTTTCACCTCTAAAGCACACTTAAAGCCAGTTTTCATGTCAATATGTAATACGGGTCTGAAAGAAACGGGTCAATTCTGAAAGAACATGTAAGCAGCAGACCTTAAAAGCCCAGAATCAATGCTATCCTCTCCTTGCCAGCCTGTTCCTTACGTACTTCAAGGAAACCAGCTGACAAATTAACTATAGGACCTGTGAAGTGTCTGGGAATGTCAAAAAAGTGACAGGAGATGCCAAAAAGCTGTCATATCCTTTCTCAATGGTGCATACTAACAACCAAACAAAACCTGCCGTTCAATTTCATTGTTCCAGGGAGGCTGCCCAGTGCATGCCATGCTGTGCAAACTGAGCTGGGCAAGCGCCCAGGGAGTGCAGCTGCATGCCAGAAGTACTGCAAAATGCTCGATAAACATACACATATTCCAGAAGCATCTATTCTACTTAAAGATATCATAGGGTTTTCTATTTAAAGAGATACATTATGGAGCAGAATGCCAAATGATATTCATTTTTAAGATAAAATGTAGAACTTTGAAGAATTGTAATATTGTTATAGGCAATTTGGGCTACAGCCCTCAGGCCCCCTAGGGGTATGAATTCATTCTCCTCTATACAGAAAGGTTTAAAAAGCCCTAGTGAGGGGGAGAAGCTTTCCTGACTCAAACAGGTCTGAATTCTAAAATTTCTTTCTTGCTGAGTCATTTTGGATAAGCTGGTTAGTTTTTCTGAGCCTTAGTTTCCTCATCTGTTAAAAGGTAAATAATAATGCCTACTATTGGAATTTTGGCAAAATTAAATGAGATAATATAATAAAATGTCTATGATATAATGGTACATAATAGCAATTGCTTATTTCCTCAATTTTGTAAGATGAAGGCAAGTAGAAATTCAAATAGATTCGAGAAATGCTTAAATAGAAAAACAATGACAGTTCTGTGCAGCCAGAGCCTGTGGTAGCCTGATGGCATTAATGCATCCAGGTTTTTACCCTCTCTCCACCCCCAGGCCCACCCTTTGTTCTGTGACTTTGCAGAGCCCTCCTGTTCTGACTCTGGACTTGGTCATGTGACTATTGTCCTCGTCTGCTCAGGCTGCTGTAACAAAAGAGCTATCAACAATAGAAATTTGTATCTCAGAGTTCTAGCGGCTGAGAGAGTTGGTGCCTGGTGAGGGCCCACCTCCCGGCACATAGACGGCTGTCTTCTGACTGTCCTCACATGGTGGAAGAGGTAAGGTTGTTCTCTGAGGTCTCTTATCAAGACACAGAGCACAATCAGGATCCTCCCTCATGACCTAATCACCTCCCAAAGACCCCTACCGCCTAATACTAATACTACTGTATTAGGCTTCAACAACTGAATTTAGGGAGGGATACAAACATTCCACCTATTGTCATTGGCTTTGGAGAGTGGGATATAGGGGACATGACACAGGCAGAGACTTTCCAGGCATTTTCACTCCTGGCTGGTACTCTGACTCTGCTTTGGCCTTCCACCATCACCTTGAGAAGGATGTGGTCAGGCTCGCCTACTGGGAGAGAAGACAGGGAAGATGTGGTGGTGCCAGCCAGCCAGCACATGGGGATATGGACAAGTCCAATCAGAATCACCTGGTCAGACTGCAGTTGACCCCTGACACCCAAACAAATCCGGCCAGTGAGCTGTTTAGCACCACTGAGCTGTTCGGGTGTTTGTTACAGAGAAGTCTTGAGGTCATTGATAGCTGACTCAGTATTGTGAGTTGAATTGTGCCTCCCCCACCCCTGTACTGGGAAAGCCCTAACCCTCAGTACTTAAGAATGTGACTATACTTGGAGATAGAGCCTTTAAGAGAAACCATTAAGGTCCAATGACATGGGTCCTAATCCAATCTGTTTTTGTGTAAGAGGAGGAAATTGAGACACACAAAGAGGCCCCAGGAAAAGATCATATGAGAAACAGTGAGGAGGTAGCTGTCTGCAAGCCCAGGAGGAACACCTGAGACAAAAGTGGCCCTTGCCATCGTGGCCTTCAAAGAAAACCAACACTTCCAGCAGCTTCATTTAAGATCCAGTCTCCTGAGCTCTGAGGAACCAGTCAGTGGTATTTTGTTATGGCAGTCCCAGCTGACTAGCACATGGGCTCTCCAAAGCTTAGACAACAGATAGGCACTTTCCAGTCCTCATAGCAGCTCCATGTGACTGACCCAGAATCCTGTGCATGGACCACACAGGCGATCAAGAGGTCAGACAGTGCTCCAACACCACACAGCCACATGCTGCTGCCCCACACCCAGAGTCATGGTCAAAGCTGACATTCCTTCCAAAGAGCATACACAGTAAGTGAGGAGGGCTACACAGCCCTACCAACATTTTTACCTTTGTTCCTTGTCAAAATGAAATTTTCACTGTGTTTTTTAAAAAATCTAATTTTCATGTCAGTACAGGTGCCCTTTGCACAGCATATGTTTGCAGATCCACTTCCACGCAGATTTTCTGGTAAAGAGAGGACAGAAAAGTTCTCGATAAAATCCTATTTTCCTAATAATATTTTCTTTTCTCCACACTTAAGAGCTATAATACATATAATATATAACATACAAAATACGTTCATATGTCTAATATGTTACATTTCGAAAAGGCCCAGTCAACATCAAGCTATGAGTAGTTAAGTTTGGGGGGAAATCAAAAGCTTTAAGTGGATATTTGACTATGCCAGGGTGTGGGGGGGTCAATTGCTTACCTTGTCAAAGTTTTACCTAACTGACCAGTGAAAAGTCCAGGAAAAAGTCACCCCAAAGAGCTTTGCCTGTATGAGTTATGGCAATATTTATCTGCCATAATAAAAATTAAAAATAAGAACTTTGTAATTGTAATTTGCTTTAAGATAACAATATTAAACTCCTTATACATGAATGTGCATAACCTACTTTTATGAAAAATCACTATATTTTTTCATCCAAAAAAAATTAGTGAGAAAAGCAGGAATGTTTTTACATCTTTATAAATCTCTTCACTGTATGACTTAATAGAAGACAGCTGGATTCTCAAAGCTGCCTCTGCATTCACTCTGTTACAATGTGTTGTTTTGGTTGAAATATATGAAGGAATCCAGCCCCACCCAGAATTGCTGTTGGAAGAGGAAGGACAGGTGTGTTAATAGCCCTTTTAGATCATTGTGGATCATTTCCTTTGACACTTTACTAAAACTAAGCAAACAGAAGTTTCCAAAGGAAAGTTTCAATATGTAATATAAATAACTTTCATTCTGAAAACGTATCAGTCACTTTTTGTACTCTGTCACAAGTCATTGGGCTACCTTGTACTTTTAATGGATATTTTGCCCCTGCGTGATTTTCTCACAATTGGTCATCTAGAAAATATGATTCGCTGAATTCTGCAGATTTCTGAATGTTGGCACAATTCATTTTACTCTATAAATCATTACTATCGCCACTGCTTTTGTCAGTGAAACAGATTTTGTTTTTACTGTATGTCACGGGGAAGTATGCCTTGCCTTAATTTTGGCAGAGGTACAAGCAGTTTTACCCACCACTGGATTGGCAAATGTCAACCCCCTGAAAAATACAAATAACATCTCTGTATTATTGTGAAAATAGCTCTGTCCTTACAGATACCCTGGAAGTGTTTGGGTATTCCCCAGGGCCCCAGGTCCTCATTTTGAGAAGGATTTCTCTAGCATTACACAGAAAAGACAAACCGTCATCTTTTTGCCTTGTTTGTAAGTTTTCCATGATTTTTCGTAGCATTGCTGACTTTGACAAAAATAATCGAAGAGATCATTTCAGCCTAAGTTGGGAGCAGGGGAGAGGGCCGGAAGGTAGGCGGCCTGTCATGGGGGAAGATTCCTAGGTTGTCACTCTGATGAATGAGATAATGAGCAGTGTTCCTCAGAAGAAGGGACATAGTCTCCAAATTTGGTTTTTCGGAATAAAGTTTATAATCAAAAGTAGGCATAAATCAAAGAAATCTCCCTGAAGCCACATCTGACTACCCAAAAGCAAGCGTGGGTGGGCTTACAAGTTTCAAAACAGCCAAATTCCCGTGTTTACCATTAATCAACAAAGTTAATTAGCAGATAATCACTGTCCCTTAGGGTGTATGCTACTCAAAACTCTCAGCAGATAAATTAATTTCCAAAAAAAAACAACAACAAACAACCCAACTCTTTAGAAAGTAGTGGAATTAGTCTTTGGTCTCGCCCTGTAAATAGTACGCTGACAATTCCCCCGCTGCAGGATGCCTAGCTCTGTGTGCTGAGCTGTCTAGATGGAGGACATGGAGCCTGGTGAAGCAGGATGACATAATCAGTCAGTTGCTCATTCAGCCACCATTGCTGTGCCCAGCCCTGTTGCTGGGTGATTGGCACACGGTGCTAAGCAAAACTGATGCTGGTGGGCCTCCCTGGTGGCGCAGCGGTTGATCACTGGATTGCGAAGCTGCCCGCATCCCCTGCAGCACCAGTTCACCGAAGGAGGGTCCCACGTGGCGCGCAGACCTCTCCTGCCACCTGCTGCTCCCCTCAGCAGTGTGCTTCGGTCCTTCTGCCTGCTCTGCTCCCCGCTCTGGCTCTGGTGAATTCTCTCACCCTCCTGCACTTCTGACTGTACCCAGTGCTTGTATAAATAAATAAATAAATCTTAACCCCCCCCCCAAAAAAAAAACCTTTAAAAAAAAAACAAAACTGATGCTGGCCACCACTCACATTCCAGAAGGAGGGAGGCTTTAACAAAAGACACAGAATTGAATGTATAATTACTAGTCAATTGAGTGCCCTGAAAGGAAAGGAACTTATTTAAAAACCAAAACTATCTTGGGCTGAGGTCTGGAACCTTTGTGTCCCGACCCGCAGGATTCGGAGGCACGAAAAGAGAAGGGCTGAAGATTGAAATGAGGGGCTTGACAACTTGACGCTAGCGCATGCTTCTTTATTTTTCCTTTTCCTTCTCTTACTTTTCCCTGTCTTTCTTTTCCCTGTCTTTCTTACTTCCCTGGCCTTCTCTCTGCTCCTCTCGCAGCACTCTCCTCTCTCACGGTTCTCCTCTTAGATCTCTTTTCTTCCTCTCTCTCTCCCGGATTTTCCTCTTATATCCTGTACCTCCTAGTCTCATGTGATTTACAGGAAAAACCTGTGGTTCTCCGAAAGCGAAACAGTAAAGCAAAACTTAACTCATGGCACGCATACGCAACACGGCGCATGCTCCGGACGGCTCCAGACACCTTTGTGGGTAGCAAAGTCTTCTGCTGGGTGATCCGAAGAGAGGGTAGAAGTTCATGGTCACAGGCTGCTGGGGAACCAAGGGACACACAGGAGAGGCCCTATGTCGGGGCACAACATGTGCTCTCACAGTATCAAGAAGCACAGGGAGTGATGGAAGGTGAAAGACAGACCAGGTCTGCAGAATATCAAGGACTATGGCTCATTGCATTGAGAGCAATGGGCAGCCAATAAGGGGGTCTTTTTTTCTCTCTAAATGTATTTATTTTCTTACAGAGTTGTTCATTTTTTGTACATTATTTGGATTCTCCCCTCAGGTGTACTTCCTGTGGTTCTCCACCACCACATCACCCATGAACCATCACCATAGACCCTTGTGCTCTCCTCTCCTCTATTTTGACCCTTCACCTCTCCCCGACCCCACCCTACCACTGTATGCCTCAGCTCTGAGGCTGTGTGGAGGTTCCCCAGATACACAGACCTACCATATGATCTGGCAATTCCACTCCTAGTAATTTACCCAAACAACACAAAAACACTAATTTGAAAGGAAACCTGCCTTGGTTTATTACAATAGGTAAGAGATGGAAAAATCTTCATGTCACAAAATATATAAATGGATCAAAAACTTATGGTGTATACACAATGGAATAAGACTCAGGGATCGAAAAGGATAATCTTATGCCATTTACAGCACTGTGCATGGAGCTGGAAGGGACTATGCTAAGAAAATAAGTCAATGAGGGGTCTTAAGCAGGGTCTGGTGCCATAATTCAATACACATTGACAATAGTGTTCACTCTGCCAAGCTGAGGGTGGGGAGAAGACTTAGGAGGCCTCTGCAGATGTCAGCAGGGGGGACTAAGAGGTGGTGGTGGAGAGAGGAGTGACACAGTCCAGAAATACTGCACTGGCAGAACCAACCAGGACTTACTAATGGAAAGGATTTGAAGGTTAAGGGAAAGGAGGGATGAAGGATAGAAGGTTGGGAATGTTGGAGAAACTGAAGGAGGCTAAACTGGAAAGGAATTTCAGGGGTTCGGCCTTGGCCATGTTGGGCTGAGGTATATGGACCACCGGAGACGTGAGACACCACGCGGTCTAATTCTGGGTTTTCCAGATCAGGGGCAAGGTCTGAATCAGATGCAAACGTGGGTGATTTAAACCACAGAATGGAAGACGTTTGCCAGGAAAGGGTAAGAAAAAGAGGAAGGAGGGAGGGAAAGAAGTGTTGTAGAGCAACCCCGATACAAAATGGGGTGCCTGACTGTGGGTCCTCACCCACGCGCTTAAAAGGACTTATCAATGCTCTACTGCAGGCACACGTGAAAGGTTAATAAAAGGTTTATTTACAAGGGAAGGGGAAATGAGGAAATGTACAGCTCTGGGAGAAAAACGGGAGACAAAGTTTTAAATGCGTCCTACCCGATTCGCCGATCAAGAATCCCAAAATGGCGCTCTCAGAGTTGGCCGCTAGCCAGGAGCGGTGAAGCCAGGAGGCGAGCGATCGCGAGCCAGAGAGCGAGCCCAAGGCCCACGTGTTTGGTTTTTATATCCAACCTGGCTGCCCAACTCCACCCTCAGGTCCCAGCCACCCTTCCTTGGTGGTGATGGGATTTGTCTTTCCCAGAGTCTTGATGGCTTTAGTCTGGAGTAGGGGTGGAGTCCACAAGCCTGTATAGGATTAACTCAGGACATCACTTCCCCCTAACAGAAGGAGACAGGAGAGGAAAGACACTAGAAGCTGAGAACTGGGGGCAGGGAAGAGGAAGAAGAGGCAGAAAGGGGCAGTGGTAAGGTTTACCAACTACTACAAGAGAGTGTCCCAAGACGCTAGCGCTGTGGGGGCTGTGTCAGGAGTCCTTCTTTTGCTCTCTCCTGCCTCTTCCCCACCCTGCTTTGCCCTCTGCTCTGTATCTAACCTTCATGGACTACATCAGCATAGCCCTGGCCCCTGTGTGGATTCAGCCGATGGGGAGCCCGGGCAGGAGCTCCAGGAAAGGAAGACAAGGAGGTCAAGATATTTTGTCCTTCAGCCTCTCCCAGCATGATGAGCTGTGTCCTTCAGCCAAAAGTCACTGCTCCTTGAAGGAGGACAAACCTATAGGACAGTCTTCCCTTGACTTCCCTTCAGACCCAGGATGGCAACAGCTTGGCTGCTACAGAGTTCTGGAAGAGAAAGCCATCCCTGCAAGTCCCCAAACTGATCAGTCATCAGATGTGAGTCCACCAGGCATGTCAGCTCACTGGGCGGCAGCGTTGGAAGCAGTGCAGGATGAGGGAAAGATGACTCGAAGTCCAGGTGGAGCCATGAGAAGCCTTGAGGGGCGACGCTGCAAGTGATGTGCAGCCACGACCAAAGGCAGTCTTGTATTTATCAGCATTGAGTACAAAGGTGGGGCAACTGCATAGGGAGTGCACAAGCCTGGGGGAAGCAGTTATTGGGGATGTAGGCTAAGGTGGAGTGACCAAGGAGTATGCCCTGGGGGGCTCCATTATTCCTGCCAGTCTAAGCATATTATCTCTATTCTAATCTCTGCCTTCTGTTGTCAGCAGATACTGGATTCCCAGTATGTTCCTCACACTGGGACTTCTGCCCTTGGTGAGAGGCCCCCTGCGTGACCCTACACTTAGCTGACAAGCAGGAACTCTGGGGATTCCACACAGGCAGGGCTGTCTCCCCACCAAATGCACGGCAGCTGAGTGTGAGTCTTACACTCCTGAAGAAGGATCTGGAGAGCACATCCCAGCATCCATCCACAAACCTATGGGTGTGTCCCATGTTAAGTCACCAAGATCCATTTCTTTGTTTAAACCTGGGGACAGCTCCTCGGGGATCCTGGTGGGTGCTCTGCCGGGGGCGATTCAGAGCCGTGACTTTGGTTGTGGGACACGTTGAAATGAAACAACATTGAACTAAATGACGTTCTGAGCAGCTGCTGTATGCTTTGGTGACAGTGGTTTTTGTTTGTTTTTTTTTTTGTTTTTGCCTCAGGGCCTTTGCACCTGCTGCCCCCTATACTTAGAAGGCCCCACCCTCACTCTTTCACATGGCTCTTTCTAAAGTCTCAAATAAAATGTCCCTTCTTCAGCAATGTCTTGTCAAATACCCAATATGAGAAAGCATTCTGTTATAATCACGGATTAGACCCCGAAGTTTTCTTCTAAAGCTCGGATCCCAATATGGGAACATACATTTATTTTTGTGATTGCTGATTTTAATGCCTGTTCCCCTCCACCAGACAAAAATTCCCATGAGATAGAGAACAATTTCATTGGTGGCAACTGTATCCCCAGCAGGCAATAAACACAGTGCCTGTCACCAGGCAGGTATTCAGACAACATTTGATGAATAAATGATAGTAATAGAAATATCCAGGCAGCAGAAAAGATCAATGTAAGGAGAAAAAAAATAGCTTCAAGGGTAGAGCCATTTGAACCCCAAAGGATCTCGAAAGCTCAGGCTGAAGGCACTCCTATGTTATGTGCTTGAAGGGGAATGAGAAAAACCAAGTCTCAGTAGCTCATGAGGTTATATCATACTCGCAAAGCAAAACCTCAGGGACCTTAGAATGGTAAGTTCTTAGATGGTGTTGAATTACCCGGCTGTCTGACTTACCCTGCCCTCAAGGAGCTTCCTATGAGTTAGGAAAGAAAGACTATCAGGTATCAAACAGCAAGAGAAAACTAATGTAACATCAAATCCAAAGGAGAAAGATAAATACTAAAAGTCAAGTAAGTATGGATTACCCTGGGCTGGGTACTTAGAAAAGTCCCGGAGGAGGGAACATAAGCCTGTGAACACGGATGGGTGGGATTCGTCTCAATAAGAAAAAGATAAAAGTGTCAATAGAAGGGACTGGAAGTGAGCTAGGAATTTCTATAGAAAGCAATTTACAAGAGTATGAAACAGTCAATTTGCTATTTCTCAAAAGCAAATGAAAGCAAGAAGACAGTGTTTCCACTTAAAAGTGAAGAAAATATCTAAAGTAGGAAAGGCCTGTGCTGCTGAAGATGTAGGGAAGTGGGCACTGGTGTTGACACTGAGGGACAGTACATTAGCACAGCCTCGTGAAAGGCAGCTCACACTGTGTTTGGACAGAGTTGAAAAACGATCTGTGAGTCCTCCTCTGGGAATTTGTCCTAAGATACTTAATGAGTACAAAGATCCAATCATAGTACTGTTAGTGCAGTACTATCTTTTTATAAAAATCTGGAAAGAACCTAAATATTAAAAGGGGAATGTTAGTTAAATACACTATGTATCCAACAGGCTTCATGCACGTACTGAGAATATTATCTATTACCATGGAAAGATTGTCATAAGGCAAATAGCAAAAAAAAAAAAAAAAAAAAAAAAAAAATTTCAAAGCAATACGTATATTATGGTTGAATTTTATGTGTATCAGTGTGTGTGTGTGTGTGTGCACGTGCGTAACAGAAATTATCATTGGATAGATATGAATATTTTTAAGTTATTTGAATATGCCTGTATTTTCTGACTTTTCTGTCATAAGCCTTTAAAATGATTTTTTTTTAATATGTTTTTCTGAAGGATGAGGCAGAGTATACCAGGTGGAAAATGGATGAGCAAAGTCACAGAAGCTGAGAAGGTTGTACAGTCAGGGCAGAGCAGAAACCAGTCAGATGGGAGAACAGGGCTCCTCCTTCCCTGGTTATGTTTAGAACAGACACAGAAAAACAATTCAGTGTAAAAAGGGTGATGTGTCAACCTCTGAATAGTGCTGTTCATTCAAGCCCTTTTACAACTCTTAACCTAGCTTGTTCCAGAACATACTTAAGGGCCTTTGCAAAAAGACACTGGCTTCAGCAATCACTATAGAGCAGCCTGTCTGTACCAGGCAGCAGGCTAGGCTCTGGGAATATAAAGCTGAGTCACCCGTTTCTGCCACATGCAAGCTAGCAAACTGGGTAGCTCACAGTAGGTAGGTTGCAGCCCCATAAGGAGAGAGCCCAGCTACTGTAGAGCAGGAATCACACAAAAGCCATCTGCTGGCCCAGCCTGGACAGAGTGTATTGTTTGGCCAGGACAGTTTCTATTCCTTTCCCTTTGTGACTCAGGATGCTTTTAAGCAGGATTTGTCTTCACCGATTAGAGACCACAATGCCTTCCTTTCTCCCTTTCTTCTCACTGTAGTGACTTCTCCTCATCTACCTGGGTGCATTGGGGTTTGCCTCCCCCAGTGTGGAGAAGAAAACATGGGATTTGGAGCCGCACAGCCAAGATTTCTGATTCTGCTGTGAACTGTGCAGCAGAATCAGTCCTTGGCCTCCTTAGTCCCCTCCTCCTTAAAAAGGACTTGAGAAACCGTGAGTTCTACCGTGTGGCCCCTCAGCTGTTGGGTGAGGCCAGGGAAGGTTCTTCATGGCCAGGGTCAATTGTCAAGTCATGTAAGTGGAACAGAAAATTGCCTCTGGCTGGCTTCAGGAGAGGAGAGGGCTGGATAATGGATGCCCAGTTCCAAGAGAGCCAGCACGGAGCTCGGGGGAGCAGCAAAGCCAAGAGGAGATGTGGTCACTGATTCCAAGACAGAATCAGTTTTGTATGAAGCAGGCACCTGTTTGGGAATGTCTGCTTGTTGCCAGGCATCAAAGTGAAGTGCGCCCAGCCCCTCCTCCCCATTCCCTCTGCCATTTTGAAAGAGGAGGTTTATTTATCATCCTTTATTTGCAAGTGTCAGCTTTTTCTCCCCGGATTCCCCATATTATTTCCAGGTTTCTCCCATGGTGTAGAGCAGTCACTTCCAGCCCTCAGTGGAAACACTTCTTACTGGCTCAAACCATGGGTTGATTTCTCTGCAGAAATAACATAAGACCTTCACGAGTCTTTCTTTTCAATGCCCATACAACCTGGAGCTCCTAGTTACCCAAGATGGACACTAACTTTTTTCTGGGGCTGGTATTGTCTCCCCAGTCATACTGTGAAGCCCAGGAAGTGAAAAGCAGGTACCTCCCAAAACCCCATCACTGACAAACACTTCAATGGGACCAGGCAGAGGTGGATATGCTCTAATTCATGGTCCCTCAGTTCCTGACCTGCTTTCACCTGAGAGAAATGTTTGCTAATGTGCATAAGGAAATGCTGCAAAAGCATTCATAACACTGCTTGTCCCGTAGTGAAAACACTAGAAATATCCTAATTGGCCCTTGAATAGAATGGATAAATAAATGCTGGCATATTCATTCAATAGAGCAGTGAAGACCAACACAGATACACACCCCAGCACAGATGGACGGAAGCATCAGGTTCAAGGAAGCCCCCGTGAACCCACAGGATGTGGCCCCTGTAAAGTCAAAAGCTGGTGAAACAACATGCCGTATGGTTGAGGAATGAACACAGATGTGATGAGATGATGAAGAAAAACAAGGAAGTAATTAACACAAAATTCAGGGTGGATATTTATTCTATTATTAGTCCTTAAACTGCAAATCTTGCTGCATCTGCTGTTTTGTGTGACTGATGTACACAACTGAAAAAGGGAAAAAACCAAATAAATAACCCAATAGTGCTGAGCACAGTGGTGGACATAGCATTACAGTTCATTTTGTTTCTAATAAAAAGTAAGTCTTTGAAATAAAGGGGGAAAATAACAAAAACCGTGGAAAGGGTAAATCTGTTTCTGGCCAAATAGAAAACTATACGTTATGAGCCGAATGTAAAGAAATAAAAACATCTCCCATCACCACTATTTGCTATCTCAGTCAACTGTGAATACAAAAACCAAAAGCCTAGACCATCATTATTTTATGTATCGCAGCTCCTGGATTCTTACTGATCGTGGGTACCTGTAAATACTTCATCTTATCAGTGGAAAGTATTTGTGTAATTAGTTTTCCTGAATGTCTCCTCTCTTCAAGAAGCTCTTCCTCCTACTTCTGGAAAGGCCGTGTGGGTGCAGGAAAGGTGTTCTGGGGAGTGACTGGTTTGCCTCTGGACCCTGGCAAAGGTGGGTGTGGCTGCTGTGGTTCGTCTGCATTGACTCAGTCCTCCCGCTGAGATGCCATTCCCCCAAGAACCCACGGGCAGCATGTTGCCCATAAAATCCCTTATTCTCAGGGGCTGCTGGCCCATAACCCAGGGAGCCTGGGAGTCACATCTCATCTCCGTCCTTGTAGCAGCAGGAAGAGCCAGTGCTGGGTCTCAATGATCGGAGCAGACGGGGAAAGGAGAGTCCTGGAGCCCTCCGTGGCTTTTCAGGCTTTCATTGAGCTTTTACATGTAGCACAGCAACAGGTGCATGGCAGGCAGCGGAGACGGGGGGTCAGGAGGCTAGCAGGCCTCCCAGCCCCCGGCAAGTCTTCACTCTTCCTGGGCTCTCCAGCTTCTCTCGTGGTCTCTGCTTCTCCTTTGCTGCTCTGCTGGTTCTGCTCTCTTCTCCTGGTTCCGTTCCCACGATGCCGCCCTTAAAGGCCCAGTCTCAGCCCAGGTGTACCCACCTGTGCATGCCCACACCCTACTCTAAGGGGCCCGCCATCAGGCTCGCACATAGGACCACAGGGATCCATCATCAATGCCAATGGCGAGAGGGCAGAAAAGCCTGACAATCACTTATCCTACACTCCTTCACAAATAATTTTCTTTATTTGTGGATGGCACAAGAGAATCTGTAAGCCCCTAATTGTTCTGATAACTATGTAGTCTTTCCTGGCAATGTCTGAAGGAGCAAGGACAACGCCTGCTCTGAGACTCATCCAAACCATTCTGGAAGCTTCTCTTTACTTGCCTCCTCCCCACCAACGGATGGACCACACCAAGAATGCCTGACTCCACATTCTGACCCCCAGCTCCACTCTTTCCTCAACTCAGTCCTCAGACAGGAATATTCTTTGCTGCCTGCCCATCTCCCAGGGTGAACATCTCACCTTTGGGTTCTTGATGCGCTGTGACTCTTCACTAGTTGTGATAGGTTTGGCTGCAATTGATAAAAGATCCAATCACAAGGTTTTTCCACTCACATAAAGATCAGCATGTGAGTTTTCTATTGTTGTGTGGCAAAGCACCGCATTGTAATGGCATTTACCATGAAGTTATGATCTCATGGTATCTGTGGACCAGGAATCCAGACTCAGCATGGCTCAACTATGTTCTCTCCTTAAAGCCTCTCTGAGCTGAAATCAGGTGTGGACTGGGCTGGGCTCTGGCCTGGAGGCTCGGGGGGAAGAATCCACGTCTGTGTTCATCCAGGTTGTTGGCAGGACTCAGGTCATGGCAATTATAGGACTCAAATCCCTGTCTCCTTGACACTTTCACCTTTTCACCTTCAAGCCAACAGCTGCATGTTGAATCTTCCTTGTGGTTTTGTTACAGGGCAGGGAGAGGGGCACCCCAGAACCCCCAAACCTGCCCGCTGTAAACATTGCCAACTTCCCCTTCTCGCTCCCATCAGCTGGAGAAAAGCCTTCTCTTTCAAGGACTGATAAAATATAGATACAGCCTTCCTGGTTAATCCAGGATACTCTTCCAAATTCAAGATCAACTATTAACCGTAACTACCTCTTTAATGTCCATCTTGCCATGTGCTGTACTCACAGAATAACATCAGGGGCAAAGTTCATGGGGCTAAAACTCTGCTTTCCACAGCCAGCAAGGAGCTCTGCCCCATAAAATCCTCAGGACTTAATGCTCCTTTCTGCTCCAACCACCACCCTTTGTCCCTATGTCCAGAAGGTGGCATCCACATGACCAGGATGGTGGACACAGAAGTCACTGTAAACCGGCTTTAAGGAAGATCCCCAGTGGCTGCCATAAGACATTTCTGCCTTCCTCCCATTGGTCTGATTTTGTGGCTTTTTAACACCCTGGCCAGGCAGCAAGGGAGTCTGGGAAAGGTAGCTCTGTTCTGGGTGACAATGTGCCCAGAACTAAATTCTATGAAAGAATGGCTAGCCAAGGATGATATGTTAAAACACAGTTCAGGGAAGCCTACTGAAACCCCTTTTTCTCTTGTAAGCTTGGTTTTTAATACATTAAAATGTTTAAATTAAAACTCACCATAATAACTTCATTTTTATTCCAGGAAATGGTCACTTTCTCTCCCCTGCAATCAGTACCAGCCTGTAGGCTTGGATTTACTGGCAGAAGAGTGAGGAGAGAGGAGGTGAATTTAAGTAGAAGATAATTCTCATGCCACATTTGAATGCAGAAAACATAAAAGAAGCTATTGTCTCCCAACATGCACCTCCCACCACTGTCTAGAAGCATTTGACTCACAGCATTCCTTATTCTTATACAAGAGGAAAAGAAGAAATATTGCAAGGCTGTCTTTCATACAAGTTTTTGGTTTCAAGTTCTGTGAATGTAATTCCAATTGCAAAGCCTCAAACAAGCAAGTGGTTTTTCTCTTTTACAAGGAAAAAAAATGACACCCAATCATATCATGCAATTATAACCCCTCCAAGCATGCAAAAAAATTACAGAAATGGAATCTACAATGAGTAATTTTCCAGTTTCAGCCAGGCTTAAGAAATAACAGCAGAATGGAGCCCATCACAAGTGACCAGTTGCACCCCATCGTCACTGTGCAGAAGGTTGGGAGTCATGGGGGCGGCTCATTATCAATCAGGACAGGGAGGAGCCACTTGGGTTGGAGCTCTTGCTGCTAATGGAACCTTAATTCGAACACTCCTGGGGGAAAAGGAGATTTCATAATGCAGACACATACCTCAAGCGGTTTACTTTTTCCTGATGCTTACTTCCTAGAAAATGTAATAAATTGGTAGTTTGTAAGCCTAGTGTGGCCTAGAAGGAAAAAAAAAAAAAAAAAACAGAAACTTTCCATTCTGATGAATCTGAATGTGTAAATTGCCTCAGTCACTTCCCAACTGCGAGAGCTTTGCAAAACAATTTAAACTATGAGCTTTGGAGTCTTCATTTCCAGGATTAGGATATTAGCATACATCTTCCATTCCCAGAGTCCTACTTTAAGGCTCAGAATGAATATATGTGAAGTTCCAAGAACATTAGCAGGTCTCAATGCAATAGGTAGTCATTGTCATTGTAATATGCTGAATCAAGATTGCATCATTATTAAAAGTCAGGATGGCCGGGCTCAGCTGTGAAGAAGTTTGATGAGACATCTTCTATTGACAGAGGGAGAGGGTGTTAATGTTGAGCTGCAGGATGGGAGGGCTCTTGTATGACATTCTGTCCAGAGTGCAGGAAACACAGCAGGTAGTTCTGCATAAAAGGCACGTCAACCCTACTTGTTATGCTCAGGAAATGCTGTGATGTGAGGACTTCGTCTGCTCTGCCTCTAATGAACATGGGCAAAGAGCAGATGCCATTTGTTCCCAAGTGTCATTCCTACCACAACAATGTCCGTGGCAAGAGAACAATCTCCACAGCCTATACTTGGTATGGCCAAGGCGACCCAGGCAGAGGATAAATTTATCCTTATGCATTAGAAATGTTATAGGATGGTCCCCAGGAAAAGGGGAAGTTTCAGGTTCCCTGCCCCACCCAAAGGAGTGGGGAGGTAAAGAGAAGAAGCTGCAGAGGAGACTGAGAAGGAAGGAAGCAGGGTGGAGCCAGAAGACCTGGAGGAGGCACATGGAGCCGAGAGACACGTGAAGAAACCACGCTTGACTTTTGGTCATGGACTGGGTGACACAGATGTGGTGAGAAACCCGTGGGGAGGTGACAATGGCAGCTTTTACTTTAATTTTGATTTTGCTCTTTTCCTTCCAGACTTGTCTGGTTGTTTCTGACCCTTTTCTGTGGGTCCCCACTGGAAGGTGCTTTAGACTTGTGGCAGGCTTTGGAGCCTTGCTCTGGGCCAATCATGCTTGAGTCGACTTTTACCCTCGAGGGGATGGGTAACTTTGGGTGCTTGATTTAGAAATTAGATTCTTTGCCTTTTCTGTATTTTTGTATTAAAGTTTCTTTTCATTAAATTCTCATATGTTTTGTGTTGCGGCAGATGGCAGAACCTATTTAGAGCAGGCAGGTTTGCAGGGTCTGGGCTGCCCCTCTCCCTGCCCTGTAACAGATTCATGCAAGAAGGTATCCAGAGAAATTTTCACTCCAACTTTAGGCCAAGACTTACATCCCATCCTCCTTGGATCAAGCCTGGCCTTCAGCCATCTCATAAGTTCCCAGGATGGTGCTGATGCTGGTCCCATGCAGTGAGCACAGCTCAGACCCATGCTCTAGGGCAGGTAGATTGAATCCCACCTGGACACCTGTGTTTATAGCCCATGAACTCTGAATGGCTTTTACATCTTTAAATGGTTGGCAGGGAGCATATTTATTTTATGACAATCATAGGAAGTCCTCCTTTCAGTGCCCAGTGATAAAGGCTATTAAAACATAACCAAGCTTATTTATTTACATATAGACTATGGCTGGATTTTCACTATGTTTGGGAGGAAAAGAAATTTCCTCTACCCTTCTGGGTTCTTCAAAGTTTGGTCAAGCAATAAATGAAGATCAGACAGATTAGTAGAAGAAAAAAAATAATTATATACATATGGAGAATCTATACAGATTTGGAGTCTAAAGTGAAGGGGGGCAAAACAAGGGTAATGAGCTAAGGAATGGGATAGGGCCTTGGGGCATCAAAGAGAGAGCAGGGGGAGCTCACAAGACTAAGAGAGGGTGACTCACACGATGAAGACCAGAAGCTCTGAGAGTAGATGTTTGATTGCCATATACTTTTCTCCAATAGAAAGATTATTTCTGGTAATAATCAAAGTTCTGGGTAACAACTTCCATTTTCATTTTTCTATATAATGAAGTGAGAGGCAAAAGTTTCTCAGGAGTCCGCAGGGTCTCCACTGACATCAACTCAAAATAATCCACATGCTAAGTTGACCATCTTGGGACGACCGGTTCTGAACATCTTCGGGCTGCCATGGCAGCGCTGAGTAGTAGTAGAGACTAGATAGTCACGAACATTTACTCTGTGGTCCTTCACAGAAAAAATACCTTTCCCTAGGGTATACAAGTGTGGCCTTGTGGGACCCTGGAGGGAAAAGTGTTGCATGCAGAGCCTGGTTCCCTGTCCTTTGTCCAGAGCTCTGGATTCATCTGAATATGGACACTTTACAAAGAGTAACTTCTTTAATGTTTCGGTATTAATAAAAGGAAAAGATATTTTTTAAAATTGCCTTTAATCCCTCCCTTTCTGCTTATATTCAAATGAGAGCAATTACAGGGCAGAGGCCTACTAAGAAGTATGACAATTTATACAAAATTAATGTAACAAGAGCTTGAAGCAAATGTATTTATTAAAGTAACCCACATAATCAGATAGCAGCAAATAGAAAGGGCAAAAAAAACCTAGGAACCTGTGATTCCTAGTCAGTATTTCATTTTCGTTTGCATTTAAATGATAACACATCTTGTGGCAAATTATTTCAGACTTTTTCTATCTGGAAAAAGGCAAAGAAAAACGCACTCATTGAAGGAAAGCTCTGCAAGAGGAAAAAAGTGATAAACTTGCCCAAGCCTATTTACAAATGCAGTCAATGAAACAGAATTTTAATGAATTGTGCCACATAATCTGGCGGTTAATGAGCTGCAAAAGCCTTTGTCAATTGCAGTGACTGGGAACTAACTCTTTCAGTTTCAAGATCAATAAGAGAATTCTCAGCTCTGCACTACCCAAGAGTGGGACTCTGGGGAGAAAGGAGGTTGTCAGAGGCACACGGTCTCCACAGATCACAGCAGCAAGGCCACCATCTGTTTTGTGCATCCCCCCTATATTTAAATCCTGACTTCAGAGAAAGGAAGCCAAAGACAGTTTGGAGATCAAACAGCACAGCCTCTGTGAAATGCCAATACAAAATGACAACAAAAAGGTTTGAATGACTCCAACAATAGCTCCCAATATTTTAGATGCTCTATTCAGCTCAACTGCTGGTATTGACCTTTGGGAAGGGGCAAAGCCCTTGACATTCAGTGTTCTTGATTTACAAATAGAGCGGGCAAGTGGGCTGTTCGCGGACTAAACACGGACTAAACACGGACCTAAGACTTACTCTTAAATCTGCCTCCCATATTACTTCTTTTATCTGCTGTTTTCATTACCCTGACTCCAAATAGTCACATTCTTTTTTGGAGACCTGGGATTTGCAATGACTGTATCATCCTTCTCCATTATCTAGAGTCATTGCTATGGAGATGCGCTTGTTGCTATGGTCCTAATGCTACAGAATGGAAGAAATCCCAGGTGGAAAAGACCCATCGTTTAACAGCATGTCAACAACGTTTATTGAGCACCTACTACATGCAGACATTAACAAATATTGGGAAGGTGGCAATAAATGAGACATAAAACCTTGTCCTTAGTTTGCTCTTAGGCTACTGGAGGAGGCAGATACTTATCAAGTTTACTAATTAATAGACAATTGGTCTACAAATGTTGTTCCACATAAAAAAGATCTTATTTCATTTTAGAAGCCCAGTGACTATGTTTCCATTAAATGGCAGCTCGCTTGATATTTTGACACCTGTACTAAACTAAGAGAAGATGCTTCTCCCAACCATCCTCCCACGGCCAATCTTAGAACTCACTTAGAGGCAACTTTCATTGCACTTCTATTTTCATTCTCTCTCTGGCATCAAGGTATGAGACCATTAGCAAAAAGCACAAAAAAACAATTTCAGGAGGAGGAACCTCATAAAATGTGAGAACTAAAAGTGAACCTGAAGGTTGCATTGAGGAAACTGCCACGGGCAATCCCAGGCTGTCAACAGAATGTTCCACTTGACTGCAGTCAGAATGGTGAAATATTTTAACACATGGCACTGCAGAGGGGAGGTGGACTGAGGTGCTCCAGGGAAATGGACACCCCTGGGCCACCAGTATGCATTCTTATATTTAGCAAACTTTTATTGGACTATGAAGAGAGATTTACAAAAAAATAAAAGGTAACCCCTGTCCTCAAAGAGTTTAAAATCTGGCCAAACAGGCTTGTGTACAGATGTTCCTACTATAAGGGGCAATGAAGCAACTCCTATGACACTATAGCAATCATCCTGGGTAAGGGGAACATCAGTACTCCAGTGACCACTATAGAGGGAGACACATCCCATGGGGAGATGCTCTGAACCCCACAGCCTATGGTGTGTTCTTCTCTGGTTACCCTTCCCTGAACTTGAGGACAGAAGACAGGTGCTTTTAATAATCAGAACCAAACACTCTATGCAACCTTTCCCTCGGGTGCCTAACAATAACCCTTCTGAGTAGGGAGAATTATCTGTGTTTCAAAGACTTAACACCAATGAGTGTTTAATCAAGAATCTGTGAAGGGGCCTCCTTGGTGGCGCAAGGGGTTAAGCACAGCACTGTGACGCTATCTGCAGCACCAGTTTGATCCCTGGTGGGCCAAGGAACTACCCACATGGCGCAGCAGACCTCTCCTGTCTCACCTGCTGCTCCCCTCAACAGTGTATTTCAGTCAGTCTGCCTGCTCTGCTCCCCACTCTGTCTCTGGTGAATCCTCTCACCCCCTGTACCTCTGGCCTGTACCCCAGTTCTTGTATGCATAAATAAATCTTTTTAAAAAAAAGAATCTGTGACAGACCTGAATCACACCTGTAGGGTAAGGAAAAATGTCAGGCTTTTCTGCCCTCCCGCCATCAGGATAGATGATGGATCCTTGCGGTCCTGAATGCATGCCTGATGGTGGACACCTGGAATAGGGTGTGGGCATAGGTAGATGGGATTCACCTGGGCTAAGACTGTGCTTTTAAGCAGCAGAAGCCGAGAGAGAAGCCGAAAGAGAAGAAGCCCGAAGCAGAAGCAGAGAACGCCAGAGAGCCCAGATAGAGTGAAGATTTGCTGGGGGCTGGGAGGACTGCCAGCCTCCCGCCCCCCAGCACCCCTGCCTGCCACGTACCCGCTGAACCCCAATAAAAGACCTGCAAAAACCCACTGAGGACTCTGACTCCTCCTTTACCCGGTCTGCATGGGATCAGAAAACCTGCACTGGTCCAGTCCTGCCCTTTACAACACCCCACTTGCAAGCTATCAAGTTAGTTACCCCCTGTTATGTCTATATACAAGAAGAGACAAGACCTGAGTCAAGACAAAAACCAATTATTTGTCACTGCAAAAGCAGCAGCCAGAGCCATATCTCATGTCAGCTTCCTAACCCCCTATCCTACATGCAAGGTGGGAGGGCTAGATGGTGCTGAAACCTGCAGCGTGGTGCATCACAAGAGAGGAATTTACATGGGAATTTACACTCCTGGATTGTCTCCAGAGAGAGAGGCACATGTAAGCTTCAGCTTCTCTTGTGCCCAAGACTGGCTGCTCTGCAAACATCCTTGAACAGATAGTGGGATATGCAGCACCAGAGAGAACTGCTCCCAATACTGAATCCCCAGCCTTCATTGTTGTGTCCACCTGGTCCTCAGATGTATGCAGATAGTTCTCTGGTGCATAGCTCCTCATTCTAGGACTGGTGCCTCTGGAGCCGCAACCCGCTAGTAATGGCCACTGTCTATCCAAACTCTGCTGTGCATAACACACTACGATGGGTACTTTACAAACATCACCTCCCATCCCTGCAACAACCTAGCAAAGTAGATGTCATAGTTACCACTCTGAAAATAAGGAAGATCCTTAAAGTATCTGTGTAGTGGCAGGAACGGGCACAGTGCTGGTTTTCTGATCCCATGCAGACCGGGTAAAGGAGGAGTCAGAGTCCTCAGTGGGTTTTTGCAGGTCTTTTATTGGGGTTCACCAGGCATATGGCAGGCAGAGGTGCTGGGGGGCCGGGAGGCTGGCAGGCCTCCCAGCCCCCAGCAAGTCTTCACTCAATCCGGGCTCTCCGGCGTTCTCTGCTTCTCTCTCGGCTTCTCTTCGGCTTCTTAGCTTCTGCTGGCATCCCCATGATGCCGCCCTTAAAAAAGCACAGTCTTAGCCCAGGCGAATCCCATCTACCTATGCCCACACCCTATTCCAGGTGCCCACCATCAGGCATGCATTCAGGACCTCAAGGATCCATCATCTATCCTGATGGCGGGAGGGCAGAAAAGCCTGACATTTTCTTTACCCTACAGTCTGGCTCATCACTACCCTAGAAATGGTGGTGACATGTTACCGTGCCAGGTCATTGCCTGTGTAAAAAGGGCAATAGTCTGCCTGCAACACCTGTTTTTCTTCTGTTCGTAAAGCCTTGAGAATCGACTTGGGCCCCTGATGAGGTCAGGTGTCTCCCCACCTCAGTGGAGGGAGTGGAGTAGCTGCCTTTCTTACTATTAAGATGAAAGCCATTATTTAACCAGACCCTTCGTAGCAAGATGGCCTTTTAAGACTAGCAATTAAGAGTCTACACTTCATAAGCAGATCCTATTTAACTTAGAGCAGGGCAAGATAAAGGGAATAAGCTCATTAGTGTAAAATGCCATGCTACCTTTGCTACAAGGGATTTTTAAAGATCCAACAGCCCTAAGAATCCAAAATACAAGCAGCTTCCTACATGCACACAAAACTAACCACAACATTAAGGCCACATAGGCCAAAACTCTGTGCAATAATACCATTGCCTTTCCAGGCACTGAGCAGATGGGATGGGGCAAAAAGCAACAGTCAGCAAAGCAGAGGCCCCTCAGAATTGCTACTGCAACCTGTTCTGCACGTGCCATTCCTGTCCCAGCCAACCCACATCACAGCCAATGAGAACCTTGGGCCACAGTCAAATGCAAAGACAAGCCTAGAATATTTGTTTCGTGATTATTATTTTTAAATCCCTACCATCCTGCTAGCACGTCTCTTCCTTGGGGTCAAAGCCATTAGTGGCACCTGCTGGGTGTTTCATTAAAGCTTATTTGAGGATATTAGACACCTGCCCATTGGAAGACAGAACTGCCTCTATAAAAAATGGAAACAGTCGTGCACTGGCCGTGGAGGTAGAGCCAGCTCAGTCCAGGTGACTGCTGTCACTGGCGTCACGGATTTTTAGCAGCTGCTGTGGATCACAGTTGATCAACAGGTATGTCATCTATATTGTTCCACCATGAACAATGAGGACCCCTGAGGACCTATTTGCAATGAGCCTTAATTGAATGAAGATTGATGGGAACTGTAGATTTTCCAAGGCCACTTGCAGAGAAGGTTGCCTGTTTGCATAAACCATGGCTGGCACCCGTGCACAGAGCTAATATTCATCTCACGAGTTCCTACTCTTTCGCCAAGGAGCTTCATCGTCTCTCCTCCAGAGCCCTTCAACACTGAAGTTGGGCTCCTTGATGAAAAGTTTAAAGAAGATAAACTTCCTGTTTCTTTCATCCTTCTCGTTTACTCTTTACTCGGGTTGAAAAGCAACTTATTTAACTGTAACGATTCATGGCAATTCATGAACTTGGCCAAGTCTTCCATAAGCCGATGCTACCTTCTCTGTGGCCATTCTAGCCCGCCCCTACTTAATCACCCTATTCATCCATGGAGACTCTATTAATAAGTGAAAATCCATCAATAGGAGAAAAATTTTAATCAATTTCAATAGTTTTTCAGTTTTTACACAGAGCTATCAATTGAGCCCTGAAAGTAAGTTTAAGCAATAAACGAAGAATTTGAAAGTGCACAATTAAGGACAATGCAAGGAAGGTAAAGGTGAAGCCTGTTTAATGGAAGTGATGGTGAAGGGCTGAGCGGCGTCACGCTTCAGAAGGTGCTAGAGTCAGGTCATCAAATTTCTTGCAGGCTTTTCACATCAAAATCAGGAGAATTTGATAATTACTTCCTTTCCCTTAACACTGAGTCTAGAAGAAGCACCTACTGTGGAAGGAGGTCTACAGAAGATGAGGGATCTGGAAGTGGAAGGGGGGGGTGCTTCAAAAATGAGGAAATATTGTGCGTGGATTCTGCATACTAAAGAAACGTGTAATGCTTACCTCTTCACACCTCTCACTCAGTGTGTCTGCACTTGCAAAATAGTTCGGGTTCATCCAAGATGGCAGAAATTTAAGCTGTTCCACATATCCGCTGACTAGAAAACATTATGTCAAATCAATTGCTGAGAGTGTATCTGCTTGAACTGCAAAGCCAAAATATCATTTCTTATTTACGTAGAGTATTTGGGAGTGAGAAATCATTACAGGGAGGAAGAGTCAGGATACAAGCAGCCATGTTTCCCAAGAGCCTTGCAGCCAAAGCCACAAAGGGGACAGTCAGTATGTGAGCTTTACTACATTGTGTGGGGTGGCTGCCCCAGCCCTGGGAGCGCATGCCCCTGGGGCAGCCCTCCTCCGGGGCCAGGCTTGCCAGCCCCACAGGCCTCACTGAGTGGTCTTGTTATTTGCTTTCTTCATCTCCCCATGACACCTCCCTTGAAAGCCCAGTCTTAGCCCAGGTGAATCTCATCTACCTAGGGCCACACCCCACTCCAGGTGTCCGCCATCAGGCATGCATTCAGGACTGCAGGGTTCCCTCATCCATCCTGATGGTGGGAGGGCAAAAAAGCCTGATACTTTTTTTTACCTAACCCTACAGTATTCAATAATTGAACGTTGTATTTACTGAGCAGCATTTTCACTTACATCTGTAAAGAAGCTACACACATACTAAAACTTCCAGGGCAATGGTTCTCAAGGTGGGGCCCCTGGATTAGAGGCAGACATCCCCGGGACTCCTTAGAAATGCAGATTCTTGGGTCTCATCCCAGCCCTACTGAATCAGAAAGTCTGTGACAGGATTCAGGCATGGGTGTTAAAAAAGCCCTCCATGTAATGCAGATGCCCACTAACTCAGGAGAACCCCTCTAAAGAATCAGAAAATATTTGATCCAGACTTCTCTGAGGGACCCAAAATATTCAGCTACAGGAGAGAAAACAATGTCCCTAGAGTGGGGACCCTATTCTTCACTTGCTGGCTAACCTGGTGTAGGGGCAGGACAGGACACAGTGCAGGTTCTCTGATCCCATGCAGACCGGGTAAAGGAGGAGTCAGAGTCCTCAGTGGTTTTTGCAGGTCTTTTATTGGGGTTCACCAGGCATATGGCAGGCAGGGGTGCTGGCTGGGGGGCTGGGAGGCTGGCAGGCCTCCCAGCCCCCAGCAAGTCTTCACTCTATCTAGGCTCTCTAGCGTTCGTTCTACTGCTTCTCGGCTTCTGCTGCTGCTACTGGTGCTGCTGCTGGCGTCCCCGTGACGCCGCCCTTAAAAGCACAGTCTTAGCTCAGCTGAATCCCATCTACCTATGCCCACACCCTATTCCAGGTGCCCGCCATCAGGCATGCATTCAGGACAAGGATCCATCATCTATCCTATGGCGGAAGGGCAGAAAAGCCCGACATTTTCTTTACCCTACACCTGGGTAGCAGTCTTTCGAAGGTAGTGATTGACCAATGTGCCACAACTCCAAGTTTAACAAGAGAGGCTAAGTAATAATTTCTCCCTGCATTTCATTTGGATAAAGAAATGTAAGAGATTTGGAAGTGTCATTCTATTTCGAAACTGCCATTTTATTATGCTTAGTCCACCCAAATGACCACCTGAAGTTAACAATGGGTTCGCTTTTTTTTTTTTAAAGATTTATTTATTTAGGGCCTCCCCAGTGGCACAGCGGTTGAGCACTGGGTTGCGAAGCTGCCCGCAGTCTTTGCAGTGCCGGTTCAATCCCCGGCTGCTCCCCGGCCACCAGAGGAGGGTCCCACATGGCGCTCTAGACCTCTCCTGCCACCCGCTGCTCCCCTCAGCAGTGTACTTCTGTCCTTCTGCCTGTTCTGCATCCTGCTCTGACTCTGGTGAATTCTCTCACCCTCCCGCGCTTCTGACTGTACCCAGTGCTTGTATAAATAAATAAATAAATCTTAAAAAAAAAAAACATTTAAAAAAAATTTTATTTATTTATGCATACAAGAGCTTGTGTGTGGGGTGAGAGGCTTCACTAGAGTGAATCAGAGTGAGGAGCAGAACAGGCAGATTGACTGAAATATGCTGCTGAGGGGAGCAGCAGGTGAGACAGGAGAGGTCTGCTGTGCCATGTGGGAAGCTTCCTGGCAGGGGATCAAACTCATGCTACAGAGGCTGCAGATTGCTTCATAGTGCTGAGACTTAACCCCCTGCACCACCAGGGAGGCCCAACAATGGGTTCTTTAGGGCATGAAAACATAGTTTTCATCCCTGTTTCCTAATGGCTCAGCACAAAACTGGCTCAGAATTAATGCTCATTGAAGGGAGTTACATGTGGCTAAAGAAAAAAAATCAACATGGGGAAAGGGGAATGATGGGTTTGAAGTCATCTATAGAGGTGAAGTATCTGTGCTGTCCTTGCTCCACTAGGTATCACTGACCATTGATTTGAGTCCATTCTCGAACAAGATTTCAGCAGCACAGAAAGAAAACATATGGTCCCCGTGTAATAATGTGGTATTGTATAGACATAACCTAAATTTGAAAACCTCTTAAAATAGAAACCTTGACTCCATCTGTCTCTTAAAAAAGAAAAAACTCATAATTGCTTATAATCATGTTCATTTACCATTTTCTCAAATGCTTAACAGCTGGTGGGGGGGCGGAGGACAGAAGGGCGGGAGGAGACATGGGTAATTAATAAAAGTCGTTATCCTGCCTTGATTTTAAATGTTATCAGTGCTGAAAATGTCAACACTGTGTCCCCGGTGTCCTCAGATAACTCGCCCATAACATGTCACACCAACCCCACTATTCCAGCTCACCTATTCGCCCCCAGAGAAGTCTAAATGATGATTGACCACCTCTCTAAAAGAACTTTCAGGAGGCTCTGACAAAGGTAGAATACTTTTTCAGGGACAATCCAACTGATGAAGAGCACTATATGGCAAATATTTATGTCTTACCATTCAAATTGAACTCCTTTCAAGACTAGGAATTAAACCAGCGGGAAATTGGATCAGGTGACTGTTTCTGCAAGGGAATGAAATTGATGCTCACCTAACTCTGTGTGTAGTCACAGGCACACTGGAGCTCATCACATATGGAGGAGAATCTGCCTTCTTAGGCCAATATCCTGTCCAATGTTTTCTCAGAGGCAAGTGTGAGGACCACCAGCCCGTGAGCTCATACATGGCGCGTGCCCACACCTGCCCCCAGGTCCAGAACCAAGTCCCTGCGTGGGATCAGACCTGCGAGTCAACAACTCCTCAGGTGATACTGGTGCAGGTGAGGGCTGCTGTTTCCCTGGCACTCACGCTGGGCATTGATAGTGCGACCAGTCTCTCCTTCCAGTTAGCACTCTGCAGCTCTCTCTAGAGCTAGTATTTAGTCCACAGCTTCTTCATAAGGACAATAAATGGGGTTGTTGGAAATGGCTGAGCACGGAGCATATTCAGTGAGGAGTCCCTGGGCAGCACCTTCTCCTTCGTGATAGAGCAGCCTGTCCCTGGGCATCTCTGGGCTTCCTGGATGGGCTCCTAGCACTTCCCTTTCCAAAAAGTGTGAGTTCTTTGGTCTGGGCTACTGGAAGCATAGCCCGTGTCTTCAGCCAGACGAAAACTTTCCTGTGACCATCACAGGTTCTGCTAGAGCTTTCTCCCCACCCCACCTCTGGGCATGCCAGGCTGCTCAGGAAAAGCAGCTTATTACTATACAATAGCTCCTTACTACATGTGAAAACGCCTCAGTCTCATCATCTGTATCTCTCATACTCCAGTTGGTGGAGTAGGAGGAATAACAAGAATAATTGAGATTCGGGTCCCATGCAAAAAGGCTTGGTATGCACATCTCAGTCTATACAACATTCCTGTGAGACACTAACACACACCTATTTAGTAATGAACAAATGGAGGCACAGAGAGATTGGGGGACTTACCTGAGGACATACAGCTGGACATTGCTAATAGAGCAAAGTGGTTAAATTTGGAACGTGGATTGACAGTCAGTGTGCTGAGAGTCCAAATCCTTCCTCTACCTCTTATAACTGGATGTTGAATTATCTTCCTTAACTTTCTTAAATCTTATTTTCCTCCTCTAAGAAAGGGGAATCAGAATTGTCTTAGGGCTAGATAAGTTAAACTGCAAAATGCTTAGAACACTGCCAGCTCATAGTAGGCAATCCATAAATGTTGTTGCTGCAGCTATTCAGTATTCCAAAGGTGTTCTGTCCCCCCTGGCCCTCTGCATAATGCATCTATGCAAATAGCCTCCAGCCTGAGGAGCAGGATCCCTCCCTTCCCATTCAGGGTCCTGCACCAAGCTCCCTAGTCAGTAGCCATCTACTATCTATCTCCTCTGGGTGCTGCATTTTGTCTACCCAGGGATAATGAGAAGGAGATGGATCCTGTTTGCTTGCCGGGAAGAAGCCACCTTGGTGGCAGCCTTCATCAAGAATGGAGTTTCCTACACTGCACAGAAAATCCAGGTGAACAGCACTTCCTCTCCACCTCCATGGAGCACGCCACCAACTCCCACCCCACCTGCAGCAGAGGTTGAACCTGCATGTCCACTGGTCTGTCCTCAGTCCCCACTGGCCTGGACAATGCTGAGACACAGCCCTGGCATTGGACTACTTGGAAGACTGAGTTAACCTTCCTGGTATCACCAGATGGGCTGCAGAGTAGACAGAAGCCAGGTGTGATTTCACCCATAGAGGATGTCCTTTCTTTTCTTACTTTCCTGTCCACACCAGCCTATGTGGATTCTCCCTTGACTATATCCTGTGAGCCTCTACTATTTGAACACACAACTATTTTGAATTACTTTAATTTTCCAGCCAGACTTCCCTGTTCCTTCTCCTCTGAGCATTTGGGATTGAATGTCATACTCACAGACCGGAACCTAAGAGGATGAGCTGAATGAGGTATGGTTTGGGACAGGTTTCCAAAATCCTTTTTGTTGAAGGGTAATTTTTTTTTTTAATCTCTGGCAAACTGGTGCGTTCATCCACTGCTACAAATGTGTAACAAGGTACAGGCTTTGTGGAAGGCAATTTATCTCCATCCAAATCTAAAATAGGTATAACTTCCCACCCAGCAGTTCCCTTCCAGAAGTCTATCTCAAGAAGTCCTCACATGTATATACAAAATGTCATATTTTAAGTCATTCATCACATTTAAGGTTTATAATAGCAAAAAGTTGGAAGCTACCCAAACTCATCCATAAAAGAGTGGCCAAATTGTTCCAGCATACTAAGCTAAAGAAAGTGGTACTGTCCTGGATGTAACTAACAGAAAGATCTTAAAGCAAATTAAGTTAAAACAAGGATTAGCAAACTTTCTACAAGGACCAGATAGTAAATATTTTAGTTTTTGCAGGTCTTATCATTTCCATTAGCAATTATTTAACTCTGCTACTACAACACAAAAGCAGCCATAGACAATAAGAAATGAAAGAGCAGGGATATATTCCAATAAAATTTTCCTCACAAAAACAGTCTCGGGGCTGGATTGGCCCACAGGTCAGAGTTTGCCAACATCTGAATTTAAAAAAAAAAAAAAAAAAAAAAAAAAAAAACACACAAAGCAAATTCTGCATCAACATGCATAAGCTAAAAAACAAAGTTACGCCAGTTATGTAACAACAAAATCCTATAGGTTTGTATATGGTTATTGTCATGCATAAATGTGCATTTTAAAAGTCTTGAAGGATTATTTAAAAATAATAAAATCATTAGACTACCTTCAAATAACAGCATGAGGAATTTCAACAACTGTTTCTTTTATGCATGACCTGTATCCCCCTCAATCATCATTTAGATAGCAACCCTAACACATTATTCTTCTAAGAAAGGAATGAAGTGAAAATGTTCAGCCCCCTCACATAGGAGCGATTGGCAGGCAACCAAATCTCAGGGCTCTCTCCCTGCATCAGAATGACCCATGTCAGCCAGCACAGGGCCTAGGCCACCACAGGCTGCTGGACCAGGAACTGTCATGCCTGGTCATTGCTCTTAAAGATTCCAAAAGCCAAAAGCAGGAATTTTTTAAAGGGCAATTTATTTGAAGTATTAATTAAAATGCAAATTACTCCAAGATGGCTTGGCTTTTAAACGTTTGCTCTGAAGTTTCCATGAATATAAAGCATATGACAGGCGCATATGACAGGCTTCTGTTTAGAATGATCTGCATACATGCTCACAGTTGAAAATTTGCTTGACTTGAAAATAACCAAGAGGTGCAGTGATTGCAAAGGAGGTAGCAAAGTCCTTCAGTAGGAGCTGCTCCCTTGGAGAGGACAAGAGAGGAAAGGGGTTGAGGAACCACATTTGGCTAAGAAGCAGTCCCCTACTCTCCGCAAGGACCTCTGAGGGGCTGCAGCTGGCATCTGCCAGGAAGGGGAGCCAGGTCACCAGGGCAGACCTCACAACCTCAGTGCAACTGGAACTTCTCCAACGCATTGACAGCCAGCCAGCCAGAGAGGTGGGAAGGGAAGGGGCCAGGGGGAAGAGAGGAAAAGGGAGAAGGAAGGAGGGGTCATGGGGAGACCAGGGAGCTATGAACAAACATGAACGGAAGGAAAGACATGAAGCCGCTGAATGGGAGGGAGGGAACCCATCATAATCCTCAAGGAAAGAGAAAAGGGAACTCCCCGATTTTAAGCACCTTCTTCCTGCCAGACACTAAACCAAGCATTTTGACATCACCGTCCCACGTGCACGGACACTCCCCGCAGCCCCAAGAGCTGGGAACTAAATTCTTATCTCAGAGGGAAAAATTGAAGCAGAAAAGTTCAACATTTTGGCTCAGGGTCATGAAATTGAACAGAAAAAGAACAAAATGGAAGTAAAGCAATAATAGCTTTAATCATTAGAACAACTACTGAAGCTCCATGGTGGATGCGGAATATCACTTCGCTGAAGTATCTCCTCAGTGACCAGGACGCTGGCGCTTTACCCTATGGCATAGAACCCCCTGAGGGGCCTCACACCTATCAATCAGCTCATGGCAAGGCTACAGTGGCAGCTCACAGTGGTGAAGGGAAACCTTTTGTTTTCATCATTAACCTAATCACCACCACCTCAGACCAGTTAGTCAAACTATTGCTTTCTCAGAAGCATCAGGTTGAGGAGACTTTTTTTTTTTAAAGATTTATTTTTTTACTTATACAAACACTGTGTACAGTCAGAAGCGTGGGAGGGTGAGAGAATTCACCAGAGCCAGAGCCGGGAACAGAACAGACTGACGAGGTACACTGCTGAGGGGAGCAGCGGATGAGGCAGGAGAGGTCTGCACGCCATATGGGACCCTCGCCCGGCAGCTGGGGATCGAACCGGCGCTGCAGAGGCTGCAGGCAGCTTACCAGCCCAGCTCTCAACCGCTGTGCCATAGGGGCGAGGGGGCCATTTTTATACACCATCATCATCTTTGTTCCTACACCTGCTTTGGCTTTCCCTAAATTCAATCAAGAAGGTGCCACAAAGAGCCTCCTCAGTCAAAATGAACTAGCTATGTATAACTAATCATTGACAAAGGAGCAAAGACTATGCAATGGAACATGGACAATTTGTTCAATAAATGGTGCTAGGAAAACTGGACCACCGCATGCAAAATAATGAAACTAGACCACTACCTTTCACCATGCACAAAAATCAACTCAAATGGATAAAAGAATTGGACATAAGACCTGAAACCATAAAATATATAAAAGACAATATAGGTAAAACATTATAAGGCATACATCTCAGAAACATCTTTAAAGACTCATTACCCAAAGCAGTGATAGTGAAGGCAAAGATAAATACCTAGGGTTATATCAAACTGAAATGCTTCTGCACAGCCAAAGAGACATTAACCAAAACAGAGAGACACCCCACTGATTGGGAAAAAATCTTTGCACCCCAGTCAACTGATAAGGGACTGATCACAAAGATATACAAAGAACTCACAAGGCTCAACAAAAACAAAATAAACAATCCAGTCAAGAAATGGGCAGAAGAACTCAAAAGACATTTCTCCAAAGAGGAAATGCAAATGGCCAACAGGCATATGAAAAAATGTTGAACATCCCTTATTATCAGGGAAATGTAAATCAAAACCACACTGAGATACCACCTTACACTAGTGAGAATGACACATATCAAAAAAACTAGCAACAACAAATGTTGGCGAGGATGTGGTGAAAAAGGAACCTTCCTGCACTGCTGGTGGGAGTGCAAACTGGTCCAACCACTATGGAAAGCTGTCTACTAAAAATGGACCTACCATACGACCCGGCAATTCCACTCCTGGGGATCTACCCAAAGGACACAAAAACATTGATCCAAAAGAGCACCTGTACCCCTATGTTTATTGCAGCTCTATTTACAATAGGTAAAAAAACTGGAAACAACCCAAATGCCAAAAAACAGATGACTGGATCAAGAAGATGTGGTACATGTACACAAGGGAATATTATTCAGCAATCAAAAAACATAAATTGATGCTATTCACAGCAACGTGGATGGAGCTAGAAGGAATTATGCTCAGTGAAATAAGCCAGAAGGAAAAAGAAAAATATCGGATGGTTTCACTTGTAGCAGGAATATAGGGGAACCAAATGAAACATCAGTGTAAAAAAAAATAATAACAGTACAAAACACAACAAAGCAAAAATGGACAATTATAAATCAGAGCCATCCTGCAGGGGAGGAGGAGGGAGAGGGATCAGAGGGAGGGAGGGAGGAGCACAGGGGACTGAGGTGATGGTGCACGGATGCCTTGGGGAAGGAAATTCTATGGAGACTCCACCTGAGGGGTTGGGGGGAGGCAAATATTGTTTAAAAATAAAAAAAATTTAAAATGTGTATATGCATACATTGTGCAAAAATGAAAAATGATGTAAAAATGTATAAAATAAAATTTTTTAAAATGTGAAAAAAAAAGAGCCTCCTCAGTCAAAATGAACCAGCTAATGAACTAGCTATGTATATTTTACTGAGGATGTTGAGGGTAGACAGAGGAGAGTTTATTTACTTCACACCTTCCACAGCCAACAGCTCTAAGTTCTTCCTTTGTTATTTCTGTTCTCAAAGCACCTGTTGGGCCCTGTTCCCCCAGAGCACTGCCTGTCTGCTCCTGCATTAATTCCAGATTTCCTGGTTCCTCCCTCTGGATCCCCCTGCCTTGCTCCCGATTTCCAACTCCTATATCACGCAGCAGTAGATCTGAATATTTCTGATTATGAGTCCCTGGATATTATATTTTCTCCCCTGTATTATTCAGAAAAACTCTACCCTTGCCCAGAGCATATGTCTGCACTTGCACACCATGCGTTTCCAAACAAGACCTTGGGGAAGACAGTCTCTCAACCATCTCATATGTTCCCGGTCACAGCTCACTACTCTGAATAGTCATCAAGGAATCGCTTTCAACATAAATGGCACTCTGTCAGGAAGACCTGAGGTGAGAGAAGTCATGCGCACATTTTCCCATATTCCCTTTGAATACCTGAGGGGGAATAGGAGGAGTAGACACCACGCAGCCTTCTCTCCTTTAGACCTGTCCCCTAAGGACCATTTCTGCATTGGCTACTGACGAAAGGCTCAGCAGGCCCTGAAAACAAACAGTCTCCCTCCTTCTCTCCCTCTCTCTCTCTCTCTCTCTCTCTCTCTCTCTCTCTATCTCTATCTGAGCCATAGGGAACAAGTTGCTCTGTTGGCAGCAGGAGCCCGGGTGAGAGTTGTCACTGTAACACAGAGAGGACAATAGTTTCCATCATAGGAGCTGCCCACTGTGGAACAGGCACCTGCAGGGCAGTGCCCCCCGCACCACCCCAAGGAATTGGGAGGGTCCCCCATGGCCACGTGGGGCAAAGGTATGTTCGCATGAACTTCTACATTCCCCCACATAAGTGCTAATTCTCTCCATTCTCAATGCTCAGTCTTAAGAGCTGAGATACTGACCCAAATGTTGATGAAAAGTGTACTTCTTTGCCCTTACCTGGCCCTGTTACCACCTGACCTTGCTGCTCATTCGCTCACCAAGGAGACATTTGCTGCTCAAGCTTGAATGAGCAAAGTACATGTCACATTAGCACCATTGGTCTGAAAAGCAAAAACAGTCGACTCTTCTAAATAGGTTACAGACACCTCTCACATTTTGTTATGCTCCTCATCTATATGAAAGAATGCCTTTGGGGGGGGGGAGTTGCGGGGGTCACGATCAGTCCTTAATTTAAAATTTTTACCTAAACAAGCTTTCCCTAGCTTTGAAAAATTCTAGAGTGTAGCTGTCTTTATTCTACCCATTTTACAGAATGATATACTTAAGCAGAGAAGTGAGTGCAAGTTGAGCCCAGCTTCCTGGCCCATGCTGCCCTACACATGTGTCAAGGGCCTGCAGAGACCCACCAAAATATCCTTCTCGGTAATCCAATTGTTAGGGGGAAAGGATGTCCTGAGCTAATCCCATACAGGCTTTGTGGACTCCACCCCCACTCCAGACTAAAGCCATCAGGATATTGGGAAAGACAAATCCCATCACCACCAAAGGGAAGGTGGCTGGGACCTGAGGGTGGAGTTAAGCAGCCAGGTTGGGTATAAAAACCAAACATGTGGGCTTTGGGGGGGCTCGCTATCGCTCGCCTCCTGGCTACACAGCTCCTGGCTTGCAATCAGCTCTCCAGAGCGCCATTTTGGGATTCCTGATCGGCGGATCGGGTAGGACTTATTTAAAACTTTGTCTCCCACCTTTTCTCCCTGAGCTGTACATTTCCTCATTTCCCCTTCCCTTGTAAATAAACCTTTCATTAACCTTTCGCATGTTCCTGCAGTAGAGCATTGATAAGTCCTTTTAAGCGCGCGGGTGAGGACCCACAGTCAGGCACCCCGTTTTGTATCGGGGTTGCTCTACAACACAGTGACCCCTAGTTGTTTGGTTTGGTCTGGTTTTATTTAGTTTTGCTTATCTTTGCTCTACTTTGTTTTGCTTTGGATGTAGGGGCCAATGGGAGTAATACAAAAACACTCCGAAAGATCCACATTTGAAATATATGTATATGTTAGATGTGTGGTGTGTTCCCGAAAACTACAAGTAAACAGAGCATTGTCTAAGTTCCACTCTGCCCCCAAACCACCTAAGGCCTACACTCAGTCCAGAGGAGGCTGAGGCCGCAACACCCAACACCCATGAGTTCCCTCCCTGAAATACTTTAGAGCGCATACTTTGTGTGCAAGGTATGAAGCGGGGTCCCCTGCAGAACCCCACATTCTGAGATATGACACTCAGTGAGAGAAAACAAGCACAACAGCCCCATTCAGACAATACGACACTCTAAGAATCAGAGGGGAAGGGAACTTAGTCAGGTTGCCGGATTCAGGAAATAAAAATACAGGATATGGAAGGTATTTAGGACACACATGTACAAAAATAATTGTTCATTGTTCATCTGAAATTCACACTGGGCAGCCTATCTTTTCTCTAACTGAAGAAATAAGGCCAAGATTGTCAGAGGAGATGGGATGTATGAACCAGTGTGTTCAAGAGTGAAAGGGTGTTACAGGGATTAGGGGGGCCCGTGCAGGTGAGGGGAGGTCAGGCAGAGCTGGGGCAGGGCTGGGCTAGTGCTCCCGGCTTAGTCCATCTGCCTGCTATGCAGTGTAGACACAAGCAGGCCACAGTTCTGGAGACTGGGATGTCCAGATCAAGCCAGGCAGATTTGGTGTCCGGCTTCCTGGCTGGTGGAGAGCCTGCAGCTCACTGTAACCTCACGCAGTAGAAGAGGACAATTAACTGCCTAGGACTGCTTCCCTGAGGGCAATAATTCCAATGCTGAGGGCTCTGCCCTCAGGACCCGAGTACCTCTCCTCCCACAGCCCCCACTTCCGGATATCATCACCTTGAGGGTTTGCATTTCAGCATAGGCATTTGAGAACACATTTAGTCCACAGCAGCGCCCTAAACTGGAAACGCAGAGCAGGCAGGAGGCAGATGATGAAGAATGCTGAATAAATTGTGTGAGGCCCACAGAGACAAGAAACCTCCTTCATCAGGCCCATGTTGGAAGGCGTGAGGGAGCTTCCCATCAAAAGGAAAGTGCCAGGGAAGGTTGCGCAGGGCCAGGCTACCCCCTCCCACATTATAAATGTCAGACAGGCCTTGTAACTCAGCGTCAGTCCTAAGGAAAGAGCCATCTGTGCTGCAGTGCAGACCAGCTCATCTCATGCCCGGGGATTTCCTGCAAGGGGCGTTTCAGCCCCATTAGAACCAAGTTTGATCAAAATGAGAGAGGTGTACAGCGGGAGGTTTTGCTGAGGTTAGGCCTGTGAGGTCTTGGCAAAGTCCCACAGCCTCTCTGTGCCTCCATGTCTTCATATGTGAGCCAAGCAGGGTAAGGAGCAGAGGCAGTGCCTGCTGGACACTGGCATCACATAGGGCACAGTGGACACCCCATAAATGGTAATGTTGGCAGGAACCTCACTTCCAGTACCATTCTGATGGCTACATGCAGATTTCTGGGCTACAAAACAGTCATCTGAGCAGTCTTCAATCTCCCTTAAATAAAAGTTTATGAGCTGAGTCCTCCTCTTTCTCGCCAGTTACTCTTTAACTAAAACCTCATGTGCGGCAGCTGCACAGCCTGGTTAGCAGCGAGCCAGCCAATGGCCCGGCCAAGTGAGCTGAGCCCGGTGCACCTGCCAAGGCTCTGAGACCCGAGAAGAAGCACATGGTGGCCCCTGGCAGCCAGCCAAAGTCTGCCGTTTATCCTTTGCCCAATAAACTTAGCACATCCCCAATCCTCCGTGTGGGCCATGGAGCTTTTAATTAAAAGATCCTTTGACAGGGAATCAGCAGTCTTATTTTTCTGAGCTGGCTTGAGCCAATGTTTCCACCACAGAGGTCAAAATCTGCCTTTGGTTCCAACTCCATGCCATTCTCTGATGCCCAGTAGAGTTCTTCACTGCCACTGCAGGTGCCCACCTGCCCACACCTGAAGTCCACAGCAGGTGACCAAGGAGGTTGGCACCTGCTCCGGTAATGGGCATTAAAGACAATTCTTGAGCCTTGTATTTGGCCCTGAAAAAATAATCCTCATGAATTCCCAGTGACAGATCCAAGTTTACTACATACCCTTCCAGTAAGTATCCTGGGTCTGTGGGTGAGTGACTCTGATACTTAGCAGCAGTCTGACCTCAAGACATGACATGATATCAACTTAATTTACTCATCTGTAAAATGGGTTGAGAGCTGTTGTGAGGCTGAAATAATTCTATATGATTGCATCATTAAGCACTGCCCCATGGTTTCACTCACGAAATAGTAACAGTTATGAGAAATAGCACTTTTTAGATGACTTGGTGGTGGGTGGACCCATTCCCCTATATCATATACAGTGCTGTAAACCAATGCTAACCCGATTTTTAAAGAGATGTTATAAAATCTATCAATTAATTTATTCGTTAATTAAAACCTTGCCTGCCTATAAAATACTCTCAAATAAACATCTGTCAGGGGAGAAAATGTGTTTCCTTTGCGCCAGCAATCATTCTGTTTTCCAAAAATCAACTCATGCAATTCCTGTAACAAAGTTACAAGGAAAGGGAGGGGATTATCCTCCGTTTATCCAATGAGGAAATGGAGACTCTGTGTCTTGCCCAACTTCATGCTGGTCTTGCAGGTCAGCTGGGAGTTCACAGTCTAACTCCAGACTCCCTGGCCACCACCAAGTACTTGCCTCGGAATAGTTACCAATGAGGAAAGTTGTTCCCCTGCAGACAGCTCGGCCACAGGGTTAGCCAACTTCAGAGGGGGCCAGGGGCCTGAGAGCGAGGCTCACCCAGACCCCTGCCTCCACCAGGGCTCGCACCTGCTCCGGGCCCGGGAAGCACGGTGACCCGCCTGCTGCGGAGTCCATCATCTCCTGCTTCTGAAGCTCAGTTCCAGCAGCACACCTGGGAGACCCCAGGGGGACAGCTCAGCCCAAAAGCCTGTCTCCATCAAGCAGAGCCCTTCCCAACATTCCACGGCATGGATGGGCCTTCCGGCTTATTTTCAGAAAGACATAGTCTCCTTTGTTGTCCTGCCTGAGTCTCCTTGCAGGTCCACCCCCACCCATTCCAGGGCCACAGGAAAGGCCAGTTGCTTACTACACATTGCATGGCGCACACTTGGCTCCGTGTCCTCAGCCTCCCCGGGGCTCCTTGGTCCCTCTGGCCCCACACAAGCTCAGCCAAGGAAACCCGCTGCTAGTGCACCTGTAGCCATCTTCAAATCACTCAAATCACACCTGGTAACCGCCACCTTCTGGCCCGTGGGCCCAACTCCAGGATGCTCTGGGGCACAGCCTCTTGGTTTCCCAGGACCCTGAGACTTCCACATTCGACGTGTCACCCACTCTGTCCAGAGGCCCAGTGGACAGCAGCTCATCCACTGCTCCCCAACAATAATACCCACTAGCCCCACGCGGACCAGACCTCCTGCTCTGTGCCTGGGCCAGTCCCCAGCTAACCTCCTCTTGACATAGGCACTGCGGCTAGAAATCTTAAAAGCAGTTCCGATCAACATCCCCATCACTGGAGAGCCTGGGAAATATAAAACTTGCTTTGCTTGAAATATTAGTCCTTTTTACAGCTCTCCCATTAGGAAAAGTTCCATGAAATTGACTTTAGATTCCCATTTATTTGGCATTTGTCTGTTTTGCTGTTATTTCTACACAGATAGAAGATATAGTGCAGTGAAAACATGAACCTGCGTGTGCAAAAAAGGACCAGGTAACCACTGTGGCCCACATGTTCCACCAGTATAGTATATTTTCTGGATAAATCACTTGTCAATCATCTGAAACTTTAGTATGACAAGGTCTATCTTCTCGGTAATAAACTCTAACAACAAGAAACTAAGACATAAAACAGGAAATCTAGGATGGAAGAAAGGAGGAAGAGACAGACACATCATTTCAGGAAATGATTCAAACCCAACCACCAGGAGCTCCCTTGCCTGTGTCCTTCACAGGATACATTTGGTACATCAAGTCACAACAGCACCCCTGCTTACATTCCTACCCATCCACTTTCTTCACCTCCTGTCGCCTTGACTTGTGTTGCTGCTGCCTCCTAACTAATCTCCTTCTTCCTAGTCCTGTCCTCTGTCTATCAGCCACATTCCAAGAACAGGAAAAGTAACCTATTTAATATAGAATCAGATAAATTCATATTCTCTGCTTTAAGTACTCTAAAAGCTTCTAGTTTTGTCTGCCACAAAACCAAAGCACTATTTTATCTCCAAATCAAAGACCATCAGTGTTCTCCAGACAATGAAGCCTTCTTCCACAGGCCAAGACCGAATCTGCCTCAGGACCTTTGCACTTGCTGCCACCGCCATTGAAAATGCTTATAGTTGATGCCTCCCCTCATTTCCCTTTCTGGTGGGCAACTTTCCAAAAACCTTTTGAAAAATAGTCAGCTCCTTCCTCCTGCTTTCTGATATCCCATTATCAACCTCGTCATCTTTTGCAGAGCCCCAGTGAGACAGTGAGATTGCATTAGGTATACACAGGTGTGCTTATTGTGTGTTTCCCCTACTAGAACATGGGCTCAGGACAGCAGAGACTATGTCTAACTTCCCAGTTTGTCCAAGTAACTAGTAATTGGTGCTGAGATATTTATTGAATGAAAATGAGTGAGCAGGGTGGTGCCGATAGGTGTGACTCCAGTGGCTGCAGGTATTATCAGCAGGCCAAATAACTCTCAGTGCCTCCAGAGTTCACCTCCTCACCTCAGGTTACCCCTCTGGGGGCTCCACATCCAGTAAGGATTGAGTCCAGGGTAGAGAGGCTGGACCCAAGGGAGCTGATCTCTAATGTGCTGTTCTGGCTTCAGCAATGCCCCCAGGCCATGCTTTTCTGTGGTCAGGCCCACACCTCAGCACTCTCTTCTGTCTATTCTTGCTCCTTCTCCTTCTGTCCACAGCTTCCAGTTCCCCCAGGCACCCCCTAGCAAACTTTTGATCCATGTAACTGCTGCTCAGAGACTGATTCCTGGGAGACCCAACCCACACAACTCCTTTGCTGAACGCCACACCAGGGGCAGCAACACTGAGATGCAAAGACCAGGGGCTCTTACCAAGGGTGGAGGGCAGACAAATCAGCCCACGGGTCAGCACTACTGCTTACCAGAGAGGAAGAATCACGGCAAGGGGCCACTGACCAGCCTTGAAGTACTCAGCCAGATAGAAGCACCAGAGAAACTTCCTGGAAAAAAATGTAACATAAGTTCAGCTCTGAAAACCAAGTGACGGTAGCCAGGAGGACATGTGGGGCAGCAAGTGGATATGTGGGTGTGTGGGTGCAGGGAGAGAAAGCGGAAGAGGTGAGAGACAGCTAAGGTGTCCTCACCTGCATCTGTGGGAGCAAGATGCAGGCCCCATGGAAGAGGAGATGCCCAAACCCCCACCCCACACACCCACTGTTAAGGTCAAATGGGGCATTGACTGCACATCACAGCCACCTCCCCCCCGCCCATCTGCCCTTTCCTCATGATGGGCCCTGATTCTCTGGGTGCCTCTGTGCCCTCCACTGCTCTGCGGGAGGGCGAGGAGGTCCCAACCAGCTGGCTCTACCTAAAGCCTCTTCTGACAGGACCAGCCTCTGTCTCTCTCCATTCCCCAGGTCATGTCACCAGCTGCTCCTCTAGTCCCTGCCCTTTCCAAATTCTCCCATCACCAATCTCATCACTTGGCATTTGTCACCTAAAGAAAGGTCTACAGCCTTTCAAATCCAAAGGCTACCATCTGACTAAAGCCAACTCACTGCATTTCCATATTCCTGTCAAAGTTACATCGTCTACCCTTGACCAGAGTGCCCGATGATCCTGTTAATGAAATACCATGGTGATTAAAGCTTCCTTCAGGCTTGATATTTGAAAATATTGGTGGCTTTTTAGAGAACACACTTCTCAAATTGCCTGAAAAACTCTATCACTTAGGAGAATTTCCTTTGCACCCAGGACTGAATATTTTTAAGAAAATGAAGGACCAAGAGAGGCTTTGGGTTTCAGATTTGCATTTGCTGGATCGCTTTTTTTAGTCGTGGTTGTTAGTTCACTTGATTTCCTGACTTTTCATAAAAGCTTTCAGGGTAACTGATATTTTAATTCTGAGAGCATTTCCATCTACAGCAGATCACTGGCTCAGTTTTAGCTAATTAAACTTAGTAAACGAGGAAATGGATAAAGGTTCATTTCAGAGGTGCAGGCTGATGCAATTATGCATGCTAATTGGGTCTCTGCCCCGACAAAAGCGATGCACTGCAGGCTTACTGCAATGGCGGCCTGTATCACCTCCTTTACACAGCCCAGGGGAGCAGGGGTGCAGGTAGAGGGGCCAAACTGTGAAATCTACCAGGGAACTTCTGATATTTACAACATGATACGTCACTGCTTGCTTTCATATTTTATAATTTCTCCTCCCCCCCCAACATTTCTAATACTGCTGACAAATGACCCAGCAATGACTGGAAGGAGCCTTGAAAACTTTATATCATCATCCAGAAGTTTCAAAAGGAATTGCACATTATCAGTACAGTAGTTTGTTATGAAACACGAGTCCAATACTCTTCCTAACAAAGGTTTCTGTTTAGTAGCTATTCTGTACCAGGTGCTATCCAGATAGCATTTCTTTTCAGAACAAATCTACGAAACAGGTATTATTACTGCCAATGTCTAGAGAAGGAGCAGCAACCCTGAGAGGTCAAGAGCAAGTAGGTAACAGATTGGAACCTGGCCCACCTGACTCTGAAGTCCCTTCTCTGTCTGCAGTTGGAGACTGAGAAACAGGTACTGGGATCTGATTGAGTTAAAACCAGTCCCCCTCTCCGGCAGAAGGAGGGGAGAGGGGTCTGTAGTCCAGTTTACCTAAGCAATATTTTCCTCCCCTTTGTTCTACAAAGTTCTATTTCTGCTGACAATATTCCCTTTTCCTGTCTTTAAGTAAAAGGAAGGTAAGGAATGCCCACAACCCCCACTCCCAAGGGATATTCCTGGTTTAGATGTATCTGAAATCTTCCTGTTCTTTTGATGCTGAACACAGGGCAGGACACATATAAACCCCAGTGGCCACTGGATGGGGAACATACTGTCAAACTGCAAACCAATGAATGTGGCACTGAGTGTCACACACAGGATGAGGCCATGACTGATGAGCATCTCTACATAATGACGTTTGTATTGGCAACCTCATTTTTCCCAGTGAGCTGTGTAGAGGAACACACCAGCATTGCCAGGAAAATTGGGGGCAGGGATGCAAATGAACTTAACCAGATATTAAAATATATCCCAAAGCTATAATAATTTCTAATTAGTATTTGTGTAGAATAGGCAAGAATAAATAAAATGAAAAAGAATAAAGTTACATCTAAATGCATATTTTGCAGACCGAAATTTTACTGGTGATAAATGTAATATTTCAATTGACAAAAAAAGATTAATGGATTTATAAAATGGTTCCATATAATTGCTAATACAGCAATTAGCAAAAATTAGTTTGATTTATTTTGGGAAATAAATTTTAAATTTTGCATATAATTTCATTTGTTTCTGGATATCTACCTCAATTCCTGTCAAAATAAATTCCAGAGAAAGCAATTAAAATACAAGAAATAAAAGAAGGTTGGCATAGAAAATGAGAAAACATATTTATAATCTTAGAGGCGAGAAGGCCTTTATAGGCATCAAATAAAAATGAGAAGCCATACAGGAAATACTGATAAATCTAAACATAAGAATTTAAAACCAACTATATACAGTTAAAAGACAAAAATCAGAAAAATATTTATAACTCTTCACAGATTAAAGGTTAATATCTTTAATATACAACGAGGTCTTATACTCAATCAGATTGACATGAACCCAATAGAAAAGCATAGCATCAAAACCATTTAGCAGGAGATTCAAAGAAAACAAAATGCAATTGAACAGCCTCACCCAAAATTAAGTAAATGCAAATTATAGCAACATGAGATATCTTGTTGATAGAAGTTGCCT